>NW_028327171.1:45811700-46121462 GCF_987537825.1 Furipterus horrens | reverse complement strand
GAAGGAAGTATGTGCCTTTTGTACTTCTCAGTATTATGGATGGTTCAGACTCTGTTATTCATTAGATTCGGTTTACAATTAACAGTTGAAGGCAAGAGTTTTTGTTTTATTTCATTCAGGTTAAATGGTGAAAAGTAATTAGGTGAAAGGGAATTATCATGTCAAGGGCAAGTATCTCCTTTATTACCAGAAGTTATAACTCATAATTGCTGGTCTGAAAAATCTGGCCTTTTATAGAAGTTTATTCTTATGTCTCATTTTGTATTAAGATTTTTTTTTCACCCTGTATGCAGAAGAACAGACATTTTACCCAGAATACTCAGGATTTCATGGCAGAACTCTGGTTCTTTCATTTTTCCCTTGAAGCAGTTTCTCACCACTTTCCCTAGGTTCTCCTCCTTCACCATCCCTTGGCACTCAGAGATTCCCTGCTTCTTGACATTTCTTTTCTCTTGGCCTTGGTGACTTTGGGCTCCCTTGGTGTTGAATCACTCTGCTGAGGCTCGCCCACTTCTTAAACGAGGGTGTATCCAGAAGCTCTACTCTCAGCTCTCTTTTCTTTTCGTTTGGCAGACTCATTCAATCTTGGTTTTAATCATCTTCTCAGTTGATGACTCCCTCGTCCACTGAAACTTGGCAAAATCTACTACATGTCCTTTCTTTCCCAGACCGTGCCTTTACCTCCTAAATGACATAGTTTGAGATTAGGTTTGGCTGTCAGTGACAGAAAACTCAAAATAGTGGATTAGACAAGAAAAAATTGATCTCTCATAGCAGTGTCCTGTATGGCTGCTCCACAATCACCTGGGACCCCAATGGTCTCTATTTTTTGCTCTGCCATCTCCAGTGTATGGTTCCACCTCTTGGTCCATAAAGACTGCTCCTAATCTAAACATCACATCTGCATTCCTGTCAGGAGTAGGGAGGAAAGAAAAAGAGAAACTATACCCAATCCTTCCCAAAAGTTGTATATGCCAGATCTACTTCTATTCTGTTAGTCAGAACTTCATGCCTTGGGCTGACCTTACAGGCTGGGAAATGTAGTCTTTATTTTAGGCAGCTATGTATCCAGCTAAAAACTACATGTTTAATATTTTGAAGATGAGGAGGGAGGGATATTTGGGGTAACTTGCAACCCCTGCCACATCTGTTTCTTTTAGAGTATTTCAGTTTTCTTATATTTTGCTGGTATGACAAATTGAAAGTAATTTCTTCCCCCTTTGAACTTCCACATGACTTTTTTGGATCTATTACAATACTCATCTCAGTGTGATATTTTGTTCTCCCTAGGGTGTTACAGACTCCTTTTACTATATGTAGAAGATGTATAATAATATTTTTAAATTGATTAGCACCAATTCTAAGTTTTCAAAGTTATAGCAGAGTGCATAAAAATACTATTTTTAAACATTTACTTATTTAATCAGCTCAGTGCTTAATTCACAGTAGATATGTATATTATTGTTGAACAAAGAGTGAAAGCTTAATGATAGGTATCTAGAGTTTTTATCCATTATGTATTTAAATTTTCATTGTTAGAAAAGGAAAAAAACTCTGAGATGGTAGAAATTTAATTCTGACTAATGCTTCTTTTTTTTTCTTTTTCTTTTAGTATGGCTGTCTTCAGTGGAATAAAAGAAGGACTACAGAAAGCTATAACAGACCCTACAGTAAAAGCCATTGTGATTTGTGGAGCAAATGGCAACTTCTCTGCAGGTACCAGTATCTAATCCTCTTCCGTTATCTCTGGAATCCATCCAGACTGAAATCAAAGCTGCATTAGCTGTCCCCGTGGGTAATACCATAGTGTGGGTAATGGATGTGGGAGACTTGAGTGGAAATGAGACACTGGAGAAAGAGACTTGAATCACAAAAGAGACCCAGAGAAGAATTGGACCTTACTCTCTTTTATATTGAATTGGACCTTCGTAAGATATTTAACTGTAGGCTTGATAGCTGTAATACCTGCTAGTACCTATATACCTGCGGGCATATACCTGCTCTGTATATATCTTCACCCTATGTGAACCTGAGCAAATTCCTTTAATCTCAATTTCAATTGTATTATAGAATTGTACACTTGAAACTTATATAATTTTATTAACCAATGTCACCCCAATAAATTTAATATAAAAAATTTTTAAATCAAGTTCTCAATTTATAAAGTAGATACAACAATATCTATCTTGGTGTTTTTTTGTGAAATTGAATAAAATAATACACCTGAAAGCCTCTAATACAGAGCTTACATGCACAAGATGTTTAATAAATGTTATTTTTTTATTTCACATGGCCTTGAAATGGAGTTCATTTTTCTCCTGATAATCACCTGTCTCAGAGACCATGCCACTTTTTATTTGTTATTCTTTGAAGATGCAAAAATATTGACAAAAAATATAGCAAAAATATCTGAAATGGCAATTCAGTAATATTTGTGACACCTCTTCTCTTTTCCCAAATGAATATATTCTAACCTTTGGCAAAGGCACATGGATATAAAGGCCTATGTAATCTTACTGCAGCCAGAGGATTTAATGTATGTTAATGGTAGCCTGAAAAGAAATAGATATTGGAATCATGACAATGAGTATAAAAATGGTAATCATTATAATAATTATCATTTATCTTGCCTGCTAGTACTAGTAATGTACAGGTTATTTATTCATAATGAAAATAGTAGTGTTTTTACATTTATTATATTTTAATTCTCAATAAGTCCTATAACCTCTATTTACAGATAAGAAGGCTGAGCCTGAGAGAGATTGAAATAATATACCAAAAATAAACTAGCTATTAAATGGCTTACTCAACTGTTTGAAAACTTAAGGTTGAGAACCCAAGATGATGACTGAGACATGGAGAAAGGCATCAGAATTACAGAGAACTTGATATTTCTTTTCCAGTAAGGAGATAAAAGACAGAGAATGTAATTAGAGTTTGGGACAGAAACAATTATTCTCCTAGAAAAGCGTTAGGGATTAGCAGATTTGACTTAGTGGATTTATATAGAACAATGTACCCAACAATGGCAAAATAATACATTTTTCTCAAATCTTCAACATTTACAAAAATTGACCAGATACTGGACCATGAAAGCTTGTCTCAATAAATTCACTTAGAATATGTTCTCTGACAACAATGTAAACAAACTAGAAATGAATAACAAATATATAACTGGAAATTCTCATATGTTTAAAAATGAAATTGATTTATCTGAGTCAAAGCACAAATCATAATAGAATTTAGAAAATATTTTGAACTGAATGGTAATGAAAACACAACATACATAACTTGACAAATGGGAAGACAGATTTTAGAAGATTACAGAATTCCAAATAAAGATGTGAGGATTTTCCTTCCTATTGATCTGCATTTTTCCAGGCTATTTTTGTTCCTTTACTGTGTTTCCACCCAAAGAATGAAGTGTTTCATGGGTCCGAAGAGGTCTGAGATTCCTTAAGAATTATCTGGTACCTTGTTATGTCACAAAGCCCACATCTTTCTCAACTCTTTTTTCCTTGTACTTGTGTCCTTAGGTGCTGATATCCATGGTTTCAGTGCTCCCATTAATTCTAACTTTACACTGGGACGTTTAGTAGATGAAATGCAGAGAAGCGAGAAGCCCATGGTGGCAGCTATCCAAGGCATGGCTTTAGGAGGTGGACTGGAGCTGGCCCTGGGCTGTCACTACAGGATTGCCCATGCAGAGGTAACAGCTGAGGCTCCATGTGGGACATGGGGTGTGGGGTTTTTCTCTAGGGAAAGCCCCAAATGTAGTTATAAGCATCCAAGGCAATCATTTAAAATGGTTGGCTTACTGGTTGACAACTCTTACGTATTTCTAGCACTGGTTCTCAGCTATTATGTACCAGTTCCATGGTATTGGCTGTTAATATGTTGAAATACATTTATTCTGGTTGGAAATTAGCTGCTATCCTAAGTCCCCTGACTGTCCCTTTGCTTCTCCTAATCCTAGCCTTTGGGCCCCCCAGGATCCACCAATTAAAGGGGAAACTCCTAGGTCAGTGGAGGGCCCTCCAGTACTATGGCCACCATCAGATTTCACTGAGCCATGTTCAGCAGTAGGAGGTAGTAAATATTTTGATTATCAGTCCTAAGTATGCCTAATTATTTAAATTTTCATTTTCTTTCTCTAAGATATCAGTTTTATGCTCCCTTATAATTATTAGTACCTAAGAAGACACATTACTATTCAATAATACAGCATAAAATTACTAAATCCATTTATTTATAGAAGTAGATTTAATTTGGGCTACTATGTAGAATGAAGCCTATAATACCAGTCTTATAATAGCAACATATTTGTAAGTAATACAGTTTTCTATTGTTAAAGATAATAGTCATCATTGTAATAGACTAGCAGTTACAGGAAAGTATAAAGATGTACACTAAAATCACCATAAACTCATAGTTCAGAAATAACCACTATTAACATTCTATTTTATTTCCTCTTGGTCTTTTTCCTATGTAATTTTTTTCTGATATTATTTTCCTTTGCAATCTTTTTATTTTTTAAACTACATTTGAAACTATTGTATTTTGTTTGTACTTTATTTTTTATACTAATATCATATTTAACCTATTATTAAATATGCTTTATACATTCTGCCTTTTTGAGAATTCAGTTCATTTACATTTAATGTAAACATGATAAGAAAGGACTTCTGTCATTTTTACTATTTTCTATGTCTTATGTCTTTTGTGTTCCTTGATTTTTTCATTAATGCTTTCATTTCTATTAAATATATATTTTCTAGTACCCTTTTGATTCACTTGTTTCTTTTTCTATATTTTTTTAGTTATTTTCTTAATGGTAATTACCCTGAATATTACAATCTATTTCAGATTGATGCCAACTTAATTTTAATAATATACAAAAAAATTTGCTTCCATACAGTTCTGTCACAAATTATGTCATTATACATTGTGTGTCCATCAACATAGATTTTAATTATTACTTTACATTGTAGTCTTTAAAATCAGATAATAAAAAGGAAGAATTATAAACAAAAATTATGTTAATACTAGACTTCTTCTATATTTACCCACATATTAGTTACCCTTTACAATTGTTCTTTATTCCTTCATGTGGATTTGGGTTACTATCTAATGTCCTGTCATTTCAGCCTGAAGTATTTCTTGTAGGGTAGATCTGTTAGCAAAAAATTCCATTTTGTTTATCCAGAAATATGTTAATCTGCCTTCATTTTCAAAGGCTAGTTTTACTGGATATAGAATTCTTGATTAACAGTTTTTTCTTCTTTGAGTACCTTGAATATGTCATCCTACTGCCTTTTGCCCTTCATGGTTTCTGATGAGAAATTTGATGTTAATCTTATTGTAAATATTCTTTAAAAATATAATTTTAAATGGCTATATAATTTTCCATCACATAGATATACCACAATTTAATTATTTACCTGTGTTGTTTTAATTTTTATAAAAGCTTATAAATAAAGACACTATTAAGTACCCCTTTTTCTTTGCTTCTTTTACCATGACCTTCTGCACACTGAGTGAAGATCCAATATATGAGCAATAATTACCAAGTTAGGGGGTGGGGATGAACAGTGGTGGGAAAAAATGGTGATTCTCTATTAGGAAACCATTGTGTGAGAGAGGCTCAAGTAGTCCAGGTATTTTGGAGGATTAGCATCACAATCTGGGTAAATTGCAATCTGTATTTAAATATCCTCTCCTCCCATCTTTGTACCTGTAAAATGACTATCAGAGCTTTGGCTACTTTTAAATGACTAGGAGGGGCATATGATAAGGGACTCTCATCCTCTTGTCTAGATTAAGGTCACTGACTATCTTCTTTTTTAAACAGCTTTATTGAGATATAACTCACATAACATACAATTCATTCGTTTAAAGTGTACAATCCAATGGTATATTAGTATATTCACAGAGTTGTGCAACCATTACCACAGTTGATTTTAGAACATTTCAATACCATAAAAAGAAACTTTATACCCTTTAGGAGCAATCCTCCATTTTCCCTCTCCCCCAGTCCTAAGCAACCACAAATTTACTTTCTGTCTCTCTGAATTTGCCTATTCTAGACATTTAAAATAAATGGATTATTCAATATGTTGTCTTATAAGACTGGCTTCTTTCAGTTAGCCTAATGTTTTCAAGGTTCACTTATGTTGTAGCTATATCAGTACTTCATTCCTTTCTGTGGCTAAATAGTATTCCCTCTTATGGATATGCTGCATTGTGTTTATTCATCAGCTGATAGGTGATAGACATTTGGGTTGTCCCTACTTTCTTGGCCTTAATGAACAGTGACTCTATGAAAATTTCTGTACAGGTTTTTTTGTCGGTATATTTTCATTTCTCTTGGGTACATACTCAGAGTGGAATTGCTGGGTTTTATGGTAACTCTGTGTTTAATCTTTGAGGAACTGGCAAATTGTTTTCCAAAGTGACTGCACCATTTTCCATTCTCACCAGCAATGTATGAAAGTTTTGTGTTCTCCACATCCTCTCTTACACTTGTTATTGTCTGTCTTTTTTTATCATAGCCATACTAGTGGGTGTAAAGTGGTATCTTGTATTTTTGATTTGTATTTTCCTGATGGCTAATGATATTGAGCATTTTTTCAAGTGCTTATTGGCCACTTGTATCTCTTCTTTGGAGAATGTCTGTTCAGATCCTTTACACACTTTTAATTGGATTATTTGTCTTTTTATTATTGAGTTGTAAAAGTTTTTTATATATTCTAGATATACAATTTAAAAATGTTCTATCCAATTCTGTGGTGGCTTTTTACTGTCTGGGCTGACTGAATCTGTTAGGGCTCCATAAAGCTGTTTCTGGAGACTATTATTTTTGTTGACTGAGACATGTCATAATAGAGTCAGAAAAAAATGTGTTAAGATGCTAGGGATCTTTTCAGTATAAAGACTTAGGAACAGCACAGCTCTTTAATTTTGGTGATTAAATTAAATGAGAGTTGCCTTGTGGAAACTCTTGCTGAATTCTATGAAACAATGTTTTAGAGTTTGGGAAACATAGGGGAATGCTCATCTTTACTCTATATGTCTTCTCATTCTAATGACCTTCGTGCCTTTAAACTTTGATAGGCTCAAGTTGGCTTCCCAGAAGTCAAATTAGGACTTCTTCCTGGTGCAAGAGGATCCCAGCTTCTTCCCAGGCTCATTGGAGTTCCTGCTGCACTTGATTTAATTACCTCAGGTAAGTATTAACCCTGCCAGCGGTTGTCTAAATCAATGTGAGGAACTGGCCTAGGATTTAGAAAAATTCTGGCTTGACCATTCCATACCTATGTGATCTCAAGAGGATACTTTAACTTCTTTGACTGTCCATGTTCTTGTCTGTAAAATGCAAATAATAATTTCCCTGAGAGCTTCTCAAATGTTACCATGAAGATCAAATGTGACTATCTTCTAAATGAGAGGTATACAAAGCGTTAATCACCTTTAGGATTTTATTATAGTTCAAGTGTCTATTCATAGGCTTTGGTGTTCATATAGGATATATTATACTCAGATCTAATTTACAAATTGTAATATAAACAGGAATTAAAACCAGAATTTTCAAGGAAAGATTTCAAGTTTTAGTGTGTAAATGACTGAACTTTTCATTTCCCAAGTATTAGTGCATTAGCTACAAACAGAAGTTGTTCTCTTTTAATAGAGTGCAACACTAGAAAACATTTAGACACCCTAAATTTACAAATACCATAAGACATATCAAGGCATTTTCAGTGAGATAAGGTTGGAAGAAAGACTATATACAACTACTTACTCTGAATGGGTATAAATAGTTATGAGACCTTAGGTTAGTCACTTTACCTTTTTATGCTTTCATTTTCTTATAAATGTGGATAACGATAGTACCTGCTATATACTTATACAGTATGGTGAGGATTAGATAAGTTAATGCATACAGTGTTCTTGGAATGGTCCCTGGCATGGTAATAACTTCATAAACTTCAGCTATATATTATAATTCTCATATCTGTCTTCTTTGTTCAGAGGAGAATTGAATAAAAATAAGATGAGGATCTTGGTAACAGACTGTATCCTGAAGAGGGGGCAATGAAAGAGCACGTACTTTAGAATCAAAGGCCTGAGATTGAATACCACTTCTACCACATTTAAACAATATGCCTTGTGAAAGTTAATTTTTATTCACTCATCCAGCAACTATTATTAATCTTCTCTCATATGCTAGGCCTTGTTCTAGGTATTGGGCATATAGCAGTGAACCAAACCAACAAAATCCTGCCTTCATGGAGATTATATGGAGAAAACAATGACAGGCATCATATTGTCATATTTCATCAATTCAAAACCACAGTTTTTCCTACACCTTTGAAATGAGGATGCCACTTACATTCATTTTGAGTCACGGTATCACTGGCAGTGGTTTTTTTCTTTCCTAGTTTCTATGGGTCAGGAATTTGGGAGAAGTTTAGCTCATAAGAAGGGTTTCTTATGAGGTTACAGTCAAAACATTGACTGGGGCTATAGTTATCTGAAAACTTGACCAGGGTTGGAGGATATACTTCTGAGATGGCTCACACGCCTGGATGGCTAGTTGGTGCTGGCTGTTGGCAGAGGCTTCATTTTCTCTCCGTGTGGACCTCACCATAGAGTTGTGTAAGTGTCTTCACAATATGGACTCTAGCTTCCTCTAGAGTTATTCAAGGGAGAGCAAGGTGAAAGCTTTAATGTCTTTTATGACCTACCTCTGGAATCATATGTCATTTTTTTCTGAACTATCCTATCAATTACATATCAGGTCTTCCCTATTCAGGACGAGAGGGGGCTTGAATACCAAGAGGCCAAACACAGTGGGGGTCACTTTGGAGACCAGCTACCACAACTGTATATTCAGACATGTGCCTACCTATTACATTAGTAATATATATAATAGGCTAGATGGAAATAAGTGCTAAGGAGAAAACATAAAGCAGAAATGGGGAAAATAAAGTGTTTGGGACAGGGATGACATTTTAGGTAGAATAGCTAGGAAAGGGTTACCTACAAAATAACATCTGAATAAAGAGCTGAAGGAGGTGAGGAAGCTTATTATGCTAATATCTGGAGAAGATATTCCACATGGGGAAAATAGCAAATGCAAAGCCTTGAGGCAGGGACATACTTGGAAGGTTCAAAGAAAAGCAAGAAGGCCTGTGTGGGTAGATTGAAATGAGTACAGGGAAGAGCTACAGTGGGTGAAGTCACATCATGTAGGGTCATGAAGATTATACAGAGAAGTCTGGCTTTCTTTTGAATGAGGTAGAAAGGCATTGCAGTGTTTTGAGCGGGAGAGTAGCAGTTCTTCCTTATGTTTTAAAAGGATCACTCTGGCTGTTGAAAATATATTAATTGGAAGGAAGGGCAGAAATAGGAAGACTGGTTAGAAGTCTGCTATAATAATCCAAGGGAGAGATGATGGGAGCTTGGACCTGAGTGGTAGCAATGTAAATGAAGAGACATGGTCAAATTTTGGATATATTTTGATGGTAGAGCCCACAGGACTTTGTGACAGATCAGATGTGAGAAAAAGAGGAGAGCCAGGGATGATTCTAATGGCCTGAGCGGCTGGAAAGATGGTGCCATTACTGTGATGGGGATTTCTGCTGGGAGAGCAGGGTCTAGGAAGGAATCACAGTGCTTAGTTTTAGATGTGTTAAGTGTGAGACACCTGTTAGAAATCCAAGTGCAGCTGTCAAGGTAACAGTTTAGGAGAAAAGTCTTCTGAATACTTGACCTCTGTTTTCTCATCAGTAAAACAAAATGGCTTTAAGGAATAATGAAATTACATGACATATTTCTGTCACATAGGAGATTTTTATCAATGTAACGGTGGGCAGCAGAATAATGATCCCTCAAAGATGTCCATGTTCATATACCCAGAACCTGTGACTATGTTACCTTACATTCAAAAGGGACTAATGTGATTAAATTAAGGATCTTCAATGGAAGATTATTTTGGATTTTTCAGGTAGTTCCAATTTATCACAAGCATCCTTAGAAGAGGGAGGCAAGAGGTCAGAGAAGAGGGAAGATACTACATGGATAGCTTTGGAGATGGAGGAAAAGGCCAGAAGCCAAGAAGTGTAGGCAGCCTCTAGGGGCTGGAAAAGACAAGAAGGAGATTCTTCTTTCTTTTTCTTTTTTAAATATACTTTATTGATTATGCTGTTACAGTTGTCCCAATTTCTTTTCCCTTTGTTCTCCTCCATGCAGTGACACCCCCTCCTTCCAGCTGTCCCCCCACCTCAGTCCATGCCCATTGGTTGTGCGTATAGTTCTTCTCAACATCTTCCTATCTACTCCACTCCCTCCTACTATGCTTAATGCCTATACAATTTCCCTCCCTTTTCCTCTTCCCCCCTCCCAGCTGAACTTCTCCCAATATGTTCCCCATACCTAAAATTCTTTTCTCACTCTCATTGCCTACTTAGTTTGCCATTGTTTCGGTTCCCTAGCTTCTGTTGTTGGTTGTTGTGATACAGTTTTCATTTTAATGTTCATAGTTTTGATCCTCTTTCTCCTAAACAAGTCCCTTTAACATTTCATATAACAGTGGTTTGGATCTGATGAACTCCTTCAGTTTTACTTTGTCCTGGAAGCACTTTCTCTGCCTTTCTATTCTGAGTGACAGCTTCGCTGGATAGAGTAATCGTGGTTGTAGGTTTTTGCTTTTCATTACTTTGAATATTTCTTGCCAGCCCTTCTTGCCTGCAGAGTTTCTTTTGAGAAATCAGCTGATAGTCTTATTGGGACCCCTTTGTACGTACATAATTCTCTTCTTCTCTCTTGCTGCTTTTAAGATTCTCTCTTTATCTTTAATTTTTGACATTTTGATTATAATGTGTCTTGGTGTGGTTCTCCCTGGGTCCAGTTTTTTTGAACTCTCTGTGCTTCCTGGACCTGTAAGTCTATTTTCTTCCCCAAGTTAGGGACGTTCTGCTTCATTATTTTTTCACATACTTCTTCAATTTCTAGTTCTTCTTCTTCTCCTTCTGGCAACCCTATGATTCAGTTGTTGGCCCTCTTAAAGCTGTCCCATAGGTTTCTGAGCCTCCTCATTTTCCTCAGTTTTTGTTTCTTCTTTCTGCCCTGGTTGACTGTTTGTTCCTTCCCTATGTTCCAATTTGTTGATTTGATCCCTAGTTTTCTTTCCCTCACCACTAGTTTTGTATGTGTTTTTGTTCATTTCAGCAGGACTAGCCTTCATTCCATCCCTGTCTTGTTTAAGATCTGCTGTCAGATCTGTAAGCATTCATATAACCAAAGCTCTGAACTGTGCCTCAGAAAGATTTCCTACCTGCTGCTTCGTTAGATTAGATATTTGCTGTCTGGTCAGCTGTGTCACCAGGATCTCTGTCATGATCTGTGCCATCCTGACAGTTTTGTGTTTACCTGTGCTTCCCGGATGGGGCTGTCACACCTCCTACACTATAGTGGGTGGAGCCTTGTGCACTCATCACAACCGGGCGACCCTTCTCACCACGTTGTGGCATGTTCTGTGGGGGTGGGGGTCCAAGATGTCTTCCTGCTGTTCACTCTCTGCTGAGAGACCAGGCGCCTCCTCCTATGTCCCCACCCCCTCTGGGCCTCACAGTCCAAGGCAATGGGGGTCTGCCTTCCCCGGCATTGGAATCACAAGCTGATGGGTCTGGTCTGCAGCCGGGGGTGCTCCCCAGGCACTTCTCACCTCCCCTTAAATGCGGGTGTCTGTGCTTATTGCTGTCCCACTGCCATTGCTGCAGCTGCCACTGCCAGCACAGCTTGACCCCTCTGCCCGGGCTTTGCCCCTCCTACCTTTTCAGACAAGCACCACATCTTTATAACTTCATTTGTTGGACTTCCATTTATTTTCTGGAACTTCTGTTTATTTCTGATTTTGTGGTAGTTGTAGTCCTTCTTAGTTGTGGAGGGAGACAGAGTGTGTCAGTCTAGGCCTCCATCTTGGCCAGAAGTCTCCTGTGTGTGCTTACCTCTGTGTCTTAGGTAGAGCTGTCACTCCTGTTACATTGTAAGGGGCGGAGCCTTAGGGATTTGTCAGTACAGGGCGACCCATTTCACCATGTTGTGGTGCTTGTATGTGGGGGAGGGGTCTGAGAAGAAACAGTGCCTCTTGCCCAGCACTCGCCCCTTTTCCAGGCACTTCTCCCACTTCTGTATGGTTCTGGTGCCTCTCTTGCTGTTGCCCTGGCTGTTTTTCCCAGAGTGGATGGGTCTGCAGACATTCTAGGACTGTGGGAGCCCTTTAAACAAGAGGACTCTGCTGAGAGACTGGCAGTTTCTGCTTCCACCCTGATCGGCACTGGTCTGCACAGTTAGAAGCGATGAGGCTTGATTTTCCCGGGTGCTGGGACTGTGAGCTGAATGGTCTAGTGAGGAGCTGGGAACACTCCCCAGGTGTCCCTCTGACTTTTAAAAACGTGTAACTGTGCTTTCCACCAGCCTGCCACTGCCGCTGCTGCTGCCATCACCACACCATGTCCTCTCCGCCCCAGATCCGCCCCTCCTACTTGGCTGGATGAGTATTTCTTCTTTATATCTGTGTTTGTTGGACTTCCATGCAGTTTGATTTTCTGGAACTTCTGGTGTCTTTAGCTTTGAGGTAGTTGTATTCCTTCTTAGTTGTGGAGGGAGACGCAGCATGTCTGTCTACGCCTCCATCTTGACCGGAAGTCGCAAGGGATTTCTTAAAGCATCCAGAAGGAACACAGTTCTGCTGACCTATTTCAGATTTCTGACATCCTTAACTAAGATTAAAAATGTGTGTTGTCTTAAGATACTATATGTTTGTTTGTGATAACTTGTTATAGCAACAATAGGAAACAAACACAGTAGTTATGAAAAATGATAATATTAAGAATCTTTCTTTGTGGTTTGGAAAATCTTTTTTAAGAAAAGATGTTAAAGACAATTGTTACTAAAAGTTAAAGACTCTCTATTAATGTAAGGAAAAAGCACCAGTGATGCAGGAACTGATCTCATAGGAAATTAATAAGTTAATTGATTTGGATTAAATTAATAAGCAAATAGTTAATATCTTCCAACCTTCTGAAATCCGTGAGAGGTAATTCTGGAAAGTAGATCGATGACAGCACCACCTAATACTTCTCCACAATTTTTTTGAAGCGCCACCTAAAAACAACTGAATCTTTAGCAATGACCACAACTGATGTGCTTGAACACATTGCACTTCATTCCCTGATGCTCTCTGTCCAATCAGGTCACAAGAACTACAGTGTCCTGTTCTTCCTGCTTTTCCTTGCTAGGTTCCATCCTCCTTGTTCACTGAATAGCACAGAAAGCCTCTGCCCTATACTTTTAGAGCTTTACCCTGGGTCTGATGAAATTATGATCATTCATGGGACAGGGATACCCCCGGGCTCTAGACTTTGATGAGATACCTTTTGGTATCCAGAATACTCCGGGAGATGTTGGGAGTGGCACCTTTATCCAGCCTGCCTTTCAGATTTAGGTATAGGTGGGTTTTCTCTATGTTTGAACAAGATGTTGAGGGTGAGTTTTAGACCCAGAACTCCCAGGCAAGAATAATAAAGATCAGCAAAATTCATTTCATAACCAAAATTAAAAACCAGGCAAATCACAATCTTGAAACTAAACCCCAAACCTATGAAAGTATTGTGACAGAAGAAAAAGGAAACATAAATATGAGTGCTGAAACAGATGAAAGAATATTCCTGTTATTCTAAATTAAAAAAGAGAACTGTTTATTAAATAAGAATACCCTATTTAAAATTAAAACATTAGCCACAATCATTTCTTTTTGAAGCAACAACAAAAAAGATGTGATAGAACACACAACTGAATCAGCAAAATGAGGATAGAGACACATTTATAGAATTCAGGAGAACTTAACAAAAAGATACATTAAATGTACATGAAGGCAGCAGGCAAAGAAGATACTCCTGAAGCGTGAAGGAAAAAGGTGAAAAGTAATAACCAAGGGAAAAAAATAGAAGAAATTCTTTAGTTAGGAACTAGAATCAGAGATTGTATTTTAGCAAGTAACCATTTTCCTGGAAAAACTGGTGAGGTGATATCAGTGCCCGATGTATTTTGGTAAAGATTTTAAACTTCCAGGAAATAGAATCAGGGAGGCTTCCAAAGGAAAAGAACAAAATGCAACAAAGGATACTTTCAAAATAACTAAAATCACTCCATCCACAAAATAAGTGTTAAATGTGTGGAACATTCATATATTAAGATGGTATGCAGTCTTTAAAGTGATCATCTAAATTAGGAGTTTTTAAAGTGTGATTCAGGGAGTGCTGGGTATGCCTAAGACCACTATGAGGTCAAAACTATTTTCATAATAGTCGAACATTACTTGTCTCTTCCACTCTTATTCTCTCACAAGTGTATGGTGGAATTTTCCATAGGTTATTGTATGCCATGTGATATCAGAAGAAATTGAATGCAGAAGCAGATATGAGAATCCAGCTGTTTTCTATTAAGCCAGACATGAAAGAAATTTGCAAAATTATAAAACAATGACGTTCTTCTCACTAAATTTATAAAAATTTGAACACATAGTTATTTTACACAAAATTTTTACATTAACATATAATAAGCATTTTTTAAAGTTCTCAGATTTAATTACTAATACAGTAATATTGATAGAAATAACCCATATAAACAAAAGCTCTTCGGAGTTCTCCATAATTTTTAAGGATGCAAAGGGATCCTAAGACTAAAAAGTTTGAGAACTTTTCATTGAAATGCATATATTTTGACATAGAAACCACAATGCAAAACTATATATAGGATCCAAATTGCTACTTCTGTAGAGTATGAAAATGGAGTTAGAAAAACTAAAAATATTAAATTTCTTATCATCAAAAAATTAAATTAGAAATTGTTATAATTTCTGGTGGTATGAAAAAGCACGTTTAAGAATATGAACTATTTTAAGTAGAATTTATAAGAGGATGCTTACAATCCAGCATGAGACAGTTCATTCTGCAAAATAGAAAGGAAGCAAAGAAGCGTAAGATTTAGGGAGAAGTTATAATACGGTTGACCTTTGAACAGGGCAGGGTGCCAACACCCAAGCAGTTGAAAATTCACATATAACTTTTGACTCTCCCGAAACTTTATTAATACCCTACTGTTGGCCAGAAGCCTTACTGAGAACATAAACAGTTGATTAACATGTATTTTGTGTATTATAGTCTGTATTACATACTGTATTCTTAAAATAAAGTAGGCTAGAGAAAAGAAAATGTTATTAAAATCATAAGAAAGATAAAGGACATTTATAGTACTTTATGTATTTATTAAAGAGAATCTGCATATAAGTGTACCCTCACAGATTAAAACCATGTTGTTCAAGAGTCAACCAAAGTGTGAAGTGAGTCTGTAAATTCTAAGGTTTGCAGAAATTAAAGCTTGTGGGCAAACGTTGAGGAATTTTGTGGCCATGTTTTCAGTATTACATGTGAAAAGCAAGAGTATCTTGGGGGAAGTCAAGAAGAAATCTGGCTTATTTGACAAAAAGAAATGAAGTGAACTAGGATTGGCCTTTTCCAAAGTTATGCTGCTTTTAGAAATATCACTATTTTTAACATGATGAGAAGAGGTAAAAACAGTAAGAATATGATGGATTCTGATTTGCATATAAAAGGTCACAGTGAATTAGAAGAAAGATAACATTAGAAGCATACACCTATCTTTTTAAGTAACCTATACAATTTTAGGGGGACTTTAAAATGACATCTGGCAAGGGTTCCATGTAGAAAATTTTTTCTAAAGGTTGGAAAAGAAGCCATGAGGAAAATCGGAACAAATTGAGCTTATCCTGCATGGAGAAGTCTCAGATTTGGTTGTCCTGGGGGGTCTACCTTATAGTAGCTCCAGGCAGGGCTCTTATTAGAGCCTGTTGCACAGTGGTAGTCTTTTACACGGAGGGCAGCACAACAAAAAGAAAGCTGAAATCTCAGTCTGAGAATTTGTATTGTATATACAGAGCGGGGTCTTTAGGTCCTTGACACAGAATAAAAGTATCTGCAGTCTCATTGATTTCGTAAGAATTGTAGTGGTACTCCTCTACTTTGGTGAAATCCAGGCCAGAAGAAATCATTAAAGCTGAAAGAATTTTCAGTTCACCTGTGGGTAGTTCTTGTTACCCCTGGTTAGTTGCCTCAGAGATCCTTTTAGTACCCAGGTTTCCATCTTCCTTTTTTTTCACTTAACCTAGAGAGGCTGATTCACTCACCCCTCACCCAAGTGGTTTCATACACAGGAGATTTGACGCCTGCAGCCACTTGCCCACTCCCACCTCCCTCCTCACCCCAAGAGGAAATCTGGAAGCCTGTTTTCAAAGGCACTTCTAGAAAATGGCCCAAATATTGCTGTTACAGAGTGACCCCTGCCAAAAGTTATTGAACTGTCTGTCTGATCAAAAGGCCCATTTGTAGCTCTTTGAAGCACTAATAAGAACCAGGGATGGAGGGTTTGTCTCAGAGACAGCATCCACCCACACTGTCTATAAGAGCAGCAAAGACTGTGGAATTGTTGCCGTCAGTACTGATTGGATGACCACTTTTCAGAAGGAAGATGGTATTGGCAAGAAAGCAAGTAATGTGTCACACTTCGGTAACCCCCCTAGAGCTGCCATTCTGTACTGGAGGCTGCCAGAGCCACCACTGAACACTGGATGCTCCTGGCACCACCACCAGAGATCATACTAGATGTCACTACCTGGGAAATGAGATTTCAGCTGTTGCTGTTGCTTAGTGTCACTAACTCCAGACTAAAAACCCCCAGGAGAGCACTCTATTCACCAGCCTTGGTGCCATGGGACATACCCTAGCTGCCACAGGTCTGAAGGAATAATTGTCTGATTATCTCTGTTTCCTTTTTTAGCTTTTGCAGTAAGAGCTAGGGCTCCAAAGCTCAGATAATAATGAGTCCACAAACTAAGGGAGGGGTCAAGATGCTGGGTAGCCAAAAAAATGGTGGATCCCGCCCATTTATTTTGTGTAATTTTGATAACAGTTTATATAATGTCAACTTAATACATTTTTTTCTTGTCTACCCAACCATATTTATCTGTGGGCACTGTCTTTTTTCTTTTTTGGAATCAACAACAGCTCTGGGTACATATGATATGAGATACTGCTTCTACTTTGCTGCTACTACCTCTATTATAATGTAAAACAATCATATTTATATAGTGACCTACAGTTTATAAAGTGCTTCTATAGATATTTATAGAATATAAAGAGAATGTTATTTTCACATAATACTTAGAGTTACCAAGGTAAGCTTAATTATTCCCATTTATTTCCCCCCCCTTTAGCTGTCAACAATATGTACCTTCTTCACCCCCATCCTGCCAACTATATAAGTCCTCAGAACAAAGGACTCTCTCTGGCCACCTGGCCTCTGGCTGCCCTGGCATGCTTGCTTGCCACCCTGGCCTTTGCCTGCCCTTCCTTGCACTGGCCTTGCCCTGAACCTATGCCTCCCCCCAACTCCCACTCATCTTAGCTAGGCCCACTCTCTTCTGTGAGAACGATCACCAGTAAACCCTACTTGCATGCTAAAAAAAAAAAAAATCATTCCCGTTTATCAACAAGAAGATTGTAGTGCTATACAGTTCTTCACAGTGACACAAATAGTAAAGGGAAGAGCTGGAGCTTGAATCCACGTTTTTTGGTTACCTCCTCAGTGACCTTTCTACTACAGCAGTCAGTGTGGTGCTACTTATTTATTTAATAATAGATGTTTATTATTAATAATAGATGTTTATATCCTGGTCAGATGCCCTCCATATCAGAGAATAATGCTTTTGCTTTAATCTCACATTGTTCTTTGACTTGTTTTGTTTTAGGAAGACACATTTTGGCAGATGAAGCACTCAAGCTGGGGATTCTAGATGAAATTGTCAACTCAGACCCAGTTGAAGAAGCAATCAATTTAGCCCGGAGAGTTTTAGGTAAGAAGATAATAAAAAATAGCCCCAAATTAGAAACAAGCTAAATATCCATCTTAATAAGAAACTCCTTAAATATCTTTTGGTACATTTCTGTGATGCAATATGACACAGCTTTAGAACTTGAATGAGAAACTATGTATTGATATGGTACAGACACCATGACATATTGTACTAAGTGAAAAAAAGTGTCATTATGTATAATGATTTACCATTTGGGTAATAAGAAAGAGGGGATGGGACTGAATGTATGTGGGGAGAATGTATATATGTAACTGTATAAAATATTTCCATAAGGATTCATAAGAAATGGTTAACGGTTCTCTCTGGGAATGCGGCTGGTCAGCCAGAGACACAATTGAAAGGAGACTGTTTGTTGTTTATTCTTCTATACCTTTTGAGTCTTCATTAAGTGAATTTATTTTCTATTAAGAAATATCATTAAAATTAAATCAAACAAGCAAATAAGCATTTCAGCAAATGTTAGAAGATGAGCTCTATAATTCACCACAGTAAAGTGTGGCTCTGTTCCAGTGAGCTGTTTTCTCTCTCGTTGGTTTCTCACTTTATGGAGTCATGACATTCCTTTATGAGTTCTTTGGAGTGGCACTCCTACAGTTTTTCTTTTCTGTTTTAACTGTTCCTTTATAATTTATAGAAGTTGGCAGCAAGATGGAGAGAGTTAGAGGGTATCAGAAAAAAATAAAAATTGGGTAGAGTGCTGGGTTACAGGCAGGGCAGGGTGTCCAGCTCCCTACTTGGTGGCAGGCAATGGCTTGGTGTCATTGAAAGGCATTCTTCTGAAAAAGTCATTCTTTTGTCAACTATGGTAGGGACTAAACACTTTTCAGAAATAATCTTTCTTTTTGTGCCTCTAGCTAGTTACTGTTTCAACGCAATAGGAAAAGCTTGAACTGGAGAGGCCAGGGTCTGTGGGGGAAAAATACTGGTGACTCATAAAGAGAGTCAGCGAGTGGTTGCTCAAGTGGGAATGAGTTTTCTGCTGTCCTTCTCTGCCTTCCAGACAAACTTCACCACATTTTCATCACTTGTTTCCTTGTGTCTCCTGAGAGGGCTTATTGTTTTGTTAGAAGTCGCCTGGTTGGCCAACAGCAAAGGCTATTTACATTTGGAGGTCCCTAAATTATTTTGGTTTGGGGCGTAAATAGACTATAATTTACACCCATGGTTTTAGTTTGTAAAGAACTCTATTTCAACAGGAATTTCTTTCCTTTCCTGAACTGATTTCCCTAGATTCAGATTTAAGAGTTAAGTTACTTCCAGAGGCAGAAGAGGATCATGATTTATCTAGTACATTTATAAAATTGTCTGTTTTCATTTTAAAAATTTATTTAATTTTAAAATTAATTCAAATTAAAAAATTTAAACTATTTTTATTGATTGATTTGAGAGAGAATGAGAGAGAGAGACATCAATTTGTTGTTCCACTTATTGATGCATTCACTGGTTGCTTCTTGCATGTGCCCTGACCGGGGATGGAACCTACAACCTCGGCATATCAGGACAATGCTCCAACCAACTAAACTACCTAGCCAGTAATAAATAAATTTAAAAAATTTTCTTTTTATTTATAAAATTTATGAAAGTCTACTTAATCTCAGCAACATTACACAGTTTGTCCACTTGGTGGCATCCAAATATTGAGGAGGAATCATCTGCTTTAGAACTTAGTAATTCACCAGTTAATAGTAGGGAAATGGTTCTGGGCTTTGGACAATTATGTATAAAATGATGTATAACCATTTTAAATAATAGTCATGAAGACCATGTAGAAATATGTGAAATTATTTGTGTTTAAAAATGTCTAAAATATAAATTCATATATATTATATAATTAGAGCTATATTTAATACATATGAATACAGATAAAAATTTAAAGGAAATATGCAAAAATGAAAACAAATTAGTTGTACCCCAGAAGTTTCATAAATTATCTTTGTTTTTTATTTTTTCCAGTTTTATTGAGATGTAGCTTATACACAAAAAATTTGCCTATTGTAAGGATAGAGACTGATGAATTTTTGTAACTCATTACAGTTACATAGCCACAATCAAGAAAGCAGAGTTCTATCGACCTAAAAAGTATTCTCATGCCTCTTTCCAGGAGATTCCTCCCATAGATAGCCACTGACCAGCTCTTTTTTGTTTTTTTAGAATTGTTTATATATGGAATCACACATAGAGTATGTAATCTTTTGTGCTTGACTTCTTTCTCTTAGCATAATGTTTTTGAGATTCATCCATGTTGTCACATACTTTGTATATTAATATTTTATTCTTTTTTATTACTGAATAGTAATCCATAGGATAGATATACCACGATTTGTTTATCCATTTATCAACTGATGTACATTTAGGTTGTTTCCACTTTGAGCCTACACAAATCTTTGTAGACATGTTCCCTTTCTCTTGGGTAAATACGTAAGAGTAGTATTGCTGGGTCCTAGAAGAAGTGTATGCTTAATTCTTAAATGCTTTTTAAAATTGATGATTAATGAAAAACCATTAGTGCTTTGAAAGAAACTAATTTTTGCCAGGGAAGTTGAAAAAGATAGACAAGTAATATTGTGAGACTGAGTTTAAATAAGTTCACTGTAATAGTACACTGTGTGTAGTAGTACATCCTATTAGAGGACAATTGGGCCATCAGGTATTGGAGCTTATTCATACCTTTTGACTTAGTATTTCTATTGTTAGGAATTTATCATAGAGAAATATAATCATAGAAGTACACTATACTTGTGTACAATGATACCTACTGAAGCTTTATTTATCATTGTAAAATATTGGAAACAAATATCTAATTTTAGGGGATTAGTTACGTAAAAGACAATTGATCTCAATGGAAAAACCCCATTTTGCATTCAAACTTCCATTTTTAATATGTCTATTGGCCATCTGTATGTCCATTTGGAGAAGTGTCTGTTCATCTCCTTTGCCTATTTTTTAATTGAGTTGTTTGTTTTTTTGGTGTTGAGTTTTGAAAGTACTTTATAAATTTTGGATATTAACCTCTTATCAGATGTATCAGTGAGTATGTTCTGCCATTCAGTGGATTCTCTATTTATTGTGTTGATGATTTCCTTTGCTGTGCAAAAATTTTTAGTTTGATGTAGTTCCAGTGTTTATTTTTTTCTTTTGTTTTCCTCGCCTGGGGAGATATATCTGATAGAAAATTTCTATGAGCGATATCCAAGATTTTACTGCCTATGTTTTCTTCTAGGGTTTTTATGGTTTCAGGTCTAACTTTTAAGTGAGATAAGCCAGACAGAGAAAGACAAATACCATATGATTCCACTTATATGTGGAATCTAGTGAACAAACTGAACTAACAAGCAAAAAAGAGACAGACTCACAGAAGGAGAGCAGATGACAGCTAGTTGGGGGACAGGGTTAGGGGGTGGAGGGACTGAGCAAAAAGGACTCATGGACAACAGTGTGGTGATTTCTGGGGGGAGGGGCAAATAAGGGGACTAAATGGTAATGGAAAAAATACAATAAAGATTAAAAAATAAAAAATAATTGAATATTTTAATTTTAAAAATTCCATTTTTAAATAAAGTTGGAGAACTTGGAAAAATGCTTACATGTAATATTTAAATAGCAAACAGCCAGATAGCAGTTACAGAAATGTGTGTATATGTGTGTTTGTCTTCATATGCATATTTGCATAAGGAATAAAACCTAACATTGGTTGTATTTGGGTGGTAGTAATGAAGACTCTTGAATTTTTTTTAAATAAAAAATGTTTACCTTTTCCTAATATCTCAGCCATTGCAGGGGAAAGGGATGCCTGGACAGTGTGAAGAGGTACAATCTGGTAGAGAAAAGGGCTCAGGACTGGAAGTCAGGAGACCTGGTTTCTAGTCTCATCCTTACCTAGATGGACCTTAAATCAGCTTTTTGGACTTAATCAATAAAAGGAAAAAGTTCAACAAAATCAGTTGGTTCTAAATCCTGTTCTGAGATCCCACAGGCTCCAGTGCTTGGGCTCCAGTTTTTTGTTCTGGCTACAACTTGACAGCTACACTATGTTAGACCTGAAACCATAAAAATAATTGAATATTTTAATTTAAAAAACTTCCATTTTTAAATAAAGTTGGAAAACTCTGGAATTCCTTTTCTTCTTTTTCTTTTCTTTCTTTCTTTTTTCTTTCTAAATGAGTTTCACTGTTTCGAATTCTATGATTCCTTGGTGCTGCTTGAGAAGTGGGGAACATCATTGAAGAACTAGATCAGAGAACCTTATCTACATTTCCCAGTTATTATCTTAGCAAATGTGTAGATTAGCTAGTCTTATTTATTTTGCCTTTCATTCTCATTTATGGTCTTGTGCTTTTCCTTTCTTTTTTGGTTTTTTTGAGTTCCTCTTTTTGTTTTTGATTGTCTTTAAATATAGCTATTAGTATGTGGTTATTTGGCAGAACAAAATTGATGGATTGATTTGAAGGACAAGCTCCACAAAACTATTAGAAAATATAAATATGTTTTTATATAAATATAAAAATTTTATTATAAAATATATTAAGAATAAAATATATCAATAATAGAATATTGTAATACAAATCTATAGTTATGTGAAACTAGTATGTCTTCATCTAGAGCAATGATTCTCAAACTTGACTGTGCATCAGAATCACTTGGAAGGTCTGTTAAAACAGAAGGAACGGAATTTCCAGTGGGCGATGTCGCAATCAGCAGTTTTGGAACCAGTTATGTGTGTTAGGGAATTGTAGAAGGTTAGCATGTATTTAAAAATGTTATTTGGGAAGTCGCTGCAAATTTCTCTATAAACTTAACGCATATCCTGGAGAGTTAATGGTGAAAGTTAATTAGTTTCATGCATCTTACTATTCTTGTTATATGAAGCCTCTCAGACTACTGCAGTGCAATAGATTAAACAGAGCAATTCAAGCCAGATTGCTTTGGCTAAACTGGCGCGGCAGGGGGGTGGGGGTGGGGCGTTGCGGAGGGCACGGGGCGCGGAGTCCTGTAAAATGCTATTTATTTGTACTTGCTTTTGGCCAGTAGCCTGCTTTACCCAAACTGAGTAAGAACTCCTTATTATCATGTGCATGAAAGTGTGTGTTATTCAAAGACGGGCACAGGGGACATCCTACTGGGAGCCTCAGCTCAGGAACTTAATGCTCTGCTTTTGTTCCTGTAATGAACCCTGGTCTTGTTATTGTGACTTCACTGAGCTGTGCGAGCTGTTTTTTAACATTTCTAATTCTCCCTAAAGACCTTGGTCTATTTGTTCATTTTGGTTTTGTGACTTTAGAATAAATCTTAGTGGTTTCATCTGTCTTTTTCTTCATTTTATCTTTTGCTCTTCGTAATTTATTTTTACACTCTGTAAACATTTATATAAACAAGAGCAGAGTGACCCTCCCTTACATCGGAGGCCTAAGCACGTGTCTAAATTTAACTTCCTTTGGATGTACACAACCTCTGCAGTTGACCTTCTGCAAGCCTTGAAAAGTAGTTGTTCTGTCTTTTTTTCAGAGCTTCTATAACCGACAAAGCTTACTATTTATCAGAATTAGAGACGAGAGAAGCCTTTATGTCTTAGGAAGCCATTTCTGTAAACGACATGTTATGTCTCTTTTTATCCTATGCAGAGAAAAACCTCTTCCTGTCATCTTACCAGAAGGGAAAGAAGGAAAATAATTGCCTCCTTTTCTTCCATTAAGAGCATGATTCACTTGTTTTATAAAAAAATCAAAACTTGAATATTATGCCTTAGAAAACGTGGAAGAGTTGAGAAAAAAATGTGAATGGGTCAAGGAAAGAATTCAACCATAAGCGTATTTGAATCGCGACTTAGTTCTAACCTGTTTCCCTGTGCAGCTAATGCTGGTACTGACCTGCCCACACTTGCCCCTGTTATTAGTAGGTACTGCTGAGTGGCTTGAAAACTACCAGGTCTCTCAAACCACTAAGTGTATAAGAAACACACTTTGAAAACACTGGACCTGTAGGCCCAAAGGAGAAATTCTGACTCTATTTTGTAGAAATAAACTGAAGTTGTAAGATAATAATATCCTTCCATTACAGCTACAGCAAGAAAGGGATAGGAAATTGTACAGGGAAAACCATCTATGACAGTGCCCTGATCCCAAACTCTCCAGTGGATGTACTTCGCCTGGTGCTGGGCTGCTCTGGGCATGTGCCGTCAGTAGCTTCCTGAATGTCCACCTATAGCCTGAGAGGTCCTAAGTATCCCTAGGATAACAGGATTATGCTGATCAGCAACATTTACTGCACACCAGTAAGCAAGATTTGCGTTTATTATTGCCTTCTTTTTTTTCTTTCTCTTTCTTGTTCAATCTCTGGCCCAGGGTAAATTTGCCAGGAGCTATGGCTGTCCTTGATACAGTGGCTGATATGACACTCTGCTCTTGGACCTCCAAGAAGCTACACCTCAAAATCAATGGTTGAATTAAAAAAAAAAAAAATTCATGCCCAGGCGCCATCCTTAAAGACTCTTAACTGAGTCTAGGGTGAGGCTTGGGGATCTGAACTTTATAAACTCCTCAAATAACTCTGATGTATGCTGTGGTATTGAGAAGTAGCTGGTCGTGGTGGAAACAGTGGCAATGTTACAATGTTACAAGGACAAAGCCACATAGATTGCATCAGCCCCCTGTTTATGCTACCACACTGACAGCTCAGCCCCCTTCCCTCATCCACTTGGTCCTCCACACACTTGTCCTCTCCCTCCACCTCTCCCTTCTGTTCACTCGTTTTCCTTTTGGGCCACCACAAATTAAATCAGGCCCTGGAAAGTTTCCATCCTTCTCTGCTGAGCTTGCCTTCTCATAAATTGAGGATTTGGCTAACTCACTAGATAAATGAGCAAGTAATTGGTAGCTTGTTGGGTAGAGTTCATGTTTTTCCAACAATTGCAGGGAGGACAGAGAGCGACTACATGTCGCTAACTACCATCTTTCCTTCCTTTCCTGAATCCTATTCTTAACATCATATGGGAAAGTGTCAATTTTAAAATCCATTCTTTTCAATTCTACATACTAATCAAGCCTTAAAATATCCTCCCCACCTAGGTTAAAAAGGTGGATGAAATTATATACCTCCAAGTGGACATGATTACATCCCAATGTTACTCACTCTGTGTTGTACACTTAGTAACACAGGCATGCCAGATATCACATTCATAGGTCTTTTTATAGTGAAACTGCTCATGAGATTTGGTAGGTTTTTAGCTCTAACTAAGTTGTACGTGATGTAATGGTTTATTCTTGAAGAGATAGTAGCACTTTTTAGAAAACAGTTTATGGTATACTGTTTTAGAAAACAGTATTGATAATGTAATTTGTTATACATTTGTTCTTTATGCAAACTTTAGAATCATTCTATTGAGTTTTTTAAAAAAGTAGAACAATAAGGGTTCTAATTAGATATTTATATATAATGTACATCTATGGAAATATTTGTATTTTTATGCTATTAAATATTTACATCCAGGAACATGGGCTCACATTTTATTAAGGTCAGTTTATTTTATTCAATAGAATGTTATATTATCTTCTTAATATCTTTCTTGATAAATTTCTTCCTAGGAATTTTTAACAACTTTAGTGAGACATAATTTGCCTTATAGAGTTATGCAACTATCTTCACAAGTCAGTCTTAGAACTTGTCCACTAACCCACAAAGTTCCCCATGATCTTTTGCAGCTAGCCCCCAGCCCTAGGCAACCACAGCTCTTTCCATCTCTATACATTTGTCTTTTCTGGACATATACTATAAATGGCATCATACAATATGTAATCTTTGCATCTGGGTTCTTCCAGTTTGCATAATGTTTTTGAGGTTCATCTGTAGCATGTATCAGTAGCTTGTTCCTTTTATTGCTGAGTAGTGTTCCCTTTTATGGCTATACCACATTTATTTATTTCTTTATTTTTATCCATTCATCAGTTGATGGTAGCTGGATTGTTTCCAGTTTTGAGCTCTTATGAATAATGCTGCTATGAATATTCTTATAAGTTTTATACGGACATATGTTTTCATTTCTTTTGGGCACATTCCTAGGAGTAGAATTGCTGGGTTGATCAGTAAGTTTATGACTTTTTGTTTTGAAGAAACTGTCAAACTGATTTCTAAAGTGGATGTACTATTTTACATTCCCTTAAGCAATGTTTCAGGGTTCCAGTTACTCCACATCATTACCAACATTTGATATTGATGTCTTTTTAATTATAGTCATTTTAGTGGGTCTGTATTAGTTATATACAGCTGCATAATATATTACCCCAAAATTTAGCTGCTTAAAATCAAACATTCATTAAAATCTTACTGTTACTGTGGGTCAGGAACCTGGGTGTGGGTAGTTAAGTCCTCTGGTTTAGGATTTCATGTAACATTACATTCAGGGTGTATTCAGGGGCTGTATTCATCTTAAGGCTAGACTGGGAGAGGATCTGCTTCCAAGCTTACGTGGGTGTTAGAAGGATGTGGTTCCTTATGGTCCATTGAACTCAGGGCCTCAGTACTTCTCTGGTTGTTGGCTGAAAGCCTCCTTCAGCTCTTTGCCACACGGGCTTCCCCAAAGGACTGCTCACATATAGCAGCTGGCTTCCATCAGAGGGAAGTGAGAGAGCAAGAGAGGGTGACCAAGACCAAAATCAGAGACTTTTGTACTTTAATCTCTGAAGTGACGTTTAGAATCTGCCTACGTGTTCATTGTGGTTTGAATTTGCATTTCCCTAAGACTAATGATGTGAAACATCTTTTCACATGCTTATTAGCCATTTGTATATCCTCTTTCATGAAATAGCCACTCAACTTTTGCCTGTTTAAAATAATTGGGTTGTTTGCCCTCTTATTATTGAGTCAATAGAGTCATACATTCATATATATATATATATATATAATTTTATTTATTTTTAGAGAGAGAGAAGGGAGGGAGGAAGAGAGAAAAACATTGGTGTGAGAGAGAAACATTGATCTCTTGCTTCTCACATGTGTACCAACTGGGGACTGAACCCACAACCCAGGCATGTGCCCTGACTGGGAAACGAACCAGTGACCTTTCACTTTGCGGGATGATGCCCAACCAATTGAGCCACACTAGTCAGGGCAGAGTCCTTTATATATTGTGAATATAAATTCTTTATTAGCTATTTGATTTTCAAATTGTATTGCTTTTCTATGGCTTTGATAATAAATTACCACAAGCTTAGCATTTTAAACAACACAAATTTATTTTCTTAGCCATCGATAGGTCAAAAGTCCAGTAGGGGTCTTAATGGAGTGTAAGCAGCTTCACTCCTTTCTAAAGGCTGTAGGGGAGAACCCATTGTTGGTGGAATTCATTACCTTGCATTGTAGAACCAAGGTCCCGTGTTCTTGCTGGTTGTAAGTTGAGGGCCATTCCTAGCTTTGGGGGGCCACGGTGTTTCTTGAGTCTTGGCCTCCTTCCTTTATCTTCAAATCCACGTCATCACCAACTGGTTGAGTCTTTCCCATATTGCATGTTTCTGACCCTTTCTCATCAAATCTCTTCTTCACTATAGCCAGAAAGGTTCTCCTTTTTTAAGGGCTCATATGATTAGATTGGGCCAATCTAAATAATACAGGATAATCTCCACATCTCACATGTCAAGGTCTTTAACCTTAATCATATCTGTAGAGTTTCTTTCCCATGTAAAGTAATAAATTCATAAGTTCTGGACATTTGGTGGGGGTGTGACAGTCATCATTCTGTCTACCATTCAAATATTTTCTCCCAGCCTGTGGCTTACCATTTCATTTTCTTTTTTAAAAAAAAATAATTTATTTATTTGTTTGTTTGTTTTTAGAGAGAGGGGAAAGGAGAAAGAGAGGGAGAGAAACATCACTGTGTGGTTGCCTCTCACTCGCACCCCCAACTGGGGACCTGATGTGCAACCTAGTCATGTGCCCTGACTGGGGATCGAACCAGCGACACTTGGCTCGCAGGCCGACGCTCAATCCACTGAGCCATAGCAGCCAGGGCTTTCATTTCATTTTCTTAATGGTGTTCTTTGAAGTACAGAAGTTTTTAACTTTAATAAAGTCTAGTTAATTGATTGGTTTTTCATTCATGGATTGTGCTCAAAACACATTGCCAAACTCAACGTCACAAAGGTTTCTCTTATGTTTATTTATTTATTTATTTAAATTGCTAATTTAAAATTTTTATTTATTTTATTTTTAAAAATTGATTATGCTATTACAGTTGTCCTGATTTTTCCACCCTATCCCCCTTTCACCCAGCCTCCCCAACTCTCAGGCAATCACCCCACCATTGCTCATGTCCTTGGGTCATGCATATAATTTCTTTGGCTACTCCATTTCCTATACTGTACTTTATATCTCCATGGCTATTCTGTACCTACCTATTTGAACTTCTTAATCCCCTCACCTCTTCACCCATACCCCCACACTCCCCCTCCCATTTGGCAACCATCAAAATGCTCACCTTATCCATGATTCTGTCTCTGTTCTTGTTTGCTTAGTTTGTTTTTTAAATTCAGTTGTTGGTAGATTTGATTTTTTGGCCATTTTATTATTCATAGTTTTCATCTTTTCTTAAATAAGTCGCTTCAGCATTTCATATAATAATGGTATGGTGATAACGAACTCCTTTAGTTTTCTCTTGTCTGGGAAGCTCTTTATCTGCCCTTCAACTCTAAATGATAGCTTTGCTGGGTGGAACAATCTTGGTTGTAGTTACCTGCTTTTCATGACTGAATATTTCTTTGCAGTCCATTCTTGCCTGCAATGTTTCTTTTGAGAAATCAGCTGATAGGCTTATGGGAACTCCCCTGTAGGTAAATAACTTCTTTTATCTTGCTGCTTTCAAGATTCTCTCTATCTTTAACCTTTGGCACTTTAATTATGATGCATCTTGGAGCAGGTCCCTTTGCATCCATCTTGTTTGGGATTCTCTGTGCTTCATGAACTTGCATGGGACTTAGAAGGGAAGTTTTCTTTCATTATTTATTCAAATAGATTTCCAATTTCTTGCTCTTTCTCTTTTCTTTTTGGCACCCTTATGATGCCAATGTTGGATCTTTTAAAGTTGTCCCAGAGGCTGCTTATACTATCCTCATTTTTTTGGATTCTTTTTTCTTGATGATGTTCTGATTGGTTGTTTTTTGCTTCCTTATGTTTCAAATCATTGGTTTAATTCTCGTCTTCATCCACTCTACTGTTGTTTCCCTGTAAATTGTTCTTTATTTCATTTAGTGTATCCTTCATTTCTGACTGGGTCTTTTTTATGCTACTGAGGTCCTCACTACCTTGAGCATCCTTATAACCCTGTTTTGAAATCTGCATCTAACAGATTGCTTATATCCATTTTGTTTTAGCTTTTTTCCTGGAGTGTTGATCTGTTCTTTCATTTGAGCCATGTTTCTTTCTCTCCTCATTTTGGCAGCCTCTCTGTGATTGTTCCTATGTATTTAGTTGGGCTGCTTTGACTCCATGCTTTGGTAGTGTGGTCTAATGTAGTAGGTGTCCTATAGGGTCCAGTGGCACAGCCTCCCCTATCACCCAAGGTAGGTATTTAAGGTGTGCCCTTGTGTGGGCTGAGTACACCTGCCTCTTGTAGTTGAGCTTTGGTTGCTGCTGGCAGATCAATGGGAGGGATTTACCTAGGCCACTCAGCTGCAAGGATTGGCTGTAAGCACTTACCACCTACCTCTGTCTCCCGTGGAGGATCAGCTATGCAGGGGTAGGGTGGTGGTGCTCTGATGTGGTCTGTAGCTGTCCACTGGGTGCACTGGCCCTGGAGTGTCCCAGGTGGTGCAGGCCAAGGTCAGCCCCCTCCTGTGTTTTTCCTGGGACACACTGCCTGAGTATAAAGCAATCTGAGATGTCTTCTGCTTGTGCTGGCCTTGGAGATTCCCAGGTGAAGCAAAGCTATGAATCTAGGCTGGCACTGCTAGTGCTGAGCCTGGGGCTCACTGAGGCCAGCTGTTGCTTGTTTGAGAGGATTTGGGAAGGAGTGCAGCATGAGCCAAGAGCAGCCATTCATATGGAAAAGCAGCTTGGGTGGGCCCATAAGTTGGGTGGGCTGGAATCTCTGGGGACCTCCAAGGCGGGTCAAACAGTGTTAGCCAGGTTGATGGAGTCTCAGATATGGCACTAGCTTGTCAGCTTTGTGGGGGAAGGTTTAGAAAAGGGACAATGACCTCTGCTCACCTTGATGCCAGACACTTCAGTTTCTCCCAGTATGCTGCTGATACCTTTCAAGCTGCTACCCTGGTGCTGGAGCTCAGAGGGAGTGAGTCTGAGTAGGTGAGTCCATGTGTGGGTTCTTTAAGAGGAACTGCTTGGGGCTTCAGCAGTTTCTTCGACCGACTCAATCCCCATTGATTTTTGCAGCCAGAAGTTGTGGGGACTTATCCTCCTGGCACTGGAACCCTGGGTGGGAGGCCTTGTGTGGGGCTGGGACTCCTCACTCCTGAGATGTTCCTCCTAAATTTTTATCCACCACATGTAGGTGTGGGACCAGCGCATTCCACATCTGCATCCCTCCTATAGGTCTGGATGGTTGTGGTTTCTTTGATTTCATAGTTGTTAAACTTCCATTCAACTCAATCTCTGACCATTCTGAGTGATGGTTGTTCTATATTTTAGCTGTAATTTTGATGTGGTTGTGCGAAAAGGTGAACCACATTTGCCTATGTGGTTCATCTTGACTGGAAGCTCTTCTGTGTTTAATTATAGAAATTTTTATAGTTTTAGCTCTTCGTTTCAGATTAATGATCCATTTTGAGTTAATTTTTATAAGGGTGTTAGACAAGGAGCTAAGTTTATTTATTTATTTTTTGCATATGAATATCCAGTTGTTTCAGTGCTGTTTGTTGAAAAAACTCTTCCCTTTTCTCTTATGAATTGTTTAGACAGCTTTGCTGAAAATCAGTTGGCATTAATTATAAGAAGTTATTTCTGAGCTCTCAGTTCTCCTCCATTGATTTGTATGTCTATCCTAGTACAATATCACACTGTCTTCTTTTCTAGGTATTTTGAACTTTTTGTTACTATTAGGAATCAAGTTAAAATTACTTTGAATCTAAAATATTATTAGCTCAGAGCTATTTTCCTTAAACTGACTGACAGATTAATATTTAATCAATTATGAAATTGGAATAATAGGAAAATGCTACTTTTATGCCTGAATTAGGTAATTTGAAATTGCTTTAGATCTATTAAATTCTTACAGAACTAAGTTGCAAACAAATTAGAGACTTTAGTATCAATGTTATATTAAAGATCTTGTAGAGTAGCATTTAATTTTGTACTTTGGACTTGAACAGATTATTTACTTATTTTCCTTTAGTGTAAGTAACATTTCCGAAGATCAGATTTTCTTTCTTCTTTCTTTCAGATCAGCCTCTAGAATCCCGTAGACTCTGCAACAAGCCAGTTCAGAGCTTGCCCAACATGGACTCTGTTTTCAGTGAAGCCCTTCTCAAGATGCGGAAGCAGCACCCTGGCTGCCTTTCTCAGGAGACTTGTGTCCGCGCAGTGCAGGCTGCTGTCCAGTATCCCTATGAGGTGGGAATCAAGAAGGAGGAGGAGCTGTTTATGTACCTCCGGCAGTCAGGGCAGGCTAGAGCCCTGCAGTATGCTTTCTTGGCTGAGAGGAATGCAAATAAGTGGTCAGTTCCCTCTGGAGCATCCTGGAAAACAGCGTCTGCACGGCCCATCTCCTCAGTTGGTGTTCTTGGTAAGAACATGGGGGTAGTTAATATCATTCTCCAAATCTGCACATGTAAAGTGCTGCCATCATTTGCTTAGGACCACCAGGTGCCAGGTTCATTGCTAAATATATTACATGTGTTAGCTAACTTCATTTTCACCCCAGCCCATGAACTGTCTTCATTTTACCTGTGAGGCCCAGAGACACCAACCTTCTCAGCAAGGAGCTAAACCCAAATGGTCTGGGCATTTTTCACTCACCCCAACCTCTTCCCTGTATGAATCTGTCACTTCTGAGTTTCCCAACAATGATTATTATTTGTACCACATTTTGAGGTGTGTCCTGTCACTCTTGTAGCTAGGCTTTTGGAATGAAGTCTGTCTTTCTGGTTCTTGGAACCATTCACTTCTAGTCCAAAACCACTGTCCTCAAATCCATCTGAACTTTGAAACAGGGGGCTTCCCTACTTTTGACTACTGGACTTTTTCCAAACAAATGTCTTCTTTCCTCAGAAACTAGATTTCTGATTGGCTTCTTTGTGCCACTTTCTTAATCTCCACTTGCTCTTAGTCTTGGCCCAAGGATGGTCTTGTGTGGATTTTAAACCCAATGAAATAGAAAGCATAATGTTATATGTTTCAGCTCATGTACATTCTTTTGGGGGAAGAGGTTCATAGTTTACTTAAAGCATCAACTTTATTAACTCTCACTTGGCCCTTTAGCACCCAACCCAACCTGGAAGGAAAGAGCCTACTAAATATCTTCTTAGTCTGTTATCTTAGTCAAGTTTTAGTATAAAGTAGTATGTCTTTAAAAATATTTTCAATTATGTTTGACATACAATATTGTGTTAGTTTCAGGTGTACAACAGAGTGATTAGACATTTATGTGATTTACAAAGTGATCACCTTGGTAAATCTAGTACCCATCTGACACCATAGTGGTACATACTATATACAATGGAATACTATTCAATCATAAAAAATAATGAAATCTTGCCATTTGTGACAACATGAGTGGACCTACAGGGTTATGCTAAGTGAAATAAGTCATACAGAGAAAGACAAATATCATATGATTTTACTTATATGTGAAATCTAAAACACAAAATAATGGAACAAACAAGCCAGAAACAAGCTCATAGATACAGAGAAAATTTTGATGGGAAGTGTATTGGGTGGATGGGTGAAAAAGGGAAAGGGGGTAAGATGTGCAAATTGCCAGTTACAAAATAGTATGTCTTTAATACAAACACATTGAGCTCCTTCCAGCACTGACTCTGTTTACTTGTGGGTTTTTTTAAGGAGGTCGATAAATAGTGTGACACAAAAAATATGAGTGTTCCCTCTGTGGTACCCTTTCAGCAACACCAATATTTGTTTCTAGTTGTATACTCACTTGTTTCTTTTTCCCTATATTCCTTCAAGCCAGGAATAATTAATGCAAAATAATAGTCAAATTAAGTTTATCTGTATTGCTCGTTAACCATAGTTTGAGAATTTCCCTATTTCTTCTTTTTAAGACTTTTTAAAAAAACTTCAGGTTTATCTGGCATGGAGTGTTTAAAAGTTTGAAGTTCTTTTTCTTTTTTAAAGTATACCCCACATTGTTCTGAAAAATATTTAAAAAAAATAACATTTTAAATATACAGAAGACAACGTAGATAAAAAGAAACTGCTTGGTTATTTCCCCTTCTTCATGTGTATCCCCATACTGCTCTGCATTTCATCTTTGTGATGCGGTCTCCTGCTGCACACTGTGCCCTCTGGAACTTTCCTACAGCCTCCTCTGCTTCACCAATGGCTCCCTCCTGTCTTCTGCTTGAATCCTGGCTTACCCTGGGCACCTGCTTCTCCTGCAGTAGAATGGTACTACCTCTTTCATACTCCACAGACCTCAGCGTCACTTCCCAATCATTTCAGAACAGTCTCCTCTGTGGTCCTGCCTTCGGTTCCAATCTCTCTATCCCTCCTCATTGTTGTCATTGCTCCCTCTCATTTGATGAAAAATTTGGTACAGTATTCCCTCACCTATCGCGGGTATTATGTTCTAGACCCCCACTCCCCAATCCCCACGATAAGTGAAAATCCGCAAAATAGGAACCTTACATTTATTTTAGTATTTATATATATTTTAAGGCTTTATAAACCCTTCCCACACACTTATAAACCATTCCCAGTCCCTTATTAACCTTTCCCAGTCCCTTAACCTTTTCCACACTTTTATAAACACTACTTATGTTCTTAAACAAATTCTACACTCTTAAACCTATGTAACTTTAACAACACGTATACAGTACCGCAAAATTCCGTGATATGGTGAAAAATCCATCATAATTAAATATAATATTTTAAAAAATCCCGTGATATAGTGAGGCCGCAATAAGTGAACCGTGATATAGAGACGGACTACTACTGTACCTGGCTCACAGTTATCCAGTGTGGCCCAAATCCTGCTGCCAATCTGATTCTCTTCATTTCTGTGTGGACAGTTCATTGAGCCCTGTGCTTCAAGTTCTTTTGCCTCCTTAGGTTCAGTGACCTTCACCTCATTTCACTTCTATGACCCACATTTATGACCTCACTTTAGGTCTTTTCCTTTCCCAAACATTTCTCTGCTTCTGACATTTGACATCTCACCTTTTCACCACAACCCGGTATCTTTTCACATGTCTTAGCTGGTTATTCTAACTACATCTATTACTTGATCAGCAACCCTTTACTTTCTCCTCTCTTCAACTTTAATTTCCAGACTCATCACTTCAGCTACCCTCTTGCCAGTGTCCTCAAACTCCATGATTCGCTGCCTGTCTTCTATGCCTCCTGACAAAACCCCAACCCTGTGCTTCCATGAGCCCATGCCTGGCTCCTCAGCTCTGATTGGCTGGACAGGAGAAGGTGTCAGTTGACCAAAAAGTGCAGAGCCCATAGTTAAAGCATCCCTTAATCTTTATTTACTTCTCTCAGCAGAAGAGGTTTCTGATCAAATTTACTTCCAAGGCAGGGAAAGGCAGTAATCTGGTAGCAGACCAGGACTCCTTTCCACTGTCTGTATGTGTTTAATGAGGAAAAATGAGCAAACTACATTCAGTATAAATACAATATGTATCTACAATAACCAACAATGAAAAGCTTGACCCTTCAGCCCTTTATCAGACAGTGCTAAATATCTTGAGACCACAGGGGTGTGAGAAGAGATGTTAGGAGTTAAGGACTTTTTGAAAGAAACATATACATTTGACCCTTGAAAAACACAAAGGTTAGAGGGACCAATTCCCTGAGCAGATGAAAATCCATGTGTAACTTCTGACTCCCCCAAAACTTAACTGCTAATAGCCTACTATTGACCAGAAGCCTCCCTGATAACATAGTTGATTAGTACATATTTTGTATGTTATATGTATTGTATATTATATTCTTACAATAAAGGAAGCTAGAAAACAAATGTTATTAAGAAAGTCATAAGGAAGCAAAAATACACTTGCTGTATTTATTGAAAAAATCTGCATCTAAGTAGACCCACACAGTTCAAACTTGTGTTTTCAAGGGTCAGAGGTATTATGCTTTCATGTATGTTTTTATTTCCATGATTAAATGAAAAATGTCAGTTTATAGAACCAAACTAAAGAAGATCTAAAATGATAGCTAGGACACTTCTAAAAAAGCATCAATCTGCTCCACTCTTGCGGTTGGATCGTGAGTTGGTTTGCAGCCCCAGTGACCCCATGGCAGACCTGCTCTGTGACGTGGGCACTGAAGAGCTGGACTCAGCCTTCACAAGGTGACTGCCCTTCCCTGCTCTCTTTTCAGTTCTGAGACGTCACTTACCTTATGTTACAATTTACAAAGCACTTTCACATAACTTCTCATTAATCCTTATTGTTATTGTTCCGGTGAGATCATGGCTTCTATAACTGTAGACATTTTATACGAAGATTGGGACTGAAAGCTGGGAACCCAGGGTTTTGAACCCTACACTATCCAGGCTAAATGTAGGATTCAAGCTGCTCTAGCGGTGAGAGCTACTAAGCCTTCTCGTTATTGAGTGAAATGCAGATATTTAGCAAATTTGGAAAACTAAATGTTTTAATAAGTTAATATACTTATTAATTATATTATATATGGTATAATATAAGTTAATAAAAATTGAAACTCAAATAACTATATTCCAGGGAAATGAAAACAGTGATTTTTTTATGACCGAAACATTCTATGTTCAAAACCAATTCCTGAAGTTAGTCAACATGAAGTATAAAGGAGTATGATATATAAATGGCTTTCACAAAGCTGTTTTATCCATAGTGGGTTGGTTAGGTAACAGATAACCTGCTGATGTAACAGGTAACCCAACAATCTCAGTGGCTTAACCCAATAAAGATTTATTTCCTGTGTGCTCCGCTAGGTCATTCTAGGACCTGGCCCTTTCCAGCTAGTGGCTGTGCCATTCTCTTGGACAAGGGTCAGCAAACTTTTTCTGTAAAGTGCCAGATAACTAATATTTTAGGCTTTGTGTGTTGTATGGTCTCTGTTGCAACTACCCAACCATTCCACTGAACACAGAGCAGCCATAAAGAATATAAAAACAAATTAGCATGGTTGTGTTCCAATAAAACTTTATCTATAAACACTGAAATTTGAATTTGATACAATGTTTTGTGTCATAAAATATTATCCTTTTATTTTGTTTTTCATCTTTAATATGTAAAAACATTTTTATTTTGCAAGCAGTACAGAAACAGGTATTGGGCCAGATTTGGTCCTTAGGGTTTCTTCCAAGTCCTCAGACTTCTCTGCATTGTCTGTCTTCTGGTGGTAATGAGAGATCTTGTGGGGGATTTTATGGGCCAATCGTAGATCCCACACATACACCCCCCCAACCATTTTATTGCCCAGAATTAGTCACAGGCCCTACCAGAATACAAGGGATGTGGTAAACACAGTCTCTTAGTGTTCAGGAGGATAATCAAATAGTATAGGGATGGAACAGCAACATCTCTGCTGCTGAATACTTTTCTTCATTTTCTATTCTTGCCTTTGCTTAAAATATTATTCCCTTTCCCTTTTCCTTCTCCAGCCTGGATAGTTCAACTTCTTCAATTTCACCTACTTCAATATGATCTTTCTTCAAATATCTTAATGTTTAAGCTTTTCCTAAGTCATTCAACCAAATATAATCCTTTTCTTTGAATCACCAAAGGCATATAAATTTCTCACATCACTTACTTTACCTTATAGGATGGGTATTGTGAGCTTTTCTTCTTCACACTGCTAGATTATAGGCTCTCTGAGAATTGATACTTTTCATATTTTTAACAGTTTTATTGAGATGTAACTCATATACCATAAAATTCATTATTTTAAAGAGTACAGTTCAATGTAAAACGACACAGCTACTATGGAAAACAGTATGGCAGTTCCTCAAAACATTAAAAATAGAATTACCATCTGATCTGGCAATTCTTCCTCTGAGTGTATACCCAAAAGAATTCAGAGCAGGGACACAAACAGATATTTGTACACTCGTGTTCATAGTGGCATCATTCACAGTAGTCTAAAGTAGAAACAACCCAAGTGTCCGTCAGTGGATGAATGAATAAATAAAATGCAGTGTATACATATAATGGGATATTATTCAGCCTTAAAAAGGTAGGAAATCCTGACACATAATACAACACAGATGAACACTGAGGATATTATGCTAAGTGAAACAAGCTAGTCACAAAAGAACAAATTTTATATGAGTTCACTTATATATGAGATACCTAAAGTAGTCAAAGTCATAGAGATAGAGAGTAGAATAGTGGTTGCCAATGGCTGGGGGGAGGGATGAATGGGGAAATATTGTTTGATGGGGACAGAGTTTGAGTTTTTCAAGATGAAAAGAGTTTTGGAGAAGGATGGTGGTGCTGGTTGCACAAAAATGTGAATGTACTTAAAGCATCAAACTGTAAACTGATGTAAATTTTATATATATTTTACCACAATTAAAAAAAAAATACATAGTAACAATACACTGAAAAAAAAAAGAATACACATCAATGGTGTTTAGATATTCACAAAGTTGTGCAACCATTGCCACAATCAATTTTAAAATATTTTTATCATCCTGAAAAGAAACCCTGCATCCATTAGCAGTCATTACTTATTGTCTTTTTCCCAGCCCCTGGCAACCACTAACGCACTTTCTGTCTCTATGGATTTGCCTAATCTGGGCATTTCATATAAATTGAATAATAAAACGTGGTATTTTGTGTACAGCTTCTTTAACTTAACATGATATTTTTAAGGTTCATCCACATTGCAGCATATATCACTATTTCATTTCTTTTTATGGCTGAATAATAGTCCACTGTTTGAATATACCACATATGGTTTATCTATTCATCAACTGATGCACATTTGGTTGTTTTCACTTTTTGGCTATTTTGAATAATGCTGCTCTGAACATTTATGTACAAGTTTTGTGTGGATATATGACTTAAATTCTGTTAGGGGTATATATACTTATGCCTATCTACCTATCTCCATACCTCTCTACCCAGGAGTGAAATTGCTGGATCATATGGCAACTCCATTTTTAACATTTGAGGAACTTCTAAACTGTTTTTCCACAGCAGCTGTACCATTTTACAATGCCAGCAATATATCAGGGTTCAAATTTCTCCACATCCTTGCCAGAACTTGTTATTGTCTTTTTAATTATAGCTAACCTAGTGGGCATAAAGTGGCAGCTCATTGTGTTTTTGAATTGAATTTTCTTAATGACTACGGGTGTTAGGCATCTCTTTATATGCTTATTGGGCATTTGTATATCATATTTGGAGAAATATTTTTTAGAACATTTGCCTAATTTTAAATTGAGTTTTCTATTGTTGAATTTAAGAGTTCTTTACAAATCCCTTATCAGATCATTCTTTTGCATATGGATATCCAGTTGTCCCAGTACCATTTGTTGAAACCCTTGTCAAAAATTGATTGGCCATAAGCGTATAAATTTATTCCAGGACTCTCAATTCTATTCCATTAATACATATGTCTCTCCTTATGCCAGTACCACGCTGTCTTGAATACTGTAGCTTTGTCATAAGTTTTCAAACTGGGAAGAGTGAGTCCTCCAACTCTGTTCTTATTTTTCAATATTGCTTTGGTTATTCTGGATTCTTTATATTTCTATACAAATGTTAGGATGAGCTTGTTGATTTCTGCAAAAAAAAAAAATCAGTTGGATTTTTTTATAGGGATTGACTGATTTGCAGATCATTGTGGGTGGTATTGCCATCTCAATAATACTAAGCCTTCTGAATAATGAACATGAGATTCTTTCCATTTATTTATGTCTTGTTTAATTTCTTTCAATAATGTTTTCTGGGTTTAGTGTAAAGGTTTTGCAATTCTTCATTAAATTTATTCTGAAGTATTTTATTCTTTTTGATGCTATTGTAAGCAGAATTGTTTTCTTTTTTTAAAAAAGCTATAGAGTTTACCTTTTAAAAGATTTTACTTATTTTTTTTTAGAGAGAGATGAAGAGGGGGAGAAAGAGAGGGAGAGAAACATCAATGTGTGTTGCCTCTCATGCACCCCCAACTGGGGACCTGGCCCGCAACTCAGGCATGTGCCCTGACTGGGAATTGAACTCGCGACCCCTTTGGTTTGCAGGCTGGTGCTCAATCCACTGAGCCACAACAACCAGGGCAGCAGAGTTGTTTTCTTAATTTTATATTTATATTGCTCATTGCTGATGTGTAGAAATACAACCGATATTTGTATATTGATTTTGTATCCTGCAACTTTGCTGAACTTGTTTATTAATTCTAATAGTGTATGTGTATGATAAACTCTAAAGCACGTAACACTGTGGCTACCATTAACTAGTATTCAATCCATTTAGATTCTCTGAATTGATCTCTTTAAATGTCACATTGCCACAGAACCTTGCATCCACTGAGTAATTTTCTAGTTCTCAGTGTAGGGGCACCAAATAGTCCCTGTAAAAAGTTTCAATATGTAAGTATGTAAGGGCTTTAAATGTCCTTTGTAAGAAGTAGCAAGGACTTGCTAAAAGGCCTTAGAAAAAGGAATGTAAGAAGGAGTGTTATAGCAATTAGTGATTTACAAGCTGAAAGGACTTCAGCCTCTATCACCTCCCATTTGCTTGCTTGTGTCTGGTTTATAACATTTGCGAAGGTCGTGCTTTGCAGAATGTCTAGCCCTTTGAAAATAAATTGCTTCACAGGGAGTTCGTTCCTGGCTGAAGAGCTATGCTGCCGTCGAAGATAACCTTTAGCCTTGCGAATTTCTGTTCCTGTTACTGCCAAGACATTCCTGCAGTCCTGCCCAGCCCCCTCTTCCTAAGGCTGTTTCCCGCCAAAGAAGAAACAAAGAGACTGCACCAGTATAAAAACCCAGCGTTTAGACTCCATTGTAGGTTGGAGCATGTTAGAGACCTGCTCAGGGTCTGCCCAACTCCTGGCCATTATTAAAAATCCTTTGCTTAACTTTATACACCGCTTCAGAGTGTTCAATCTCGCCTATGGAGCCGTAACATCAGTACTATTTAATCATTTTTTTTTCTACTTTACTCTTACCTACAGGCTTGGGAACCATGGGTCGAGGCATTGTGGTTTCTCTTGCGAAGGCCAAGATTCCTGTGATCGCCATAGAATCAGACAAGAAGCAGCTGGAAACTGCAAACAGGATTATAACCTCCCTCTTGGAAAAGGAAGAATCCAAAATGCAGCACAGTGGCCACCCTTGGTCAGGACCAAAACCCAGGTTAACTACATCTATGAAGGAGCTTAGTGGTGTAGATTTAGTCATTGAAGCAGTATTTGAGGAAATGAACCTAAAGAAGCGGGTCTTTGCTGAACTGTCAGCTGTGTGCAAGCCAGAAGCTTTTCTGTGCACCAATACATCAGCCCTGGACATTGATGAGATTGCTTCTTCCACTGATCGTCCTCACTTGGTCATTGGCACCCATTTCTTCTCACCAGCTCATGTCATGAAGTTGTTAGAGGTTATTCCCAGCCGATACTCTTCCCCTACTACTATTGCCACTGTTATGAACTTATCAAAAAAGATGAAAAAATTTGGAGTAGTTGTAGGCAACTGCTTTGGGTTTGTTGGAAATCGAATGTTGAATCCTTATTACAGTCAGGCGTATTTCTTGTTAGAAGATGGCAGTAAGCCAGAGGAGGTAGATGAAGTCCTGGAAGACTTCGGTTTCAAAATGGGACCTTTTAGAGTGTCTGATCTTGCTGGGTTAGATGTGGGCTGGAGATCTCGAAAGGGGCAAGGTCTTACTGGACCCAGGTTGCCTCCAGGGACTCCTGCCCGACAGCGAGGCAATAGGAGATACTGCCCAATTCCTGATATGCTCTGTGAATCAGGACGATTTGGCCAGAAGACAGGTAAGGGTTGGTACCAATATGACAAGCCATTAGGTAGGATTCACAAACCTGATCCCTGGATTTCCAAATTTCTGTCACAGTACAGGGAAACCTATCACATTGAACCACGTATCATTGGCAAGGATGAGATCCTTGAACGCTGCTTATATTCACTCATCAATGAAGCATTCCGTATCTTGGGAGATGGGATCGCTGCTAGCCCAGAGCACATTGATGTTGTGTATTTACATGGGTATGGCTGGCCAAGACACAAGGGTGGACCCATGTTCTATGCTTCTACAGTTGGCTTGCCCATAGTGCTAGAGAAGTTGCAGAAGTATTACAGGCAGAATCCTGATATTCCCCAACTAGAGCCTTGTGACTATCTGAAAATATTGGCTTCCCAAGGAAATCCTCCTCTGAAAGAATGGCAGAGCTTGGCAGGACGCCCCAGCAGTAAATTGTGATTCAACCTTTCAGGTTATGCCTCAGATGCTGGCAGCGGGTCATGCTCACAGATTTTCACTGAAATTAAATCCAAAGGTCTAAGGTAAGGTTGCTCTGAATGGAAAGAGACTTTGCTTGGGGAGATGGGCACACAACGCAGTGTGAAGATGATGTTTTATTGAGTTGTAAACTTGAAACCTATATAGTTTTGTGAACCAATGTCACCCCAATAAAGTCAATTTTAAAAAAAGATTACTCTGAAATACAAAGCTAAAGAAATAATCAGCTAAACATCCTCTTTCATTCTAATGGGTCCAACATTCAGTAATGTGCTCCCTATGCCTCTGAATCTGTCCTTATCAGATAAACTGTTTCAATCCCAATGAAGAAACTTGTGTTAATACCTTAATAGCTAAGAAGAGAGCCTCAGTAATAAGTTTAGGTTCCCAAATGTTTTTATCATTAGAGAAGTAATCAATAACTGATATATGCAACTAACTTATACGTTAATTTTGACCCCCTTCAGCCTTACACACATACCACTGATGGGAAACCTCACAGATCCTTCATTCAACAAACATTCATTGTGCCTCCCCTGAGCATCTTGCACAGCACTTGGCAGACCTAGAGTTCAGACGGGCATTAATCCAGCATGGATGCCTGTGGTCAAGTTCAGTCCACAGTGAAGAGGTGGAATGGAGATGGTTGGCAGAGTAGAGTAAGAAGTGAGGTCTCTGTGAGTGAGCACAAAAAGCTACCCAAGGAAAGGCAGTGTGCAGATGCTGAAGTATCAACAGCAAAACTGAGTTGAAGTTGTAGACAAGACACAGTTGGGAAGTATGTTAGACCAGAATGGGGAACTGAGTGGCTTGGCAAGTCATGTTCAATCTGTCACTTCTCTCCAAGGCCCCATCACACGTGCACAGTTGTGCTTGCTGCTTGCACGGGGCCTAGTGATGTTTGTTGATAATTTCCTTGAGATCGGGGATGTCGTGGTTTTTCTTTATTCTTCTATTCATGGAGAAATAATAGATAGTAGTAAGTTGTTGACTTAGTATAAGAAGGGATCTTAGAGAACATCTAACCTCCTCTGATTCTGTGTTACATTTAGATTTTGTAATGATACGAATTTTCCTGTCACGTTAAGCCTTTGTGATGTTGGGTATGAAAATGATTGAGTCTTAAAAAATCTAAAATTATTACAAAAGATTTTTGTATAATTTTGTTATAAGACTTCTCTTTTAATGTTTTGTGTGGTTAAATTTTGAGGGGTTGTGCAATACAAAAAACTGGTATAGAAATGTTTACAGCGGAATTATTCAAATAGCCCAACATTGGAAACAAACTAAATGTCTGTCATTGGTGGATGGATAAACAAAGTGTTGAAGAGCCACACAATAGGATATTTGGCCATAAAAAGAGATGAAATACTGATACAGGCTACAACATAACGGACCTTGGGAATATTTTGCTAAGTGAAAGAACCCAGTCACAAACAGCCACATATTGTATGAACATTTATATGAAATGTTCAGAATAAGCAAATCTATAGAAACAGAAAGCAGATTAGAAGTTGCCTAAGGCTAGAATGATTGGGGGTGAGGAATGGGGAGTGACTGCAAATGGGTACAGGATTTCTGAAACTATTGTGGTGATGGTTACATAACTGTGAATCTACTAAAAAAAAACATTGAGTTGTATGCCACAAATAAGTTAATTATATGGTATGTAATCATAACTCTATAAAGTTTTGAATAAATAATAAATGGGCTCAAGTTGTTGTCCTTCAGTGTGATGCTGTTTCCACAGTATTTTCACCTGCGATCCCAAACAAAACTATCAAAAGTTCTGATAGAAAAGTCTTGAATGAATATAATATGTTTTTCATTGTAAAAACAATTAAAAAACCCAGCCCTGGCTGGTGTGACTCAGTGAATTGAGCACCAACCTGCAAACTAAAAGGTCATCGTTTGATTCCAGTCAGGCCATGTGCCTGGGTTTTGGGCCAGGTCCCCAGTTTGGGGCATGTGAGAGGCAACCCATCAATGTTTTTCTCCCTCTATTTCTCCCTCCTTTCCTCTCTCTCTAAAAAATAAATGAATAAAATCTTATTACAAAAACAACAAAAAAGCAAAACACCCCTAGAGTGTGTCTTTGATTGCAGTTCAATTTAGAATAATTTTTAAGATGTATATTGCTGGAGTTTATATAAATTGGTCCTTGAAACTAAAGACATCAATAGAAAAGATTCCTGAAAGTAGTAACTTTGTCTCCAAAGTGACTTCTTTTGAAATTAATATTAAACACACACATCAACTTTTTCTTCTTTAGACCATTAATGCATTTTGAGTTCTTAAAACTCATTTTCACCCTATACTATCCTCTCCACTGGGGCTCTGAAACTGGAGTGTCTATGAATAGCTTTTATGCATCAATAATTCCTGAAATTTTATGCTGTTTGTGTGTATGTATCTGAATGCATTTCTTAGAAGAGATACCATATTCTCATACATGTTTGTGACCCGATAATGGTTAAAGACCAACACTTTATATATAAATAAAATGGGAAGAAGAAATATGAATTTGTTTATTTTTACTTTATATCAAAGGAGGCAAGCCTAATTCTAATTTGTTGGTCCTACATAAACCCATATGATGAAATCTTCCCAGGATATGTCATGTCATCCCACCCTTGAAAATGCACTTGCTGAAAAGGTTTATTTTGTTGTTGTTGTTTTTGCTGTTAATAACTTTAAAACTACCTATGTTTTTAAAAATAAAAACAGCTTCTGGATGACATTTTAAAAATGTATTCTAATGATAATTGACTCTGATGAGAATGATGTATTAGAAGTACACTTGAAGCCTTGCCATAATACTCCAGCTTTAAAGATGAGACTAATGATGTTATTTAAATCAGTAAGGGCACTATGCAGCTGCAGTTGCTACCTACTTAATTCATTTTCAGCAAGAACAGGTGTGTGTGAAAGCGATAAAGTGAGGGATCTAAACTCCCTGATTAATGATGTTACAGAATGATGTATGCAAATCATACTCTACAGCTCTGTAGGAACCTGGAACTTCCAGGGTCTTACATTTGCCCTTAAAATAGACCCCTATAAGTCAGAAATATTGTGGGCTTACTAGATTGTTTGAATCCTTTGGTTGCCATTGATGAGCTTACTATAAATCAAGTTCTCTGAATTATGTTTAAAAGCAGCTTTCCATAAGAACAGAATAGTCTTTGACTGTTCTTGGGACTATCAGTGCATCTACTTATCTTGCCAGCCAACACATATTTTGAGATTAACAGACAAGTTACACCATTTCCTGTCTGGACAGCAGCATTACACAACTCTGAGGAACACCATTTCACACTGTGGTCCAAGGGGTTGCCACTCACAGAAGAATAATGTGAATATCCAGTTAAAAAATGGGCAAAGGACCTGAACAGATACTTCTCCAAGAAGGACATACAGAGGGCCCATAGGCATATGAAAAGATGCTCAATGTCACTAGTCATCAGAAAGGTGTGAATTAAAACCACAATGAGCGATCACCTCACATCAGTCAGAATGGCCATCATCAACAAATCAACAAACAACAAGTGCTGGCGAGGATGTGGAGAAAAGGGAACCCTACTGCACTGTTGGTGGGAATGCAGACTGGTGCAGCCGCTATGGAATTCCCTCAAAGAACTAAAAATAGAACTTCCTTTCGATCCAGTGATTCCACTGTTAAGTTTATACCCAAAGAATCCCAAAACACCAATTCAAAAGAACCTATGCTCACTTATGTTCATAGCAGCGCTATTTACAATAGCTAAGTGCTGGAAACAGCCTAAGTGCCCACCAGCAAATGAGTGGATCAAAAAACAGTGGTACATTCACACAATGGAATACTATGCAGCAGAAAGAAAAAAGGAACTCCTACCTTTCACAACAGCATGGATGGAACTGGAGAATATTATGCTAAGTGAAATAAGCCATGCAGTGAAAGACATATCATACAATCTTACCTATAAGAGGAACCTAGTGAACAAAACAAACAAGTAAGCAAAATAGAACCAGAGGCATGGAAACAAGGAACAGACTGACAGTGGCCAGAGGGGAGGAGGGATGAGGAGAAGGGGGATAGAAGGGAAAGGGTCTAGTCAAGGAACATGTATAAATGACCCATGGACATGGACAACAGGGTAGGATTGACTGTGGGAGTGGGGGTGGGTGGGGATGGAGGTGGGCAGGGCAGTGAAGAGCAACAGAAGAAAAATTGGGACAACTGTAATAGAACAACAGTAAAAATAAAAATAAATAATGTGAACAGCACCCCTTAGAGTTGTGCAACATCCACTAATGTTTCCAAGGCAGTATGTATAGACTTCAAGCCAAAAACTCTTTCTTCTGTTTATTGCTGTATCTCTCTAAACAAAAATTAGTTGACAAGAGTAGAGGGAAGGTCTCCAATTAGATTGATGTCCCAACGGGATCAAAATTTTGGAAAGGTTATATCTTGTCTGTTCTTATAATTTTTTTTCTTGCACCCTGAGAAGAACATGAGGATAGAGTTCCGGCCAAGATGGAGACCTAGACTAACATGCTCCAGCTCCCTCCACAGCTAAGAAGGAATACAACTACCGCAAAACCAGAAATAACCAGAAGTTCCAGAAAATAAAGCTTCATGGAAGTCCAACATATGAAGTTATAAAGAAGAGGTGCTTGTCTGGATGGGTAGGAGGGGTGAAGCTGGTGTGGAGAGATTAAGCTGTGTTGGCAGCTGCAGCGACGGTGGTGGGACAGCGGTAAGCATAGACACCCGTATTTAAAAAGAGGTGAGAAATACCTGGGGAGCACCCCACAGGCTGCAGACCAGCCCCATCAGCTTGCGATTCCAATGCCAGGGAAGGCCGATCCCCATTGCCTCAGACTGTGAAGGCCGGAGGGGGTGGGGATGGAAGAAGAAGCTCCAGGTCTCTCAGTGGAGAGTAAATGGCAAGAATCCATCTTGGACCCCCACCCCCACACAAAACGCCACACCGTGGTGAGAAGGGTCACCCAGTAGTGACGAGTGCATGGGGCTCTGCCCCCTATAGTGTGACAGCCCCACCCAGGAAGCAAAGGTAAACACAAAACTGTCAGGATGGCACAGATCATGATAGAGATCCTGGTGATGCAGCTGACCAGACAGCAAATACCTGATCTAACAGATCAGCAGATAGGAAATCTTTCTGAGGCACAGTTCAGAGCTTTGGTTATACGAATGCTTACAGATCTGACAGCAGATCTTAAACAAGATGGGGAAGGAATGAAGGCTAGTCCTGCTAAAATGAACAAAAACAGATACGAAACAAGTGGTGAGGAAAAGAAAACCAGGGATCAAATCAACAAATTGGAACATAGGGAAGGAACAAACAGTCAACCAGTGCAGAAAGAGGAAACAAAAAGTGAGGAAAATGAGAAGAGGCTCAGAAACCTATGGGACACCTATAAGCAGGCCAACATCCAAATCAAAGGGTTGCCAGAATGTGAAGAAGAACTAGAAATTGAAGAAGTATTTGAAAAAATAATGAAGCAGAACTTCCCTAACTTGGGGGAGGAAATAGACTTACATATCTAGGAAGCACAGAAGAGTTCCAAAAAAACTGGACCCCGGGAAAACCACACCAAGACACATTATAATCAAAATGTCAAAAATTAAAGATAAAGAGAGAATCTTAAAAGCAGCAAGAGAGAAGAGAATTACGTACAAAGGAGTCCCAATAAGACTGTCAGCTGATTTCTCAAAAGAAACTGCAGGCAAGAAGGGACTGGCAAGAAATATTCAAAGTGATGAAAAGCAAAAACCTACAACCACGATTACTCTATCCAGCGAAGCTGTCTTTCAGAATAGAAGGGCAGAGAAAGTGCTTCCAGGACAAAATAAAACTGAAGGAGTTCATCAGATCCAAACCACTGTTATATGAAATGTTAAAGGGACTTGTTTAGGAGAAAGAGGATCAAAACTATGAACATTAAAATGAAAACTGTATCACAACAACAAACAACAGAAGCTAGGGAACTGAAACAAAGGCAAACTAAGTAGGCTACGAGAGTGGATAAAGAATTTTAGGTATGGGGAACATATTGGGAGAAGCTCAGCTGGGTGGGGGGAGGAGGGAATGGGAGGGAGATGGTACAGGAATTAAGAAGCATAGTAGAAGGGAGTGGAGTAGATAGGGAGATGTTGAGGAGAACTATATGCACAACCAATGGGCATGGATTAAGCGGGGGGGGGGGCAACTGGAGGTGGGGGTCACAGTGGAGGAGAATTAAGGGAAAAGAATTGGGACAACTGTAACAGCATAATCAATAAAGCATATTTAAAAAAAAAAGATGCACAGGGCTTTTAATTCTTGTTCAAAGAACTTCAGGACATCTCAGGTGTAATATTTACTTGTCCTTTTTCACCAAACTTAAAATAGCCTGGCAGAAGGAGTACCTGAAAGCATCTGATGAGATGATACAAGCAGAGCTGATGCTATCTGTCTTATCTACATATTTCATATTCAGGGTTTTTCCATCCTCTTTGAGAGGAAGAAGTGTGAACAGGAGCAGTCGCTAATTCTAGCCATATGGTGAGATCCTCAGGATGAGGTAGGGCAAGACCTTCCCCAGCCAGATCATAAGTGCGCTGGATTCCTGAAGCCTGCTGGGGCCTAGAGAAAGGTCAATTTGTACATTGTGGCAGAGACTGCTTTCTGTAACCTCAATGTTTCTCTCCTTCTATAGTGAAAAACTTCCAGATTTTTAGATGAGCATTTGATTGCTCAAAATATACAATATATTTGTCAATTTCTCTTGCATCCAGTTGTGACCGTGCGACTAAGATCCAGACAATAGGATATAGGTGGAAATGTCGCACGGCAGCTTTCAGGAACTTACCTTAAGAGTCAGATGATGTGCACTCTTTGCCTGTTTCTTTTTTATGTATCCTCCATCCTGCTGCCTGGGACACAGATGTGATGGCAGGCATTTGACCCACTATACTGGACCACTTCACCTTTCAACAGTCATTTATGTGAGAAAGAGATCCATTTGTATCATGGGCAAGCCAGTGTTACTTTAGATGTTTAATTACTCACAGCTGACCCTAATCCAGCTAATGCAGGTGGAGTCCAAAAACTAGTGGGGTTTCATTTTTATTTTGTTTTTGTCAGTGTCATAGGTAATTCTGATGCACAGGTTTGAGAATCTAGCCTAATTAAACAGGATTTCTTGTTTAGAAAAAAACCCTTCTGCCAGTGTGATGTGGTTTTCCATTCTATGTTGAATTGCTTATAAACTTTTATGTTATATTTCTCATTTAACTGTTGTTGGTAGTTCATGGAGACACCAGTAAGAACCTGTGAATAGGACTGTAAATCAACATTTAGTAAGAAACAGTCTCACAGGCCCACTTGAAGCTCAAATGGACTCCTACTTAGAGATAAAAACATTCACAAAGACAGTACGTGTTATCAGAAGAAAAGGTGGTCAGCAGTGGCACAAAGAAAGAGTAATTTGAGAAGTAGTATCTCAGCACTGACAAAAACAGAGGTGGGCGTTAAATTTGGGGTACACCAACCTTCTGCTCTATAATCACAGATCTCCAAAATGGGGTGCCTCTACCCATGGCGGCGTGAAACATGACCATAGAGGTGCAGACAGAAAATATTTAAAACAACTATTACTACTTATTTCTGCCTTAAAAATGAGAAATTAACATTTCATGTATACATGATGCTGTTGTCCTCACCAGGTGGCATCTCTGGCAGCCATGTCAGGAATAAAGGACCCATAGGGCAGAGGGCAAGCTCTGAAAGCAGACAGGTTGACAGTGGCATCCTCCCTCTTTCCTTTGCTTTCAGCACATTGAGAAATATTGCAAATTATGCATGCTGGGGTAAGCATATATTTAGACTAAATAATTTTAATTTAATTTAATTTAACTTGCTAAACCTTCACAAAATAATGCAAGCAAAGTTGAGCATCAAAAAAAAAAAGGAAGAACTGGCAGTTCTGGAATCAGCTTTAAGTCAGACCTGGCAAGAAGTTGGACAAAAAACTTAGAAATTATCAAGATTATTAGAAACACTGATTTATAGCCTACCATTTATAAGGATGTTAATAGTATGAAACCATCACCTATTAGCAAAATGTTTTAATATATTATTTATTTTATTATCTCATCTTCTATAAATTTCTATTTTATTGTGTCTTATAATATACGTATATGTCAATATCATTGTAAAAATATATACTTTGTAAACATCCTACAGATTAGAGATGTTTACTAAAGATGTATGTGATGTACTACCTAGGTCTTCTTTTAGGAATGAAGATTTATTCTCCCAGCTACTAGGAATGCTGCCAGAAAATGGCCTTCTTTGGGGATTGCCTTGCTCAAGGTCACAGTGTCTTCTGGAGGTAGGTTGCATCCAATGACTGTTTAACACAGAAGTGTAGGTGCCTGGTCCTCTTGCCCCAACTCTGAAGGGCTGACAGCTCTGGAGTTCCCAGGGACGTTGCGCTGAGGTACTGTATTGCAGCTCAGCTTCTCCCTCTGCTCATTCTTGCTTCTTTCTGCTATTTCACAAGTCTTAATTCCAGGAGCACCCCCTAAACATTCTGCACACTCATCTCTGTCTCAGAGTCTGCTTCCCTGGAAACTCAAACTGTAACAATGGAGGGGCATGACCAAAAGGGTTTGAAAACCAGTGATCCATATGCTATCAACTTTCTGATATGTGTTTAATAGACTTTTTTGGCCTCACATGTCATCAATTTTTATAAATATTCTATGTGTGCTAGGAAGAACTGCACATTCTGTTTGATAAATATGGGATTCTAAGATCAAGCTTGTTAATTGTGTTAGTTACATATTCTATATACCCTTGATGTTTTATCTGTAGCCCTGCCTCCTCCTGTGATCAGGGTACATTACCCATGCCAGGGTGGTAACTCCTTTCCTTGGCACAAAAAGCCATAAATGCCTGAGTGACACATACAGTTTTTAAAGGCTTTTACTATGTCCCTTGTGGAAGCATTTACCATCTAAAGAGCCAGGACTTCTAGATCTCAGAGTGTTAGTAGCTAGCACCGGAAGCAAAATTTCCCAAATAGGCCACTGGCAGTGAGGATAAATGAGACCACTTCTACTTTCAGTCTTTGGTTCTTATAACTCTGTATTTTAACTGCTGGGAATATAACATCATATCTATATAATGGTTATTCATTTACAGTGTAAACTGTATCCATCCTCAGAGGATATCATCTCCAAGATGGCACCTCAGTGGTACCTTCAAAGACATAATCCATTTCTCTGTTAGGAAAGGTAATAGCTCCTGGGTGGTGTAGTATGCGATCAGAGTAAGAAATACATAGTCATATGCCCACCTTGGTACTACCTCTGTTTTAAAGTGTGTCCTTTGTTCTGATGCAGTATTATGTAGGTTCTTGTATCATGGGCTCAGGTCCTTGGAAAATGAAGCCCTGCAGTCAGGAAAGGAAAACTCGCATGTGGAATAAGTGTCAATTCCAGTCAAGAGGAATCATTGACCTGCTGACCAAAGAGTTCTGATGTAGTGGCTTACCACTCAGTGATTGGCTGGTCTCTTTGAAGGATCACACAGCATCTGGGCAAGTTGTGCATTCTGCAACTAGATCAGTCTTGGAGAGTGGGAAGGAGTTCATTCTGTTGGGTTCATGCACAGCTTTCATCCCTTCATCCAAGCCTACTCTGTCCCTGGGCTACTCGTGCCAGTACTAAGGTAGGCAATGATAGTGTCTAGCTGGTGTCAGATAGCCTGGGCACTCTGTGTGTTTGGTTGCTTAATTCATCTTCTGGGATAGATGTTTTCTGGATGGCATTAACATGTGATGCACACCTCTTCACACTTTGTGCCTCTTCTCATAGGTCTGTCCCTCAATTCCCCAGATCTTGCTGTCCCCTACCTTCTAATATTTCTCTTTCCAGGCCCTGATCAATCATCCAAACTATTCTTACTCCAGCCACTACTCTTGAGTCTTTTGATTCCTTCTTCTACCATCACCCATGAAATTTTTGGCATTTCTACTTTACTAAGTGTACCATCAGTTTCTCCAAGCCTCCAAGAGCCAACCTAGCAGTGTTAATAACATGTCCTAGAGTTTTTGCTTAGGCAGTAAGTACTGTATCATGAAGAGTGTTTGCACATAGATAAATTCTCCCTACCAAAGTTTATGTTCTGCCCCCTTGATCTAGCACACTCAGGGTCCACTCCCAAGCATACTTTCCAGGCTTCTGCTGATACGTGTTGCCTGGATTCTATGGCTCCTTGAGGAAATAAGTCCTTTCTTCCTTTACTAGTCTCAGCAGTTCCCTGAACAGGTTATTTTGTGAGTTAACTCTAATTATCATTCTGGTGACCAGGATAGGAGGTATTTCCTAACCTGAATTGTCTTTGAGCAAATGGGGAGCACAAGTCCTTAGCAAGGAAGGGGTGAGCCTCTTCTGGAGGCCCAAAGCATTCAGGAAAATCTCAAAAGTTGAGATTTTCAAATTCATTGACTCAGATGTCCTAATTGGAAGTCACAGTGTCCCACTTCTTCCCATTCAAAGCCCTAACCTTGGCATTGCAGAACTGCCATGAGAACTTCACCCTCTCTGGAACTCCATTTCTCTTCCCTTCCCATTAAGTCCTAGGCCTGACCCTCTACTTTTTCTGCCCTGTAACTACAGATTAGTGTTTTATATGCTGCTAGAGAAATTCTCTGATGTTCACAGTCTTCACAGATCCTCTCACATGGGTAATTAGTCACATTCACACCTTTTATTGTGTTTCTCTAATGTAGCAATAGCCCCTGGCAACAGCCATCTGACGCCATGTAATTACAATTTCCTATAAACCTCTCAAATGCCTGAGATATAGCCCTCATTACCTCCTACAGATATTCCATCCTAACTTCCCCACTGATGAAAGTTTTAGCTCTTGCCCATTAACAGCATGCTAGGAGCTATTGCTACTCTACTGACCATTAGTGATGCCGTTTTCATTGCTGGTTGGCTGGTTTGTGATCCAGCTCTAAAATTCCATTTTAGAGTTTGCTTCCTTGGACCACTTCTGCTAGCAATAGTCATCGACCAAGTTCCCCAGGAAAAAGACTCTGAGGTAGGTACTTCCATGCAGGAGATATACTAGTCAGTGCCTTTGGGAGTAACACCTGCAGGGAAGTGGAGAAAGCAAGACTGAGCAGACAGAGTTGAACTATGAGGCAGACACAGCAGAAGCTTCAGCAGACCCTCAGGGAGCTCTGAGTCCCAGACAGCCTTTCAGAGGTGGCCTGAATCGAGGCGAGGGAGATAATTCCTATCTCCACCTTCACTTACTTTTGAATATAGGAGGAGTGGAAAGAAACATGGCCTTGGACAAGGCATCTACCTTCAGCCAAGGTCAAAATCCTTGAAGGAACTCAGGTCCTGAGCTTCTCCTGGCAACCAATACTCCCAGAAGCTAAGAGAATAAGTGCCTCAGTGCCGGGGTCTGGGCAGTACATCACAGCATCTAATACACAGCTTCTGCCTTGCAGACCTTCCATATTGTTCTCATCACACCTTATCCCTGTTTTGATCACTCACTACAAGAAGCCCAGGCTGGCGGTGGACAAGATGTTCCCCGAGGGAGCTGGGCCCTACGTGGACCTGAACGAGGCCGGAGGCAGCACCACGCTCCTGATGGACCTGGCAGCCAACGAAAAGGAGGTTCATGCCGACTTCTTTAACGATTTTGAAGACCTCTTTGACGATGACGACATTTAGTGAGGTGCTGTCCCATGACATGCAGGCCAAGCCTGTCACGTGGGCGAGTGGCGTGGCTCTGAAGACCCTGGGCCTGAAAAGGTGGCTCCCCGGGAGAGAGAGGACGGTGTCAGCTGTGCAGGGAGGCCTGCGTCTCTGAGTGTGACTGGCCGTTGTCCTCCCTGCGATTAAAGGAGGTGATGTGTCCCTGGAAAAAAAAAGAAGCCCAAAACTCCCAGCTGTTGCTCATCATCTGGACTCATTGCTGTATGTCTCTGTACATCTTCTAATCTAATGCATTGTCGTTCTCCACTTTACAAATCCTTCCCTTGAATCCTCTAGAATTCACAATTTGCCTCAGCAAAATCTCCTCAGTTTGTAAAATGTTCTCTCGATATTCCTTTTTCTTCTTGGCTACATTTCTCGGATCTTCAAGGGAGTCTCCAATGAATGGCTGCACCAGCCAGCTTCTGAAAAAATTGATAAATAAAACAAAAAGTAACTATGGGGCCAAATACCACCTTTATTAGTGGTAGAGGCCAGGTCTAAGGATGTGGTTTTAGGTACAGTGGGTCAGCAGACTTGATAACACTGCACCTGAGAATGAAACAGACCTCACCACACAGCTGCAGCAGCACTGGGCCACACATAGCTCCCCATCCCCCCAAAGCCCCTAGTTAGGTAGTTTTAAATAATTCACTATTGCATGTAACTTGCCTCAGACTCTTTTTGGAAGCAGACGAATCATTAGGCAAGAGAGGGTGAGGGGAGAGATAAGACTCTCAAGACCAGATAAATGATAATAGAATAAGTGTCACGTGCCAAATGAAGCAAATGAATAATGTAGACTATTAGTACTAGAATGCAGAGAAGAAGATGGTCACTAAAAAATTAATGCCCACTAACTTCAAGGAGGCTATTCGATTACATTTCTCTAGTCCATCCATTCATTTCCCCACTCTTCTAAGTGATTATTTGATACTTTTCATTTTTCCAGATTTCGTCACCTCCTTCTCCATCCTCTTTCTCAGCTGATGTCCTTGCTTCCTGCACAGAGAAAGTAGAAGCAATCAGAAGAGAACTTCCACAGACACCCAGCAGCACATCTACCCACCTACCTGCATCTGTGCTCATTTACCCTGCCTCCCCTCCCAGTGCTGTGAATGAACTGTCTCTGCGCCTTAGACACAGCCCCTGTCAGCCCCTCAGGTACATTCTCCCAGCAATCCTCTCCTCTCTCTTCTGCTTCGTCAGCTTCTCCCTCTCTAAGGCTTCTTTCCAACCAGCATATAAACAAGCTACAATTTCTCCCATCTTAAAAATAAACTTATTAAAAAATACTTTTCTTGTCTTAAAACAAATCTTGATCCTATCTCCCTTTCCAGCTACCAGTGCCTTTCTTTTCTTTCCTACATAACGAAACTTCTATATTGAGTATTCTTATTGTTTCCAGTTGCTTCCCTCTCATTCTCTCTTGAATCCACTCCAGTCAGGCTTGGATCCCCACCAATACTACTTTTGCCAAGGTCACCAATAACTCTTTTATTGCTGGATCCAATGGTCAATTCCTGGTTCTCATCCTAATGACTCATTGATCATTCCCTCCTTCTTAAAAAGTTTGCTTCACCCGATTCCAAGATACCACGACTCTGTTGATTTCCTTCACCTCACTAGCATCCTTCTTAAGTCTCCTCTGCTTGTTCTTTATCTCCTTCACCTCTAAATGTTGAAAGACCCCAGGGCTCAGTCTTTAACTCTCTTCTTTTGCTTAGGTGCACCTGCACCCTTGGTGATCTCATTTAGTTTCATAGCTTTAAATATCATCTACGCACTGAAAACTCCTAAATTCACACCTTCAGCCCGGACCTCTTTCCTGTTTGTCTACTTGACATTTACGATTGGATGTCTAATGGATATTTAAAATATAACATTTTTAAAATTGAGCTCTTGATATCTTCCAGTCTCGCCCAAAACTACCGCTTGCTCCATTCTCAGCAAATAGCAGTTCCATCCTGCTGCAGGCTCAGGACATAAACCTTATAGTCATCCTTGACTCTTCTCTTTACCTTCCTCTCCACATCTGATCCATCAGCAAATCTTGATGGTCCAATCTGCAAATATATTCAGAAGACAACTAGTTATCACCACTTTCTCTGCTATCACCTGGGTCTGAATGATCTCTCGCCTGAGGCAATAGCATCCGAACTGGACTCTGCTCCAGCACTTGCTATACTATGGCCTACTGTATGATACACAACAGCAGAGTAACTCTTCTATTCAATATTCTCCAGTGGTTTCCCATCTTATTTAGAATAAAAACAAGATTTTTTTACAATGCCACAAGCCCTATGTGATCTAGCCGCTCTACTTCTCTGACCTCATTGCCTAGTTCTCTGCTTAGATCATTCTGCCCCAGCCAACCTGACCTTCTGAATATGTCAAGCAACCTTCCACCCCACGGCCTTTGCACTTCCTATTCTACCTAAAGCTCATTTCTCTTAGTTATCTGCATAGTGTGCTCCCTCCCTTTTCCCCTATGTTTGAAGTGGGGAGTCCAATGTCATTTTGTCACTACCTATATACAATAGCAACCATTCCCTCCCTCATACTTCCTATCTCCTTGACCTTGCATTTTTCCCATAGCATAATTACTATCTGCCATATTATATATTTGCTTACTTTTTATTTTCTATGCCCCGTCCCTAAATGTAATCTCATTGAAAGCAGGCATTTAGGTGTTTTGTTTGTTGTGTCTGAAAACTAGACCACTGCCTGGTACATAGAAGATGTTCAATATATTTGTTGAAGAAATAAAAATCTTACTTGGGGTGGTGACCACACAATACAATATGCAGATGATATTGTACACTTGATACAGATAGAATTGTATACCTGAAACCTACATAATTTTATTAACACATGTCACCCCAATAAAGTCAGTAAATTCAGTTAAAAAATAAATAAAAGGCCATTGCCTGAGACTAGCCATCCTAAAATATCACACTGTGTGTTCTGCATGCTGAGGATCATCTCAGGCTATCTTAAAAAGACTTAAGAAAAACTGTAAAAAGATTGCTCATCCATTGTCTGTTTTAAACCTATCTAGTACAGCTTAACATAAGATGGTGTAAAACTTAAATTTCCATTGGCAACCTCACTTTGACCTTGCCTACCCACCACTCCTAACTATAGAATACGATCCAGTAAAATTTTTCCTGATTTGTGACTTTCATTAAAAAATACTTACAAAAATAACAAACAAAAAACAAAAACAAAATACTTACAAAGAACTAAAAATAAAATCATATTTTATTGTATAATTAACACATTTTATTTATTTAAGGCAATAATATTACCTAGAAAGAAATACAGTACTTAAGAATACTGTATTTGATATTTAAATGCATTAAAATTTGAAATCTGTACTGTTGTAGAAAATATGTTTTGCTACATCATTGTATTTTCAGTTATACAACTAGTGTTCTGTAATATTTCGTATTTAGACTCTCTGTCTGAAAATGGGATAAACTTTAGTAAAATTTAAATAAATCCTTCCAAGAACTGGGTAAAATGAGAATAAGTTTTTTGTTGCATTCCCCACTAGATGGTGCTGCTAAGAAGTTTTCTTAAAAATTCCAATTTGGGGATCCACTTTCAACTAAACAATAGAATATGATTCATATGTTTAATGATGGTTCTTTAGTAACATTTGTTTTTATTACTTTAGACAAAATTTTCTGTGGGCTCCTAGAGCTTGTGCATCGATGTGATGTGGGTCAGTTTCATAAAGAATAAGCAATCTGAGTAGGCAGAAATTGGAGACAGAATTCAGCAGCAATAGCATTTGAATTATTAAATTTCCAGTGATGATTGTGTATTTAGCTTTCAATAACCTTTCCCAGACTTAAAAAATTAAATAAGATATACATACTTTTCTTGTAGATTTTGTTGAATCTACAAGAGTGAGCTATAAATATATACTATTTTGATTAAAAACTCAATTGCTTATTCTTAAAAGTTCCTGAAGAGTCAGCTTTATTAATTCTTTAAAATATGGCCCTAGCTGGTGTGGCTCAGAAGACTGAGTACCAGCCTGACAAACAAAGGGTCACCGGTTCCATTCCCAGTCAGGGCACATGCCTGGGTTGCAGACCAGGTCCCCAGTTAGGGGCGTGAGAGAGGCAAGCATACATTAATGTTTTCTCCCTCTCTTTCTCCCTCCCTTCCCCTCTCTAAAAATAAATAAATAAAATCTTTAAAAAAATAAAATAAAATATGAGCAAGAGTTTTTAAAATAATAATTGAACTCCTGGATTTATGGTCCTTTCCACAAAGATATTTTGCCTGTTTAAAAACTCAATTTTTAAAAATGTATACTATAGACTGTATAGAACAATGTAGTAATAGTATGAGCTATTGGTAAAAATAGCATTAGTCCAAAAGCCATTAATTTCAATGGGAAAACAATAGATGTAGATAGTCAGATTCTATAATTTGCTACAGATGTGAGGGTTTTTTGAAAATTGGAGGGTCCAAGGTTTCATTTCCACTGTGCAAATGGAATCTTGCTGTGAATTAGGCATTAGATTTTCTTTTCTAGATTAAAATTCAGCTCCTTTACCTTTTATACATTGATGCTATTTTCAATCTTTTAATTATTTTTTCCCCAGCTTTCTTGAGCTATAATTCGTCGGCAGCCGTCCGTCTCGAGAGACGATGGTGTAGCTTCTTAAGAGTCTATCTGCACCGCCGAGAATGGCTGTGCAGTCCAACTCGGGAGTGACACGGTATATGTCTCCTCCCGTGTTGAATCGACATCTTGCGATGACGCTGGAGTGTCCTCTCCAGTGAAGCTGAAGCTACAGAGCCTGGGCAGGGTGATATGGAGGATCTGCTGTTGCCCATGCAGCAGACCCCCCCTCTCTTCGCAGCTGAAGGATCCAAGGGAAAGACGGAGTCAATACAGCTTGGCTTCAGGTGCGCCGCAGGAGTTGCCGATGTTGACTACAACGTCAAACCGCCTTAGGGACTCTGGCTCCGGATTTTCTGTCGGGGTTTACTCCCTTAGCCTTTCCCCTGAAGAGGTATGCCGCAAGGCAGCGGAGGTTTTTTGGAATCAGAGTTTTCCTTCTCTGATGTGCCCTGACTGGAAGATCGAACCAGCGACACTTAGCTCGCAGGCCGACGCTCAATCCACTGAGCCAAACCAGCCAGGGTTTGAGCTATAATTGACTTATAACATTGTGTAAGTTTAGGCTGTGCAACGTGATAGTTTGAAATATGTAAATATTGTGAACCAATTAATACAATAAAGCTAGTTAACACATCATCACCTCACATTGTTACCATGTGTGTGCGCTGAAAACATTTAAGTTCTACTCTCAGCAACTTTCAAATATGTATACAATATAGTATTGTCAACTATAGTCACCATGCTATACATTAGATCCTTTGTACCCTTTGACTGCCTTCACCTATTTCCCCACTTCCTAGGCCCTTGCAACAACCAATCTACTCTGTTTCTCTAAGTTTGGTTTTTTTAGAGTCCACATATAAGTGAAATCAAACAGCATTTGTCTTTCTGTATCTGACTTATTTCACTTAGCATAATTCCCTCAAGTTTCATCCATGTTGTCCCAAATGGCAGGATTTAATCATTATTGTTACTTTCTCCTAGTGTTACCAGAATTGGGATGAGAAAAGGGAAGACACCATTTACATAATCATTTGCCTAATCACCTACAGTTATTTGTGTAAGTTATAAATTTATCAGAGAAAATGAGAGGTAAACCCAAGGAGACAGAAGAGGAGCCTGGAGTGGGAGGTAGGACTTTACAAAGTTCTTCAGGGACTCCCCTCCAGGAAGAAGAGAATCTGAGATGGCAGCATCCAGGGAGCCGGGAGAGGCCGAGGAGCAGACCTCTACGTTTGAGGGTACAGAGGCTTCTGGAGGATATGGACTATGAGAATATGAAAGCAGAATGGGGAAGAGAAGAAGCCAGCATAAGCAAAACTCAATGCAGTTCTTTCTTCTTTTCCTTGCAGCTGATGTTCCCACTTCCTGGTGCCTCTGCCTGGAGACGGGGCAAGCTGAGATCAGGGGCAGGGGATCAGCAGCTGTTCTGCTGGGCTGCTGGCCTCGGAGCAGCCCCAGAACACAGACCCCTTTCTTCTTCTTCAGAGTGAATGGGAGGCTGCTGTGAGTGGAGCCTTGTTTCTCGGTCTCTCCCTTCCTCAGCTGTCAGAAGGAAGGCTCTGTGTAGCAGTCTGTCTCCCATGCCTGGGCAGGGCTGGGCCAGAGGACAACACAAAGAGAAATACTCCCAGCATATTAGTGCCCTCTTTTAACTCTTGTGGAGTTAGGCAAGTCGGCAGTGCTAGCCCAGATCCCAAGGCTAGAGGCTGGCTAAGCAGAAGGAGGCAACTTGGGGAGGAATCTTGATCTGATGGCCCATTTGTTTCTTTGCTTCTCCAATAGTCAGTAGACTAATTAGAGCCATAGCTGTCAAACTTTTAAGACCATGCCTTTTTTCTTCTTCTTTTGGTAGAGAGACAAAGGAAATGGGGAGGGAGGGAGGGAGAGAGAGAGAAATAGAGAGAGAGAGAATGAATGCATACAGAATATGCCTTAATCTATGCATAATAATATGGTGTTTATCATAGAAACAACTTGTACAACATTATTGCAGATCACTGTTCGAAATATTCTGCACATATTAACTCACAACAACCCTATGTGGTAGATATCATTATTACCTCAATTTTATAGATGAGGAAACTGAACAACAGAAAGGATTTTTTTTCAAAGACACATAGAGACAAACCCAAGATATAAACCCAAGCATTCTGACCCCAGAGTCTATGCTCTTAACCACAACCCCATGCAAAATGTATCTATTTATAATCACATACATATGCCACTGTAATAATAGATACCTTATGAAACATAAACATACATGGACAGTTTAAAAGGTAAGGGTCAAAATAAATATAAATAGAATTTCTAATACAGTCTTCCTTTATCCCAATGGAGATCACTATGTGAGAATTTTGAGCCCTGTGTAGAGAGAAAACATGAGCTCTATCATTGCACTGGTAATCTGGTAATACAGTGGGCTTCCAACACTTTTGAGCACCAGGGACCTTTTTAAAGTAAAAGTTTTGCGAGTGCTCTTATAAGAGTTGTACCCTTCATATTTGCTGACTGAGAAAGAACACAATAATTAAAGCTATTAAATAGAACTTGTGCTTTTAAATGACTTTATTTTATTAACTACAGCAGCATGTACATAGTGTGGAAAGCATTCCACATGTATGCTAGTCACATTAATTTTTCAGTTTACATAAAATACTTTGGTCACGTATAGATTTGCCTGCCTCTTATAATAACCCCAGGCCCAGGGGATGCACAACTTCTGTAGATGTTGAGATCTGCTGGTGTGGTAGAAAGAGTCTGGGTTCAGGAATTGAACCGGATCTGAATTCTAGTTCCACGTGTGTGACCTGGGATAAGTAACAAACCTTCTGAACCAGAGTTTTATCATTTGTGAAATGAGGATAACACAGTCTTGCTAGTTTGTTGAAAGGAGAGCTAAATATGTAATATCTCTGGTGCAGATTGATGCAATAAATGATAGCTATTGTTCTCAGAAGCAGATCTACCCTGAAGCACTTCAAGCTTAAAATTCAGACTTTGCCACTTGCACTGGTCCTTTCTAAAACTTTAGGAAGGCCCTAGCAATATTGTGATTTGTGATGTTGTGTTCTTTTTCGTAAAGAAACTCCCTAAAATTATACATATTTCAGGCTCACATTGGTTCGTCCCCATTGCTCTCAGGCAACCCTTGGACTCTAAAGGGAGTGCCTGAGGGATGAAGTACTATAATGCCAACTGAAGTGCCCCACCCCTCTGGTTAGGAGTAAAGGCAAGCAAGTGATGTGGGTGCCTGTGAATTGTGAGGCATCGTTCAAAGCCAGGTCCCAGAGTTAAAGAGCTACGCTCCGAGAAGATGTGAAGCAATGATGCTAAGCTTTCAGTCTCATGGGGGTGTGGGTGTGGAGGGGGAAGCACTAAAAGGGAACTGAGATGCTTCCTGACTCCCCCTAAGCTCTGCATAGCAATCATATCAGCAGGGGTGCATTTCCCCATCTGCCTAGTCAGACAGAATTAAGATGATCTCTTAGTTGGGCTCTAAACAACATCCTAAATGGACGGTTCTCAATTTCAGCTGCACAGACAACTCAATAAAAGACCGATACTTGGGCCCACCCTGAGATCCTGACTTATTTGACTTTGGGTGGGGTCTGGGCACTAATATTTTTACAAGTTCCCTAGAAGATTCCAGTGTAGAGAGAGCTGGCAACCACTGTCTAAAATTAGTATGAGCAGCTTCAGTGGGACCAACAGTGATGTCATACTAGTGGCCAAGACTGGGATAAACAGCTGCAGAGGGCACACACCTCTCTTGGGACAACTGTGAGCCTGGCACTGTGCTAGGACCCAAGATACCTAAGAGGTATGACTGTCTCCAGCCCATAAGGAATTTGCTACCTAGTCGAGGGGGAAAGGCACAGGCTGCTGTGATGCTTGGAAGAAGGGTTTCAGTTCAGGTAGGATGTGTCATTTTAGGTTTCCCAGATATGTTAGCTGAGTGATAAATGATAAAATAACTATCCAGAGGAAGAAGGGAAAAGGGGAGGGTGGTTCAGACAAAGGGGACAGTCCCTGCACAAAGGCTTGCAGGTATGAACTGCTTTGCGAGGCTGTGATGGTTAATTTTATGTGTCAACTTGACTGGGCTACATGGGATGTCCAGGTATTTGATTTAACCTTACTTATGAGTGTGTCTGTGAGTGTGTTTCCCGATGAGTTTAACACCTGAATTGGTAGAACGAGTTACGTGGCTCTTTCCAATGTGGGTGGGCTTTCCCCATTCAAGGCATGAAGAGAATAAGAAGGCAGAGTAAGAGAGAATTCTCTGCCTTACTGTATTGGAGCTGGGCTATGAGACTTCTCCTATCTTCAAACTTGGACTCGGACTGGAAATATACCAGCATTTCTCCCAGATTTGGCCTTCTCAGCCTCCGTATTCATGTGAGCCAATTCCTTATAAAATATCTCTTTACACATTGGTTCTGTTTCCCTGGAGAACCCTGACTAACACAGAAAGCATATTGGTTGGAGTTCAGTTGTGGGAATGAGATGCAATTTGGGGTTACTAGAAGAAAAAAGTAAGGCAATAAACATTAATCAGAAGGGGTAAAGAGAACACGGGACTGGAGGCAGCTGGCAGGGGCAGCTGTTCTGGCCGGAGCTGTACTGGTTAAGCAGGCCCTGAGAACAGAGGGAGAGGGTCTCAGCTAGCAGCATGAGCAGGCAGCCCACACAAAGGTCCTCTGGACCCCATGCTGGAAGAGGGATAGCAGGGCTCTGGGCCAACCTAGCCCAAGGGGATGACAAAACACAGAAAGGGACCACCTTTGCTAGGTTTGAGGTCCTGTGGGCTCATGTGGAAGGCCCTAGGCGCACACACCCTGGAAAGGCTTTTGGACAAATAGAGAGTGAGACTTCCAGCTATCCCGAAATTCAGTCCATCACCCCCGGGCCTGGCAGCACTCTTTCCAAAGCTACCTCACTTTGGAGCCCAATAATGTGTTTATTCTCAATAATACATTTTGTTTGAAAGTTGGTTTTTTTTTTTAAATTTTTCGTACATCCATCTTGTCTGATAATATCCTTCATGCTCTCTGCTCAGAAATTTGTTTGTTCTTCACCACTGGGATAAACATGCTTCACTGTGTGTATTTTTAGAACATTTAACCAGTTTGTTTGTTCTAGCTTATATTTAACACTCTGACTCATAATAATATTGTTTATGTTCCTGGCACTATAGCACTATGCTAAGCATTTTACATACATAATTTAGATTACTCTTCAAAACTACTCTCAAGATAGGTATTGTGAGTCCCATTTACCAAGAAGGAAAAGGAGACAGAAATTTTTAGAAACTTGACAAAAATGATCTAATTCCAGTTTTACTCTTAATTACTCTATGTTTAAATAAGTGCTTCTTTATACCAGTCTCTGGTTGTCTCAAAAGTATATATTAATGATTCCTTTTCTCAGTATACTACTTTGGATTTCTCATAAATGAAACTCTTAGGGTTTGAATTAATCTGTTATATCTCTTGTTTTCTCATTCAACAATTTATGATGTGTTTAACTTAGTGCTCCATTGCTTTTGTAATTATCATCTTATAATGTTTTAAAATTTAGTATATTAAAAAGTACAACAAATGAGCTCGTAATCATTATATATTTTAAAAATAAATATTCTTGGCATTCTTTTTGTTATTATACCAGAGGAATTGCACTCTTGTTAGGTACTTTAAATTAACCTGCTAAGGCTTTAATTGATAAATCTACATATTAACCTTGGAAATAGCAATATATTTACTTTTCTAATCAGGAGCAGATATAGTATAGCACTCAATTTATTAACAACCCTCTCTATAATGTCTCTGAATAAACAAGTTAAATCAATCCCCATGTATTTCATCTGTTTTTGTTGTAATGGCAATGATAGAATTCACTTTTACAGAATTTCCTTATTATATATCAGTATATATGAAATACAATACATATACATACAATATATACATATATATATACATACATATAATTTTTTAGTCAGTCCTGCAGCTAAACTCATTACTTTCATTAATTTTTAGTTGATTTCCTTAGATTTCTAGGTCTGCAATTATGCCATCTGTAAAACAGATGTTTATTTCTTCCTTTCTAATATTTATACATAACATTTTCTTTTCTTCTTGAATAGTTACTGACAACATTTTTGGAAAAATAAATTTTGATTGAGAACACCAATGTGTGTTTCTTCTTTAAGAATAAAATTAACTCTTTGTTTTTAATACACACTCCATCATATTTATACTGGAAATCCAACATAGCTAATGTTGCCTTAGTTTTCTGTTTGAAAGGGCTGAAAGAATTGTTCCAACTTCCTTTTCCTGGGCTTTGCTAAGGTATTTCATACATGAATTCAACACTCCTTAGATCCTACAATAGATCCCTAGTGGCACAGTTTGTATATAGGAGGGTCCTTGCCTCAAGGTGCTGATATTTTTCTTGTTACCAATCCTCCTTCTTCCACATCCTTTCTCCAGGAGTAAAGGATATATTATCATTTAGGAGAGATGGGTTTAAAAAATGCAGACCAGGAATCTGGCTTTCTGGTGAATCACTGAACTAAATCCCACATGACAAAAAAGCGATCTCTAACACCTGATTTTAAGAGTTTTTATCAGCAAGAGAATTATAACCAGCAATTTATGAAAAAATATAATATTCATAAGTTATAGCCAATAACTTACTTTCATATATAACTTATTTTCATAAATATATATATTCTCTCTTTGGAGAATATATATATATATGTATATATATATGATTTCAATTTTCTTGTTAATATGATGTAATATATTCATTTTACTTCATACTAATTTTGTGTTTCTATAATTAAGCACAGTGATTAGTACATGTCAAATATCTTTCTCTCCTTTTGCTAAAATGAAACCTTAATGTTTATGGTCCTTAATGAAGTTGACCTATAATTTGATTTGTTTCCTATTCAGATCTTGAAGTTAATCATTTCACTTAATAAAATAAGTTGGGTAATATATAACACACACAAATATATATACATTTATAGTTTATGTAACAGGGATTTTTTTGTTTTGTTCTTTGAAAGTTTGAAGAATCAGGATCAGGCATCTTTGTGGGGTAATTGGTTATATTTCTTTTCTAGTTATTTGATCTGTCACAGTGCTTTATATTTTTGTAAGCTTATGTGTTATGTTTTTATTTTTCTAAGCTTATGTACTATATTTTTATTTTTAACTTACCAATTTGTATTTTTTCTTGTTTTGTTTGAAATATTAGACATTTATTTAAATAACACTCTTTTCAATCTACTAACTTAATTTTTAAAATTTTGTTCTTTATTTTATTCATGTATATTCTTCTTTCATTTTTTTAATATTCTTGACTTGCTACTTTTTCCTCTCAATATTTTAGGTAAAGTTTTAGTTCATTATGTTCACCTCTTTTTTAATTAATAAAGGTGTTCAGAATGATCTTTCCCACCATATCTGGTTTGTATGAGGTTTCCCTATATTATAGTACAACAGAGCATGGGCTCCAAACTTTGATTGCCTGGGTTCAGTCTCAGCTTCAGAACTAACCAGCCATGCTGCCTTGGACACACTACTTAGCTTCTCTGTCCCTCCAGCTTCCTCATCTGTAAAGTGGGGGTGGTTACCAGGACCTGCCTTGTAGATTATTTTTGTAAAGATTATATGAGAGACTGTGAGCTCTTAACATAGTACATGGCACATTGTAAGCTGTTAATAAGTGTTAGTATGTTAGCTGTCCTTGTTATTATTTTTAATTAGAAAATATGAATTACTTAGTTCTTTATATAGGAGTACCCAGAGGAAAGAGGCATTTCTGGAGTAGGAGGAAGGAGAAGCCTGGTCTTGAGTGTTGATCTCCGTCTGGGTGAGAGGTGGGGAAAAATCTGTGATCCCCAAGATGATATTGTGGGTTTACAGATGGAAAACCATGTAAAATGCTTTCAAGAACTGGACCTTGGTAAAGTATAATACAGCAAAGTTCCAGATAATTATGGCTTCTGTTCTGTTTTTCCTTCCTCCTCCAACTATCCTTACCAATTTCTCAACTCCATTTCTCTTCTCCTTCCCCTACAGTTCAAACCCAATGAATTTCCACTGAAGTATAAATGATTAATGACTTCTGTTGGGTTTGAATTTAACATTTGGTATAGTTTTAAGACAAATTAACTTTCATGTGAAGTTTTCAGGCACAGTACAATGAAGTGTTAGGTTTTGTTTGTTTGGGTTTGAAAGAGGGTTGAATGGGTAGGGGTCCTTTTTGAGTATCTACATATGTGCCCTCTTACTCATCAGCCTAGTCCTATCCAGCAGTCAAAAGCAGACTGTTCATTTGAATTTTTGTTAAGGGCCAAGGCAAGGAAGTTACAAAGAGAGTGGAAAGGAATCTTTAAATCAATCTTTATAGGAAAAGGGTGATGGTTCTGTGAAATAAAAATTTAGGCCCTCTTCCCAGCCATGCTTATCTCAGATCACCTTTCTTCTTAGCTCCCCACTCAACAAGGAAAAAGTTTCTAATCTGAATGGTCAGAGTCCAAGACCTCAGTTGGGCTGTGTGACAGATTGAGTTTTCCAGAAATGTCTTATCTCTCTTGCTCTTCTTACAATGTGATATTGATATGCTTCATTATAAGGCGGGGTCTGCTCTCTCCCTCTGGACCTAGGCAGACCTTTGTAACTGCCTCAACTAAATGAATATAACAGAAGTGATGCTGCATGACTTTTGAGGCTGGGTCATAAACGTTAACATGACTTCCACTTGCCTCTGTCTTGGGACTCTTACCTTGTTTTGAGGAAGCCACATAGAGATACCATGTGTGAGTGTTCTGGCCGAATTCCAACCACCAGACATGTGAGTGAATACTCCGTCAGATGGGTTCAGTCCTCAGCCTTTGAGTCTTTCAGTGGAGACTCCAGAAATTGTGGAGCAGATCATGTGATATTTATCTTTCACCGCCTGGCTTATTTCACCAAAGCTAATGAACAAAACAAACAAACGAGCAACATAGAACCAGTGACATGGAAATAAGGAATAGACAATGACCAGATGGGAAGGGGGAGAGGGATAACGGGGGAAAAAAGGAGAAGGGTCTAGTCAAGGGACAAATATAAAGGACCCATGAACATGGACAACAGGGTGGCAATTGACTGTGGGAGCAGGGGTGGGGTTTGGCAGAGGAGAACAAAGGGGGAAAAATTTGGGACAACTGTAATTGAACAACAATAAAATAAAATAAAATATAAAATAAAATAAAATAAATTGTGGAGCAGATGAAAGGCATCCTTGCTATGTCCTGTCTGAATTCGCGATCCACAGAAACTGCAAGGGATAATTAATAATTATTTATATCAGCCACTAAGTTTTGGAATGATTTGCTACACATCACCAGGTAACTAATAGAGGCTACATTTACCTATGTGCTCCTCTTTTGTATCTCTGTTGTGACTTCTAGATAGATCAAGCCTAGCCAGTCTCTTCTCTCTTTTACTTTCCTTATAACATGCATTTGGGTGAGCAAATCAACTAAGGCCTGTTGTGCAAACCGGGCCATGCAGTTCCCCTACTTCTTAAACTTTCTCCTTTTTGCATATGTACAGCGGGCTCTACGTTAGAGTGTGTGCACCTAGGTCATCTTAATAGAGAGGTGTCTTGTTTTACATTCTATGATTATTTATTGTGCTTCGCTTCCTTGGAGCTGAGAAAGGAGTGGCAGACAAGGCAGGGTTTGGGCCTTGCCTGTAATACCACAGTATCAGACATCATCCTAATAACCAACAGTGGGTAGAGAGTGAAAAGGAGTAATCAAAAGTTAAAATGCATAAAAGCAAAAGCTAATTTGTCTTCACACCTCTAAGGTAGAAAGAAGAGCAGAGGCTTTAGTATCACAAGATAATGATTTCTATTTTCTTCTCCACCAGGAATAGATTGCAGAATGAGTGTTTTATGACCTTGGGCAACTTCCCTCATCTATGATTCTACTTCCCTGAATAATAAAAGGGACATTTTACGTAGCCAATCCTGTTAATTTATGAATCTGCAAATCTCTCCTCTTAATTGCTTTCAAAGCTAATTACACCTTAGCTTCCAAACAGGAACAAATGCATTTGGATAGACACCCATGAGAGATGTAAGGAGGGTGTGGACTCCCCAGCTCTGTGCCTCCTGGAAATCACAAAAGCTGCTACTGGGGCTTGGGTATCTCTCAGGGAAGTAGAGGATGGAAGCCTCTGGAGGGCAGCAGCTCCCTGGGGAAAGCCAGCTGCCAGTGAGGAAGAAGAAGCCTTGGTCCCATGCTAGATGGAGTAACAGTAGTGCCCCAAATTTCACCCAGGTATACAGGAATGAGTAGGAATGAGTAGCCAAATAGTAATGAGTAGCAGAGAAAGACAGAAAGCCTTAGCCTTGTTCCCTTGAAGCTGGGACAGATAAAGGGTTCATTTTCCAAACAGCTATATACGGAACTGAAATGCAGCTTCCATAGACATTGTTTGGAGCTAACTGCATTGGTGATTGTTTGTACTTCATTCACTGGGGATGAGAGAGAAAGACAGGGAGGGACTCCTGGAAGAAGCTTTCAGAGTTGTAATGTTACATGCCATCTTCCGGCAACTAATTTCATACTGACTTGTTTTGGAGATGTAACTGACATAGAATATCATATTAGTTTCAGGTATACAATACAACGATTTGGTATATGTATATATTGTGAAATAGTGATAGATATAAAATAAGTTTACTTTATATCTATCACCATACATAGTGACAGATTTTTTTTCTTTTGATGGGAACTTAAGATTTACTATCTTAGGAACTTTCAAATATGCAAGACAGTATTCTTAACAATAGTCACCATGTTGTACATTGCATCCCATGACTTATTCATTTTATAACTGGAAGTTTGTACCTCTTGATCCCATTCACCCATTTCACACCTCCCCCGACCCCCTCTGGCAACCTCCAATCACCAATTTGTTCTCTGCATCTATGCGTTTGGGTTTTTTTATTTTTGTTTTTGTTTTAAATCCCATATAGAAGTGAGATCATAAGATGTCTTCCTCTGGTTTATTTCACTTAGCATAATGCCATTATTACTTAAAGTACCTCACAGTTTCTGTGGGTCAGGAATCTGGGTGCAGCTTACTGGCCCAGGGTCTCTTACAAAGCGGCAACTAAGGTGTTTTCTGGAGCTGCGGTTTACTCTTAGGATTCACTTGGGAGAATTTGCTTCCAAGCTCACTCATGTGGTTGTTGGAAGGCTTCAGGCCCTTACTGGCTGTTGGGCAGAGAGGTCAGTTCCTTCCTATGTGCCATGTGAGCTTTTCATAGGGCCACTCACAGCATGGCAGTTGGCTTTTCTCAGAAGGAGATAGAGAGAGAGAGAGAGAGAGAGAGAGAGAGAGAGAGAGAGAGAGAGAGAGAAAACCTAATCTTGGAAGCGACTCCATCACTACTTTTGGAGTTGCTCAGTCCAGTCCACAACTCAAGAGAGGCAACACCAGCAAGCAGTGATCATTGGGGGCCATGTTAGAGGCTGCCTACCACAACTCCTCCCCTCCTGAGGCCATGGATTGGCTCTTGTGTTGTGGGGGTTATAAACAAGTGGGGTTACAGCATTCCCCCACATATATGAGCCTCAATGGGAGCAGCTGGACTTTACCAGTCTGCTTCATTTATGCTTTGCAGGGCTTTTCATGATCTAGCTTCTGCCTACCAATTCTGCCTCTTTTTTCTGGCTACTCCTTTGGCTCACATTACTTTCAAACAAGACAGGTTTACTTACAGGGTGGCCCTTTGCCTTTCGTGCCTGTATTCATGTTGCTCCTTCTCCCATAGTACACAGCCCAGCTTGCCTGCATTGCCAATACTAACTCATTCTTTCTGTGAAATGTTTTTAATGGTTCCAAGCAGATTTCTCTGTTTCTCCTTTATTCTTCTATTATGCTTTGTTTAAACTCTTTAATTAAAGCAATCACCTTTTATACTCTTATGGTTGTTTTATATCTTCCTTGTAAATGATCTCCTGCATCCAGCCCAGGGCCTGGCACATAGAAGACACTTGGTCATTATTTGTGGAGTGAATAAATGAGCCTAAGCACTGCCCTAGAGCTTGGGGCCCTGGGTGGGGATGAAGTGTTGACAGCAGACCAGCATCTTCATGAGTTGCATGTGGTAGCTCAGCTGCCTCATTTATAATCCATGAGTCAGTCAGTCATTGTATTCCAGATTGTTCTTCACTGTCATTTTAGCCTTTAGCTGCTTACTGAAATGAGCCAATTAAAGCTGAATTATTTTAATTGCTAATCATCAAGAACAAAGATTTTTTTAATGGAAATGAGAGAATGTGTATTATGCTACCATTAAAAGAAGCCCAAGTGTTCTTGTTTCAAAATTATGATATGTCCATAGCTTCCAGAAGTTAAGTGTGGACCACTGCGGCGTAAAGAACAGGTTGTGCTGTGTGGAGCACAGAATTAACCCAGATCCTACTTCTATTAGTGTCACATCATAGCACTCAGCAAAAGTCCAGTGGTTACTGAGCTTGAACACTTGAAGTACATGCTGATGCCCACAGGAGGTTGATTGCTTGGCATGTTAATGACTGGCTTTTTTGCCCTCCCCTTTTATGTTTAATACTTACTCTGGAGGCCTATTTTTCACTATTTTTTTTCAGAGATAAAACTGTTTTTCTAGTTAATAAAGCAAATTGGCACAAAGTGTTCCTTTCAAAGAGTAGCAGAGTGATAGAATGGTGACTTTTGAAAATCATATTAAGATGATCCACAAATATACACCACTTTCATCACATTTAAAAATACAAAAAAAGTGCTAATTTAGATGGGCTCAGGGTCAGTTTGTTATTTGCCTTTGATGGTGGCACACAATGGGATATTGGGCAGGAAAGCTGCCCTTCATGGTGCAGTATCAGGGAGTTAGGGAGGGACCATGAATGTTTCTCTGTTCATGGGTCTGTTATTCTTGCAATGTCTGAAATACCTCTTTGAGCCTATAGTTGTTGTTGCCTGGGTCACCTTTAGAAGTAAAACGTTTAGTAAGAATCCAAGTCAGTTTATTGAGGCTTCTTTTTAATTTCAAAGGCTTCAAGGGAATCTTATAGTTCTAGGGGCCTCAATTTTGACAAACAGATGTTTGGCCTTTCCATACTATTTAGGAGTTACTTTTAGTCATTAATTTTTTAATGTATTTCTCCAAAAATATTTGTTGAGAGTTTCCTACTACCCAACACAATGCCAGGCACTAGAAATACACAGTCCTTCAATAAAATATACGAAAGAAAGAAAGAAAGAAAGAAAGAAAGAAAGAAAGAAAGAAAGAAAGAAAGGAAGGAAGGAAGGAAGGAAGGAAGGAAGGAAGGAAGGAAGGAAGGAAGGAAGGAAGGAAGGAAGGAAGGAAGGAAAGAAAGAAAGAAAGAAAGAAAGAAAGAAAGAAAGAAAGAAAGAAAGAAAGAAAGAAAGAAAGAAAGAAAGAAAGACACAGTCCTTGTCTCTCTTCTTAAGGTTCAAAGTGGTAGGCACAGGATATCCTTGAGTATGGAAAAGGGAGAAGCATTTGAAGTGGAACTTGAAGAAAAGGAAAGAATCCCTGTGCATGAAGGGGGCCAGGCACTTCCTGGCAAATGGAACTGGATGAGGGAAGGCACAGAGACAAGCAGGAGAGGATATTACATGTCCAGAAACAAAACAATCCAGGGTACCACGTTGGAGACATGGGGAAGGGTAGCTGGAGAAGAGGTTGGGAAAGCTTTGTATAGCCTACAAAAGAGTTTGAATTTTTTTCAGCAGGCAATGAGAAATGCCAAAGGTTTATAAGGCTAAGTATGATATGATCAGGTGTTAGAGAGCTCTCTTCTCAGCATCATGAAGGAAGGATTGAGGCATAGAGACCCTGCATAACAGGGAGGTGTTTAGAGGTATTGGGAACAGGAGAACTAATATTTATTGAGGGCCTGCAATGTGCCAGATACAGGGCTAGGCTCGTCACATGTTATTATATTTAGTGGTCACTGTATGGGATAGAAATTACAATTGTCATTTAAGAGATGAGGCTAAATAACTTGCCTAAGATCACCCTGCTAAGTGGTAGTGGAGCTGAGCATTTATTCTATTCTGATTTCACAGCTGCTGTTCTTTCCTTTCCACCAAAAGGGATGATGAGGGTCTGCTATGTCAGTGGCAATGCTGTGGAGACATCCTCCTTCCACACAGAAGACTCCTAATTTAGTTGCACCTCATTTGGAAGCTTCTCCCTCCACTTCATCATTCTAATTGCTTTAATATGACAAATTGACCAATTACTAGCATGTTATTTATAACTATAGTGGAATTAGTTGCTTGGTTCAATCAAGCAACCAAAAAGTAACTGATTTGTAATGACTCAATTTATCAAAGTGTTCAGAATGGTTGGTGTGCATAGACATAACTTACATTAGCATTAGACAGATGTGTGCAATAGAATAGGAAGGGGATATCTGACTATTCACAGATGACATCTGAACCAAAAGGATTCTAACCCTAGCTCTATCTATGAACCAGTAGACAAGTAACAACTTTGAATACTAAAAGATGTTCTAGAAAACCTTCTGTTTTGTTTTGCTGATAAAGAAATGGAAGCCCAGAAAGCATAAAAGAGTTGCCAAGACCTCCTAGCCAGAAAGCAACAGAGCTGAGACTTGAACCATCTGTATTGTTCTGCTGCCAGATCCTAGAGAACTTCTCCCACTATGCCTGCTGCACTGTGACATTGAGCAAGTCATTTAGCCTCTTGAATCCTTATTTACTTTGTCTACAACATGAGAGGACTGGTAGGTGTATCAGTTAGCTTTTACTAGGTAAGAATCCATCCAAAGCTTGGTAGCTTAAGACAATAACCATTTTATGTAGCTTGTGATTCTATAGTTCATCCTGGTGGTTGTTCTGGTCAGAACTGGGTCAACAGATCTCTCTCATGCTTCTGTGGTAGGCTGGCAGGTCTAAGATGGCCAAATATAGCTTCACTATTGGTTCTAGTAGTTGATAGACCATTGCCTCGGGATTGGCTGTTCATCAGTGGGGATACTTTCACTCTCCTCCACAAGGCTACTCCACCATTTCATCCTCCAGCAGGCTTGCTCAGGCTTGTATGTATGGTGGTCTCAGGGTTCCTAGCATAGAAAGGGAGGGCAAACCCCAATGAGCATGCTCTTTGGAAGTCTTTACTATGCCATATTTGCTATTCTCCCATTGGCTAAAGCAAGCTACATGGTGAGGTAGGCAAGTTCAGAAATGGCTCCTAATGATTCCTGCCTTCTGCTATTCATGCCTGTGTGTAATCACCTCCTGTTGTGTGAGAGCTGGACCTAGTGACTCGTTTCTAATGAATGGAAGATGCCAAAGATGATGGGATACCACTTCTGAAGTTAGGTTATAAAAGACTGTGATACTCTCTCTGACTTTCCACATGCTTGCTCTGGTAAAGCAAGCTGCCATGTGTGAATTGCCCTGTGGAGAGGTCCATGTGAAAGGGAACAGAAGACACCTTCTAGCAAACAACTAGTGAGGAGCCGAGACCCTCAGCCTAACAGTTCCTGGAAGACTGGATTTACCAATAACCCGTCAGTGAGTGAGCTTGGAAGCAAACCTCTCCCCAGTTGAAACTTTAGACGGGAATGCAGCCTTGGCCCATACCTTCATTGCAGCCTTGTGAGAGACTTTGAAGCAGAGGACTTAGCTAAATCATGCCTTGGTGTCTGACCCACAACTAACTTAGAGTCAGTGTGGGAGGGGAATATCTAAGGGTGTGGTTACAGGAAGAGTAATTATAGAAATTACTCACCCATATTGGCAAAGAATTTACCCAGATAATTTTTTTTCCAGCCTTTGGAAGTCTGAGATGGAATAATTATCACTACTTCAACAATTATTTATATTCTCTATGCTAAGGACTGGGAACAGGTGATGAATAAAACAGTCCATGTTCCCACCCTCAAAGAGCTTGGAGTTGTGAAAGGGGAAGGGAGATGGGGAAAGACATTAGCTCAATAATTCATTCTTTAATGATTCATTTAAAGTTGAAAGTGGTATATAACAGTCTGGGCTGGTCAGAGAAAGCTTCTTTGAGGAAGTGGTACATAAGCTGAAGGGGTCAGCAGGAGAGAAAGATAGGGGAAAGAGGAAAATTCCAGATAGAAGGAATGGGATTATTAAAGGGGAGCTGGAGAGGGTGTCAGCAGCTATGGCACAAGTTTGTATTTATCATCAAATTGTATCCTATTATGTGACAATGGTATTGTAGATTATGGTTTTTAAAAGTTTCTTTAGAGATAAATGCTAAAATATTTATGGATGAAATTATATGATATCTGGGATTTGTTTCAAAATAAGCTAGAAATGAAACAAGATTTTCCAAATGACTTAATGTTTATTGAAACCAGGTGATGAGTACATGGGGGTTCATTATACTAGTCTCTCTAATTTTGTATGTTTTATTTTCCATAATAAAAAATTTAAAACTTGTATCTTGACTACACCTCCTGAAGGCTGTGTGTGGATATGTTTGAGGTCATAGCACAGTTACTTCCTCCTGCTGCACTGCAGACAGTTCACTGCTTTTGAGCAAGGGGATGGAATGAGTTCTATGTTATAGCAAATGTAAAGGCCTCTCAGCTTCCAATCATGTGGCTAACATAAAACAGGGTATTTGGGTAATTTCCCTTGCCTACCAGCTAAGATTCTATATTACATTATTTTTCATGATCATTTTTCACTAGCTGAGATGGTATGGTTTCATATATAGTAGAATCTTATAACATGGTTCACCCTAGAGTAAAAGCTAGTGGAAAGATCCTGTTCAAATATTACTTACTGAAATACTGAAAGAATTGTGTTATAAGGCCGTATACAATATGAATAATATTAGAGTGAGTTTATAGGTTGAGGAAGGAGAAAAATAGGGTAGGAGAGATTGGAATCCCTCTTTGAAAAATTCTGGGTTGGCTTGCTACTGCAATAACATATAATAGATTTATTTTTTGGGTCTTTTGTGACTGACTTCTTTCTTTTTGTGTTATGACTTTATCTGATTAAGTTTTCCTTTTACTCAAGTTATTTTGAGGTGGCTCACTGTGAAATTAACAGCAGGGATAGATAGATTTTATGAATCAGGGATGAGACCTTAGGATTTGGATACCTGGGGCTGATGCTGAGGAGATGTTTCATGTTTATAACTTTTTCAATGTTAGGCTATCGGGGGAACCATATTTTGAAATTTTGATTCAGATCTTTCTTGAAAATTCCTTTACCACCAAATCGAGTCTTTCCCCAACCCCTAATAAAGACTTCCCTAGAGTCAGATAAATGCAAATTACTAATTACATTTCCCTTCTTAAGTCAAGGTTAAATAGAAGGGAAAATTATGAAAGATTGCTTATAGAAGCAAGGATTTTCAGTGCTTAAAGTTATTTCAAAACCACGATGAGTCTCCTTGTCAGTGTAAAGCAGGAAAGGAATAATATAATAGAGAAAGCGAACCTGGGCATAAACATGTTCTCATACAGCATTTCTGTTAAAATCTTTGTTGTTGTTCCCTGAACCTTGGCAATTATAGGCACTTTCCTCTGCTTTGAAAACATTTGGCAAATAAGGAGAGGAGGTCTCTTCATTTTCAGTGTCCATGCTGGGCTTGGCCTTGCTGCAGGGAAACATTAATTCCGAGCTGTGCTTGCTGGGAGCAAATGGTTTGTTTTCTCTGAATCCAGCCGGAGTGGGTTCTTACAGTCCAGACTCGCATGGAAAATCTATCTGAAGCCACTTGCCCCCAGAAGGGAAGAAGGCAAGCTGATTGTGTGGTGGAGCTGCAGCCACCACCCAGCCAGTGACACCGGCTGGCCAGGGCAGGCATTAAGATGCCAAAAGGCACACACAGAGTCCTAGGCAAACATGAGTTCTGTTTGTGTGCCCACACGCACATGTACCACACACACAAAACTGCACCCAATACACCAGACACACGCACCACACGGCCACATACATACATACACTATGTAACAACCATATCTACCCACACACCATGTACACACAAATACACACATATGCAACTTGTACCCATGCTATACACACCACATACACTTCACTACACACCACCCACACTCCACATTGATCATATACATCCATGCTACAAACACAGGTATACACACACTTCATCCCACGCACTCCACATAACAGTCACGAGCATCATACACACTACACATGTACCATGTACGCAATTAACAGCCAATCCAACTACACACATACTCCATGTAAAAACCACACAACCACAGACATGCACACCAAACCATACACACACACGTAGTACATACCAGCCCTGTGCACTGCACATGCCACACACACACACACACTCCACAGCATCGCACACACCTAGCTTGGTTATTTTCCCGCTCAGCAAGGCCTGGACTGCAGTCCCAGCAATCCCTGCTGACTGGCGCTGGAAGGGACAGGTTATTGCAGGCAGGTTCCAGGCTTGGGTGCGGGGTTGGGATTTCTTTGATTTCTTCGTGGGGGCGGGGGCTGTAGGCTTTGGCCCCTGACTTGGGTCGGAGGGGCCGCACTCCGGGCGGGAGGCAGGTTCTCGGGGAGTGTGCGCGTGTGGAAACGTGCGAACGTCTCTGAGGGGTTCTGTGCCCAGACACCCTGGGAGGTGTGTACAAGGGAGAGGCGTGTGTAGGGAGATGTGTGTGTGTCTGTGTGTGGGTATGGCAGAGAGAGGTAGGGGAGGAGGCTGAGCGGGTCGGGTGGGCGTGCCCTCGATACGCCCAGCCCTCCGTGGAGTATTCGTGTGAGTCCTCGAGATGACCCAGCTCGAAGGGAAGTGTGAGTGTAATCTGGTGTTCGTGTGAAAACCAAGCTGCCAAGGAGTGTGTGTATTCGTAACGACCCTCCATCAGTGGGCGTCAGTCTCCGAGGAATGACAGTGTGTGGCACGGACTCGCTGACTGGAGAGTACACCTACGATCGCGGTCCCCGGAGGTGTGTGTGAAGAGGCCGGGCTAGCGGAGAAACGCGCGTGGTCTGCCCCGCTAGCTGGCGCGCGCGCGCGCGCGTGTGTGTGCGCGTGCGCGTGGGGCGCGGCGCGCGGCGGAGGGAGGGAGGGAGACTGGCAGTGGCAGGCCCAGCCCCCGGTCGCAGAGCCCGGGGCGGCTCCTCGGCGAGCCTGGGACCGCCGCACTCCTGCCGCCGCCACGCGCTGTTGTGACTCCCGACCCGCGCCGCGCCCTCCCGCGCCTGCAGCCGACGGGGCTTCCTGTCCGCCCAGACGCCGCTTCTCCCGGGCTCTCGGTCTCGGCTCCGCGCGGGGGGAGGAAATGAGTGCGGCGGAAAGGCCGGCGCCCGAGCGGGGTTGGAAGAGCGAGAAAGTGGACGAGGCTCAGGCCCTGGCGCGGAGTTGCGCTTCCCGCAGACCCGACTTCCAGCCGTGCGACGGGCTCTCCATCTGTGCCACGCACAGCCATGGCAAGTGCTTCAAGCTGCACTGGTGCTGTCACCTAGGATGGTGTCACTGTAAGTCGAGCCATGTCTTCCAGCTTTGCGCCGCGGTCCTGGGCGCCCGCTGGGCCGTCGGGGGTTACGGCTGGTACTGAGGCCACGGGGGCTCTGGGCTTGGCCAGGGTTGCTTTGCTGCAGGCTTGGGCCGCTCTGGGCTCCGGGCGGCCAGCAGCTGCCCTCGGCGCCCGACGGCTCGGGTTGGCGCTGCCTTGGCAACCAGATGAAATCCCGTGGGGAGCCTAGCTTTAGCCACTTCTTACAAAAGGGGATCTCCCCTCCCCAGGAAAAATGAAAGCTATTTTTTCTTTTTCTTTTTAAACCGAAACGGCCAAGCAGTGTTTTGAGAAATGGTTGAGAGCCGTCGGAGTTGATGACAACTTGAGGGAAACCCTTTTCTAAAGACTGGTGGTTAAAGATGCTCCCTTTTCTTTCTCGCTTTTATCTTTCCGGGCAGCTATTTAAAAGAAAGCCTTTGGAAGTCGAATTGTGGCCCAATTATTGCATCCAGTTGAGAAGGCACTAAAGTGTGAGAGACTGCTTCCAAGAAGTTAATATTAACAGTTTGGAAGGGTGAACTCCTTAAATATCCAGCTGCAGCATATAGAGCCAATATATGAGACTTTTAAAACAAAGTAAAATGAATGAAAGGAAGCTTAAATCTTATCAATGTAGAGAAACCCGAACTAAATGATCTAGGCCTTTTCTTTATGTTTAGCCTGCATGGGATTTTGAAAATAGATTAAACACAAGTAGTCATTTAATCAGAATTTCACAATTTGATTAGTTTGTGGTATCTGACCTGCTATATCTGATGAATCATTTCTTATTAGAAATATATTGCAAACTTAGTTTCTGCATACCCTTATAACAGAGGGTTTTGGAGTGCTTATTTAGACACAAATTCTCTAAGTGATCTTAAGTTAAAATTTTTTCCTTGCTGGTGAGAAAAAATGGCTCCCAACAAGAGCTGCAGTAGATAACAAATCCTTATTTACATTAATTGAACATAAAAGAATACTTTAAATGAGTTTATACTTAAAAGATGGATACTTCTTCCATTTATTTTACAGTAATAAATTCTTACTTTTATTGAACAGTATTGATTTTTGTGTGTGTTCTGTGTGCTGATGGGTCAGTTTCCTCCTATATCTCACTGTTTCTCTTGCTCTCAGATCCATTCCCAATTATAAAGCACCACTTTAGTGTGGGACAGGGTACAAAATTGGAAGAAGTAACTGTAGGAAACCTGTGATGCGGAAGTACACAAATAGGATGTGTCTGGTGAGAGCCCAATTCCCTGGAGAAGTGTAGAATCATAGTGTAGAATGTGAGGCACCTTCAAGATGGTCCAGTTCAGTCCCTGTCTTATTTCAGCAGTCTCCCTTCTAAGTACACCATCAGTGATCAGAACCTTGCAGTCTTCTCAAGCAGCTTCTTCCTTCATTAGAGAGCTTTGACCCTTAAAATACTACTCTTCCTTATATGGAGCTGAAGTTGGTTACTTTCTAACTTTTTTCTATTGCTCTTATGTCTACCTTATGAGATCATATAGAACAATCCAATCCTTTAAAAAAGTTTTTATTTTAATTTTTCTAAAAAACCTCACCTGAGGACATGTTTTTATGATTTTAGGGAGAGAGAAGGGGGAGAGAGAGAAACACTGATGTGAGAGAGAAACATCGATAAGTTGCTTCCCGTATGCCCCCTGGCTGGGGATCACACCCACAACCTAGGAATGTGCCCTGACCACGAAATTGAACCCACAACCCTTTTGGTGTACGGGATCATGTTCCAACTAATTGGGCCACCTGGCCAGGGCTCCAGTCCTTTTTTAGAGCATGACTGTTTCAACTCTTTAGATACACACATGAATTTCTTACTGACATAGACTATCTTCTCTCTCTATCCCCAGCAACAGCCACAGTGTCTATACTGAAATAGGTTTGAAATTCGCATGTGTTGAACAACGGAATGAAGGTAGCCATTATTTTCCTCTGAAGGCATTGTTTTGTCCTATTTATAAATCTGTTTCCTTTAGTCTTTCCTTTTATGGAATAGTGTCCAGGCTCGTAAGCATCCTGATTGTTCTGTTCTGAATGTGTGCCAATAAAGCAAAGATCCTTTGAAGAGCTCACGATATCCCAGTTGTAGTCTGATCAGTCCAGAGTTGAGCAGAACTCCTCTCTCCCATGTTCGAGATACTACTGCTGCTGCAACATGCATCACATTAGCATTTCTGATACCCACATCGTAGTGAGCTTGCTGCCGTCAGATTGAACTAAGCTTGTGGTCAACTAAAACCATTGTTTATTTGTTTTATATATATGGCAGTTAAGTCACAGTGCTTGCCCATTTATTTCATAGTTATATGTATATGTTTGGGCACAGGTGTTATTTGAGCCCTTACTGTTCCCTGTTAGATTTCGTTTTATTAGAATAAGCCCATTTTTCTGGCTTATCATTGTGTTTATAGACCCCGGCTCTTTCATAATGTATATTATGAGCCCCCTAGTTTCCTGTCAACTGCACATGGGATGCCAACAGTAGCACAGTAGTATAGTAACCTTCTCATTTAAGTTATTGATAAAATTATTGAACAGGAGAAGGGCACAGATTGAGTCCTGAAGCTTGCCAGTAGAACTGCCCTTCAGGTGGATAGCAGTTCACTAATGAGCACTTGTTATGGTCATTTAAACAATTACCTAGCTACATAATTGTACTGGTAGCCATCTTATGTTTATCTTATCCATACGGGTATAATGAGAACCTGGTCAAGTACCTTGTTGAAATCCTACCTACACACTATTTTTACTGCTTTATGATGTGGTGATCTATCTATAAACACTCTTAAAAAAAGAAAGGAAATAAGAATAGTATAACTCAGGTTGGTTCCACAAATGCTTACCACTTTCTTTTCTAAGTGATTGGAAGCCATTTGTCAAGTAAGTAATCTGAATTTAGAAAAAGATTGATGTCAAGTATGCTGGATTATTGTTGGCAGTTCTTTCCATTAAAAAAAAATCAGTCCTACATTTATTTGCTCTTTTCCAGTCTTTTGGCAACCCTCTCAGTCTCCATGCTTTTTTCACTGGCTTGATTCAGAGATCACATTCACAATGCACTTTATTTCATTTAAGCACCAAGGTGCTCCATTACAGTCTCCTCACCTATACTGGACATCAGTTCTTCCTATACCCCCCTTTTTTAGCCCAATATCATTTTTTCTTGAAAAGAAGCAAAATTAACATATTTCAGAAATGCTGTTTTCTTTTGGGCATTCATAAACATTACATCAGTCCTAAGCAGAATTTCTTTAATTCTGTTGAACATGTATTGAGCACCTTCTTTTTGTGAGACATTATTATGGACACTAGGAATATAAATATGAACACAGCTGGATCCTATCCTTTAAGCAGAATATAAGACAATGATTCAGGATGTATTTATTTTTGTATTCCTTTAAAACTACAAATGATATGGGTGAGAAAACTATCAGCTTATTCACCAAATCAGAAAATGATAAAATGAGACTACCTTGATGCTTAGGAAATTCAGAACAAGTGAAGGAAGTTCAGTTTTATATGGTTGATTTTATATTTGTGAAATTCATAACCTTATGAAATAGAAAAGGCTGAAAATACACACAAGTTTATAAAAGACATATAAAACTTGTGTATATTCATAGATTCAGTGCATGATATATTATTAAAGGGAATAATTAGTGTATTTGAGTAATTACAATTTTAAGGACCATGTCTGGTAGGGAAACTGTAATATATTTGTTGGCATCACTATCAAAGATAGCTTATTGGGCTGAATAAAGTATGGCCCTGAATCTGTAACTTTATTTTTTCCTCAGTAAGGAGTGATATTAGATTGGGTTAATGAGTGAAAGATTCCAAGAGGAGCTTTGAGATAGAAGAAGACATGGCTTGGTCATTAAAAAGGGATGATAAAGAATAGGTCATTTGCAAATATTGTAAAGTAGATTTTTGTGGCTGGAGTAGATAGAATATTTAGAAGGAATAAGAAATTAGATTGTTGAGATATTTATTGAGGGATAAACAGGAAAGGTGGGGAAGTATGGAATTTCATTTGGTAGAGACCTTGGTACCATAGTGATAACATGGCCAGCAGGGGAATAAAACTAGCAAGGGAGATTATTTTGGTGTTAAAGTAAAAAGTGTATTGAAATTCATGCGACAAGATCCATATAATGGAAGTTGGAATAGGTTAGATTTGGAGGGAGAGGAAGAGGTTGGCTATAAAGAATTCTGCCTTATGCAGCCTGGATGAATGGTGGTGCTATTTATACACTAACAACAACAAAATACTGGGGAAGGACTAGGTTTGGTTGACCATGGATTATTAATCTACTTTTGGATCATAAATTCAGGAAGACCATTAATCTAGTTTTGGTTCTATTGAGTTTAACCTGCCTTGTCATCACACGGTTTTATCAATAGGCAGTTAGCTATAGTGATCTAGAACTCAGAGGCGAGGTCTGAATCAGAGAAAATATGGGAGTCATTTACTTATTTATAGATTGCAGCTTTAGCCATGATGAAGCATGAGATCCACCAAAGGAGAGACTATAGTATAAGAAATGAAGAAAATCCTTAGGCTTTCCCTTTAGAACACTAACATTTAGAGTCTGGATATAGGAGGATTAGTTGGCAGCAGAATCTAAGAAGAGATGGCCAGAGAAGAAAAATCTGAAAGTATCATACTTCAGAAGCCAAGAGAAATGGATATTTTAAGAAAGAGTTTGAAGGTGAAATCAGTTTTCAGCAAGTTATTTATTTCTTAGATATTGGTGAAATATACAAATAGTGATTTTACCACTAAAGAAGAATGTGAAAAGTTTAGTCCTGCAATACTAACTTCAGGAATGTACTTAATTGCAGTATTAGGCAAATCTATTAAGACAGTGAATTTTTCAAAATGGAAAGAGGAGAATACAATGCGAGGAGCTGAGAGTTAGGACACAGATAATAGTTAATATTTGTTGAGTGATTACTTTGTGCCAAAATAAGCTTATTATGCTAAGCACTTAATAGGCAGTTATGTCATGATGTCCATTTTACAGTTGAGGAAAAAGACTTAGAGAAGTTAAATAACTTTCCCATGAGCATATAGCTAGCTATTTGGATCCAGGCCTCTCTGCTTCTAGGACCTGGACTCTTAATCCCCTATAGGTACTATAGAGCAATTTAAAATTAGTGAGCAAACTCAAAAGTTGGTTTGTGTGTGTGTGTGTGTGTGTGTGTGTGTGTGTGTGTGTGTGTGCTCTGTTAAAGCCAATGGTGGGGTAACTTTTTAAAGAATGGGTGACAAATTGTATCAATTTCAGTAAAGAAATGCAAAAGAATAGGAACTCTAAATAGAGTTCTGAATCTTTATGGGGTGAAGAATGAAATTCAAGGTGAGAGTTAAGGAAGATAAGGTGACTAAAAGGTGATGGGGGTGGGTGGGATGAGGGAGTGTACGTGGTATGATGTAGGTGCCACCAGCAGAACTCAGAATTGGCTTAATAAAAATCACAAAATAGATGAGCTCAGTTTTCTGCAGAAGACACCTTAAAAGATGTCTGTCTCTTTCAAGTTGAAAGCAGAAAGAGTGGGACTTGATGTATGTAGTCTAATAGATGATATTAACATATCTAAAGAAAGGCTGTCACTGCAGAAGGTGGATGGGCAGCATAGAAATACAGAAAACTAGGAATTGGAGAGGCAGGATTTGGAACTGATTTTCAGTACTGTTCAGAGAAGGTGGTACACTGCCCAGAGATTTAAATGCCAGATCCCTGTGACTGGGCTATCCCAGCAAACATTTGGTTATAATTTGACTTCTATTTGTAGATTTCCTATAGGGAGAAAAGGACCTGACTAGGAAATTTAACTGCTGGGACCTTAGGCCCAGAATATTTCTCTCCGGTAGTTAGTATATTAGCAGTGTGGTTCTTGTGTTCTATTTGTTCTTCTTTCCTGCTTCTACGCAGCTCAAAAAACAAGTTCTGACCTCCTCAGGGGGTAATGCCAGCTGGTTTTCCTAAGGGACATCTCAACCATATCAATAGCAGTAGCTACAGAAAATATATTGAAGACATTTGACAGTGAAAACTAGTGGAAAAAAAAAAAAGGAATGGTAGTTTGGATGGAGGGGTCAGTTGAAGCCTTTTTTTTTTTTTTTTTTAAGAATGAGAGTTCTTACCATGTATGGTATTTAAAGGAAGACGATACAGATATTAAGAGGACAAGTATGAGATCAAACTCAATGAATTTTTCTCAGAGCTTTTCCAACAATAGAGAAAGCTGATGGTGTCTTTCCATCCAGGTGGTGCGTCAGTTGTTGACGCACATTAACTTCAACATGAATAAGTAACACAGAATGCGTGCGGGCACAAGTGTAGTCATGTGTGTGTCAGCTTACTGAAACCTCACAACAACACTGTGAAGCAGGTACCATTAGTATCCTAGTTTTTTAGATTAGGGAAGTTGCTGAAGGTCATATGCTATAGCTCTGGCCCCATATGGTGAATGTGCATCCGAATCCTATTAACCAACTGGCAGCCAGAACTCCGGTTGCTTCTACTTAAGGTTCAGGGAGGATGATTTCAGCTGTTTTAAATTATTTTTGGAGCAAGCAGGATTTAAGTAAATAAGTAAAATGAGAATTATTTCTTATTTTAATAGAAGGGCAATTATATGCATTATGAATATTTTTGGAATGGTTGAGAACTCTATAAAACTATTTTTAAAAAACATTTTGTAATGTATTTGTGTAATATGAAGCTTCAGTTATGTCATATATTCAACTGTTCCCTAAAGGGTGCAAGCGCCTTTTTGGTTAGATTTTTCATACATACCATTAATTATTATTGGCTTCCAAGCCTATTGAACTTAGGGACTTGAACTAGATAGTTTTTGAGGGCCTTTCTATGATATAATTTCCTGCATTATAAAACGCCCACTTTGTTCTCTCATATTGGAAAATCTCATCAAATACAAGAAAGAACATTTTCAGAGAAATTGTTTTATTAATTCCAAACAAATATAGGAACACATGTTTAATTAGGAAAAGTTGTGTAGCAGAAGATTTGTTTTCTTGAAAAATGAGGAATGGTTTATACACAGAATGTGAAAGGCAGAGTGTATTCCTAGAGGGGACACAAGCTGTGGAATGAGACACACCTAGTTTTGAATTCTAGGTTTTCCATTTATTGGGGGTGTAACTTTGGACAGGTTACTCAGCCTCTTTCAGCTTTGATGTTCCCCTATGAAAAATAGGAATAAAAATCCTACTTCACAGGGTTGTTGTGAAGATTAAATGACACAAGCAAAGTACTTAGTGCAGGTGTTAGGTAAATGGTAGCATCACTCCTTCCTCAAAGAAAATGAACAATGGAGTCATGGCCTATGTGGCTCAGCTGGTTGGAGCATATTCCCATAAATAGAAGGGTTGTAGGTTTGATTCCTGGTCAGGGCACATGCCTAGGTTGCAGGTTTGGTCCCCGGTCGAGGTGTGTATGAGAAGAGAACAGATCAATGTTTCTCTCTCACATCGATGTTTCTCTTTCTCCCTCTCCTCTCTCTAAGATCAGTGAACGTGTCCTTGATACTAGATAACATAGTTATCTTGAGGGCAGGCTGTGGAATTGGACTTTGTGTTTGAGTCCTGGCTCTGCATACTTACTAGTTATGTGGATTGTGGGAAGTTAATCTCTGCCCTTCAGTTTCCTCACTTTTAATATGCCGATGATAACAGTACCAGCCTTGTGTGTGATGATTGTCAAAGACTCCAACTCCAACTTCTTCCCCCTTCCATGGATGTCTTGGTTAGTCTGGAATTCACTTTGTGACCACACTCATTTGTTCATTTAAACACTCAAAAATAACACAGATAATAAAAATACACATTTTTGAATATAACATTTAGAAATTGTTTTTTATTGCCTTCATTGTTGGAAGGGTTATTTTGTAAAAGTTACTCCGTGATGAGTTTATTACTTTTTATCATAAAATCTTATAATGTTCTCCAACACCCGCTCCCTACTCCATCCTATTTTGCATGATTGTTAAGCAATGGATAGTTCTGGTTAATCAGATATACCAGTTAATAAAGAGCTATGATATATATCAAATATGGGTCAGCAGGTTTTAAAAGATCAGAATATTACAGAACTTGCGATATGTTCAACTGAAACAGAACATAGTTAACTTCAATGATTAAGAAGTCTTGTCAGGATCTTGTGATACTTGGTCATCGTTTGGAATACTGGTATAGAAAAATGGTAGAAGTGCTAGTTAGTAGAGGAGTCCTGGCTGCTAGAATGCTGGACACAGACTGAATTGTAGTCTTTGCAAGTTACTTAAATTCACAGAATTTTTGCTTTGTGTTTCTCCCGTTATTGTGGGTTTGTTCTTAAATTTTCTGGTATTTAACAGTATTCTGCAAGCACACTGCCAAAATTATGCAGTATCTGGAGTGCCAACAATGTATAATGAATCCCTCCAGCTGTGTTGGCATAATGTTCCAAAACAATTCATTCAGGACAGTTCTTTAACCTCCCTAATGCTTATTTGTCCATTTAAAACTAGGTGCTTTGGTGTAATAGTTATATTTCTTTCTCCGTATCTCATTTTAACAGACCTTTGGTGAAATAAAAGCACTAAGAATGTAATAGTTTGATATTTTGTGGAAAATTCTATTAGATTCATTTACTTAATCTTTTTCTGTCTACACACACGTACCTTTTTTCTAAAGTATTTAAAAAGTAAGTTGTCTGGTTGTTCACTACTGCTAATGCTAAGGTGATAACTGGCAAATTTGGTAGAGAGAGGACAGAATTAGAAAATGATGACTTTGCCACCCCCAATGTAGTGATAAGTGATTTACACAAGAATCTGCAGTCACTGGGTTAAAGTTTGTGGGGGAACAGGATATTCACTCAGTGTCACAGTACCACCCCACAGATTACTTAAAAACAAAAAATAATTTTAAAAAGGAATAACAAAGAGAAAAGGTATCTTTATAATGCACAGATCTGGTATTTAAGTCCTGTACCTGTTTTGTCTGAGTTACACAGAAGTCTTTACATTTTTGACTGATAACAAAGGAACTGAGTTTTTAATCTTAGTGTCCTTGTGTTCATTGCTAGTATGTAGCAGCCTGCAACCTTGCTGAACTGACTTATTAGTTCTAAGTGTTTGTTTAAAAATATTTTCCTTGGGGTTATCTACATAGATTGTCCTTTCATCTGCAAGACAGACAGTCCTATTTTTGGCTTCCAATCCATATGCCTCCCCCCACCCCTTTTATTGCTTTTGCACTGGCTAGAGTTTCCAGAAGTATGTTGAATAAGAGTGATGAGAGCAAGTGTCTGTCTTGTATCCTTACTCTTAGGATGAAAGCATTAAATCTTTCATCTTTAAGTATATAATGTTAGCAGTAGGGTTTTTTCTAGATGCTCTTTATCAAGTTGAGGGAATTTCCCTGTATTCCCATTTTCTGAAAATTAAAAAAAAATTTTTGATTGAGGCGCACTCTCCCTTTCAGAAGCATTTCTGCACCTCCCCTCTCCCTCTTGTGTCCCACAGGCGTGCATCTCTTAAACTCTAAGGATCCCCACAAGACTACAACCAGGGGAGCAATGGAGTGGCAGCTCATCGTGGGCCTGTCTCCAAGGCCCCCTTTTCTCTGACTTCTCAGTGAGCCAATGCAGCCCAGCCTGGGCTCTTCTGTTGCTTGTCTCCTAAGCTGTTCCTTGTTTCACTCTCCCCAGTTTTTTAAAAAAGATTTTATTAATTTATTTTTAGAGAGAGCAGAAGGCAGGGAAAGAGAGGGAGAGGAACATCGATGTGTGAGAGAAACATAGATTGGACCCCACCTGGGACCAGGTCTGAGACCCAGGCGTGTGCCCTGACCAGAAATTGAACTGGAAACCTTTCACTTTGCGGGACAATGCTGAACCAACTGAGCCACAGTGGTCAGGGCTCACAGTCCCCAGCTTTAATAAACAGAGTCTCAAAATAAAAGAAATTATGAATGCATGTTAAACTTTGTCAAATGCTTTGATTGATATGCTCATGTGATTTTTCCTCATTAGTCTGCTAATATGGTGGATTATATTGATTGATTTTCAAATACTGAACCAGCTTTTCATCTCTTAATAAACCCTAGTAGGTTATGATGTATAATTATTTTTAAATATTGCTGAGTTTTATTTGCTAATAGCTTGTTAGGATTTTTATGTCGATATTTATGAGAGGTGTTGGCCTATAGTTTTCTTTTTTTTTTACTCTCTTTGTCTGGCTTTATACAATGAATTGGGACATTTCCTCCCTCTACTATATTCTGGAAGAGGTTGTTTAGAATTGATGTAATTTTTCTTTAAACATTTGGTGAAATTCTTCAGTGAAATCATCTGGGCCTGAAGATTTTTGGGGGGGAGTTTTAAAATAACTAATTCAATTTCCTTAATAGTTAAGAGGCTTTTCAAAGAATTACCAATTGTTTGAATCAGTTGTGGTAGTTTGTAATTTTTTGAGGAATTCATTCATTTTTTCTAAGTTGTTAAATTTGTGTGTGTGGAGTTGTTTGCAGTATTCCCTAATTATAATTTGATGTTTTCATGGTTTTTAGTGATATTCCCTGTTTCATTCCTGACACTGATAATTTGTGTCTTTTCTTTTTATTCTATCAGCCTTGCTACAGGTCTGTCAATTTTATCGACAGTTTCAGAAAAACAGCTCTTTCTGTTTCAAAAAACCAGCTCTTTGTTTCATTTATTTTCTCTCTTGTTTTTCTGTTTTCAATTTCATTGATTTCTGTTCTCATCTTCATTATGCCCTGCTTGCTTTGGGTTTGTTTTGTGCTGCTTTCTCTTTTTTTTTTTTTTTCATTCCTTGAGGGTGGGAGCTTAGATTTTTGATTTGAAGCTTTTCCTCTTTTCTCATGTATGCATTTGTTATTCTAAAATTCCTCTCAGCACTGCATTAGCTGTGTACCATAAGTTTTGCTATGTTTTATTTTCATTTTTCATTCAGTTCTATGTATGCTTTGATTTCCCTTGAGATGTCTCTGTTTTATGGATTATTTAGAAGTGTCATTTACTTTAAAAGTATTTGGAGATTTTTCCTGTTAAATTTTTGTAATTAACAAAAACTAACAAAAATCAATTAGATTTCTAGTTTGATTCCATATGGTCAGAGAATACACTTTGTAGGCTTTTTATTTTTTAAAACCTGTTAAGGTTTATTTACTGGGCCAGGATATGGTCCAGGTGTCATGGATAGTTTTAAAAAATGGGTATTCTGCTGTTGTTGGGTGAAATGTCTATTAGATTCTGTTGATTGGTTGTGTTGTTTTCTACATCCTTGCTTATTTTCTGTGTTCTGTCAGTTGTGGGAAGAGGAGTGTTGATGTCTCCCACTAAATTGTGGGGTTTTGTCTCTTTTTAAATCAGACAGTTTTTGCTTCACATATATTTGCAGCCCTGTTGTTTGGTGCATACCCATTTAGAATTGCTATGTCATCTTATTAGCTTTACTCCTTTGGCATGATCCCATGTCCCTCTCTATAATAATTTTCTTTGCTCTGCAGTTTGCCTTATCTGATATTAATATAGCCATACCTGCTTTTCTTTGATTAATGTTTGCATGACACATTTGTTCCTTTCTTTTATTTTCAAAGTATCTACACTGTTACATTTGAATTGAGTTTCTTATAACAGCCTAAGTTGTTTATTAAGCCACTCTGCCAGTCTGTCTCTTAATTGATATATTTAGATCATTTATATTTAATGTAATTGATAAATTAGGAATTAAGCCTGCCATTTTATTATTATTTTTCTTTGTTAGTTCTCCCTGATTCTGGTTCTCTGCTTTCTTTTCTTTGCCTTCCTGTAAGTTACTTGGACATTTTGTAGAATTTCATTTTGATTACCTGTAATGTTTTAGAGCATTCTCTTCGTGTGGTTTTTTAGGGATTGCTATAAGCATTACATTTATATGTATATGGCTTATCACAGTTTTAGTGTCCTTTGATCAGTTTGAGTGAAGTATAAAAGCCTTACTTTCATTTTTATCTTTTTGCCCTCCACTCATTTATAATAAACTATCTTAAATATTTTCTTACATGTACTTAGAACCATATAAGACAGGATTACAATGGCTGTTTTAACTGTCAAGTATAATTTTTAAAACTCAAGAGGAGAAGAAAAGTATTCATCTACATTTTTGTCTATTCTGTTCTTTTCCCCCCCTGATTTTCAAAGTTTCTTCTTTTATTGTTCCCTTTGTGCTTAGAGAACTTCCCTTGGCCATTCTTTCCCAGTAGGTCTGCTGGTGACAAGTTCTCTTAGCTTTCCTTTATCTGAGAAGGTCTTGATTTCTCCTTTATTCTCAAAGATATTTCTACTGGGTGTGATTCCTGGTTGATGTTCTTTCCTTTGAGCACTTGAAAAAAAATGTGTTACTTTCTTCTGGCCTCCATGGTTTCTTGAAAAGCCTGTCATTTGAATTTTTTTCTTTATAAATAAGGAATTGTTTTTCTCTGGCTGCTTGCAAGATTTTTCTTTCCTTTAGTTTTCAGAAGTTTGAATATGATGTACATGGGCCTGGATTTCTTTGAGTTTATCCTGATTATGTTTTGCTCAAGCTTCTTGAATCGGTAGGTTATGTCTCTAATTAAATCTGGGTTTTTTTTAGACATTATTTCTTGTAGTACTTTCGTAGCCCTGCCTTTTTTCTCCTTTTATTTTGGGATCCCAATAGCATGAATGTTAGATGTTTTGGGATAGAGCCCTTTGAGTGTGATGCATAATTGCTAAAATTCATGTGAGAAATGCCAGGCTATTTTGCTGAGAAATGCACAGTTTATGAAAAATGTCTATAAAACATTATTATTCATAATAATTGCTGAAAATTTCCTGACATATAGTAAATACACTCTTCTTTTGTAAGCAGTGTTCTTTGACATAATTTAGCAAAAAATGTATTGCATTAAAATTATTATAACAGTTATTTTAGAAAAAATAAATTCTTTCCTTCAATATGGCTTTTGAAGTATAATATATGGCATAATATAAAACCTATGATTATAATTTGAAAAAAACATATAGCAACATGGATAACAAGCAAGAAGTATGCCAAATATTGCATAAATTTTTGAAAAAAGAAAAAGAAAACTTCATAATGCTCCATGATTCCGTCACTGGTGAAATGGACCTAAGATGCAGCACTTCACATTTCCTCAGTAAACAATGTTCCCTCATCAGAAAGACTGACTCATTGTAAGATGGTATAAGGTCCCCCACTCTATATCATACCCATATTCAGGTTCCTATCTCTCCATACGAGGTGGTCAAATGTCTCAAGGACTCTCTGCATTTCTGTCATGAGAGCAATAAAACTACTCTGCTGAGATGTTGGAAAAAATACCAACGCTATACCGTGAAGCAATGAAAATGTCCATTAGCAAAAGCTTCCTTATCATGCACACTGCATAGAGTTTCGATAATTATTGCAAAAATAAATGAAATTAAAAAGACCGTTTAAAATGAAAGTAAAAATTATAACAGAATTAATATGTCAGTATTTGAACACGCATAAAAATTCGAAATTTGGATCAACTTGAGAAAAAGTTATATCAGTATATAACCTGAGGTACAAAGAAAAAGAGAACAAAGCATAAAATACAAATTATTCCATTGTTACTTACATTTATAGCCCTCGAAAAAAGAGTCGCTGGGAGAGACTTTTGGGGATGTTTGTCAGTGTTGCTCACAGCGACGTTGGCACTCAAAGGGATAGTCCTATGATCCCCGAGGCTCTATTTTTTACAATCTGTTTTCTCTCTCTTGTTCAAATAGGGTAATTTCTATTGTTTCATATTCAAGTTCACTGAAACTTTTCTTCCATTCTTCTGTTGAACTCATTCACCAAGCTTTTTATTTCAGATATTGTATTTTTTCAGTTTTATATTTCCATTTGTTTCTTTAAAATTTTTTTCAATTATAGTTGACATACAATATTATATTAGTTTCAGGGATATGACATAGTAACTAGACATTTATACAACTTACAAAGTGATACCTCGGTAAGTCTAGTACCCATCTGACACTATATAAAGTTACAGTATTATTGTTATTATTATTAATCCTCACTTGAGGATTCTAGAAAGAGAGGGGGGCAGAGACAGAGAGTGAGAAAGAAACATTGACGTGAGAGGAAAGATTAATCAGTTGCCTCCCGTAGGCACCGCAAACCTGCAACCTAGGTATGTGCCCTGACTCGGAATTGAACCTGCAAGTTTTTGGTGGAATTGGATGATGTTCTAACCAACTGTACCACCCAGTTAGGGCCAAATTTATATTATTGATTGTATTCTCTATGCTGTACTACACATGCCTGTGATTATTTTTATAACTGGCAATTTGTACTTTTTAATTCTGTCACATTTTTCACCCCTCCTCTCAAACTCCTTTCTCATCTAGCAATCATAAATTTGTTTCTTTATCTATGACTTTGATCCCTTTAGTAATATGTAACATCCTTCTTTTTTTTTGTTGTTGTTGTTATGGCCTTTGAAGTCTATTTTGTCTGGTATGTATTACTACCCCAGGTTTTTTTTTTTTCCCCATTTGCAGGGATTTTTTTCCATCTCTTCACTTTCAGTCTGTGTGTATCTTTTGTTCTGAGGTGTGTCTCTTGTTGACAGCATATATATGGATCTTGTTTTCTTATCCATTCACCTACCCTCTGTCTTTTTTATTTAATCCATTTACATTTAAAGTTATTGAATGGTACTTATTGCCATTTTATTCTTTATACCTGTTTCTCTCTATTTTTTCCCCTTCTTGTAGAAGGCCTTTTAACATTTCTTGCAATACTGGTTTGCATTACTAATGATCTCCTTTAGCTTTTTTTGCGTGTCTGGGAAGCTCTTTATTTTGCCTTCAATTTTAATTGATAGCTTTGCTGGATAGAGTAGTGTGGGTTTTAGGTTTTTGCTTTTCATCACTTTGAATATTTCATGCCAATCCCTCTGTCCTGAACTGTTTCTGTTGAGAAATCAGCTGACAGCTTTATGGAAGCTCCCATATAAGTAACTGTCTTTCTCTTGCTGCCCTTAAGATTCTCTATTTTTAACATTTGGCATTTTAATTATGATGTGTCTTGGTGTGGTCCTCTTTGGTCTCATATTGTTTGAGGACTCTTTGTGCTTCCTGGACTTGTGTGTCTTTTTCTATCACCAGGTTAGGGAACTTTTCAACCATTATTTCTTCAAACAGTTTCTCAACCTCTTGTTCTCTCTCTCCTCCTACTGGTACCCCAGTGATGTGGATGTTTTTACATTTGATGTTGTCCCAGAGGTCCCTTAGACTTTCCTCACTTTTAAAAAATTCTTTTTTCTTTTTGTTGCTCTGCTTGAGTGTTTTCTGTTCCTGTGTTTTCTAAATTGCTGATTCAGTCCTCTGCTTCATAAACCTGAAGTTGATTCCTTCTAGTGTATTCTTCATTTCACATATTGTATTTTTCATTTCTGTTTATTTTAATGGTTTCTATGTCTTTTAATGCTTACTATCTCTTTAAGTTCTCATTGAGATCATTCATTCTTCCCCTAAAGTCCTTGAGCATCTTTATAACCATTGCTTTAAACTCTGTATTTGTATCTTGATTGCTTCCATTTCATTTAATTCTTGTCCTGGGGATTTTTCTTACTCTTTCATTTGGGGCATGTCTCTTTGTCTCCCCATTTTGTCAGCTTTTTTTGTGTTTGTCTCTGTGTATTAGGTAAAGCTGCTGTGACTCCCAAACTTGTTATGAGGGCTTTATGTTGTAGGTTTCTTTTGGGGCTCAATGGTGTAGTCTTCCAGATCACCTGACCTAGGTGCTCCAGGAATGTTGTCTTGTACGGGTTTTTGTGTACCCACCTATTATGATGGGGTCTTAAATCCTGGTGGCATGTTCATAAGTGGAGTTAATCCTCATGCTGGCTATCAGGACAGACCTCGATCACAGTGTATAGCTGCTATGTAGGGGCTACACCCCAATGTGGAGTTGTTCCTAGCAGGGTCTTGTGCCTGCTGGAATTCTTCTTTAGGTGTGATGCTTGTGTAGCTAGTTGGGTTGAGCTCTGGTGTGGTCTGAAGCCCAACACTGATTGTGTTGATTCTGGGTCTACTTGGGTGAGGTTCTGGTATAGGTCAATGGCAGATGCTGCTTGTTATCAGCCTTAGGCTGCCTTTGTGTAGCTACCATGCTATTCACTATCTACAGAGACTGGGAGTGCGTGGGAGGGGCATACTGTGTTACAAGGTTCAGCTTCTTCCAGCTCCAGGCAGGGGCAGATCAATAAAAGGTCTAAGGCACCCCGAGGTCCACCTCTATCTGTTGGCTACTTTGACACCCCCTGAAGTTGCCTGGTTTTTCTCCAGAGCCTTCTGAAGAAAGACTGTAGAGTGGGCCCAGACTGACCACAACCACAGACGATTCTGTAAGGTGTGAGCTCAGTACAGCAGGGCAACCAGAGTCAGGAGGACCCAAGCTAGTGTGTCTTCTGCTTAGAGGCAGTGCAGTTAGGCACTGAATGGCAGGGGGTGGGGGCAGTGAATCCTACTCCAGAGCCTTACCACTCTGTCTCTGCCAGTTTCCAATCCTAGTTCCCCCAGGAAGAATACACTGCACTTTCAGGTTGGGTGTAGCCAGCTGGCTCCACTGCAGGACCAAGCTCAGGAGGGCAAAGCCACCAGTACTCAGGAGAACAGATCAAAAAAAGTCTCCTCTGTGGGTGGCACCACCGAGCCTGCAGTAGGGGATGCTTAGGTTGCTTTCTATCTTGGCTACTGTAAATAATGCTGCAGTGAACATAAGGGTGCATATATCTTTTCAAATTAGTGTTTTGGATTTCTTTGGATAAACACCCAGAAATGGAATTGCTGAGTTATGTGGTAATTCTATTTTTATTTTTTTGAGGAAACTCCATACTGTTTTCCATAGTGGCTGAACCAACGTATTATCCCACCAACAGTGCACAAGGGTTCCCTTATTGTTTGTTGATTTATTGATAGCTATTTTGGCAAGTGTGAGGTGATGGTGTGGATTTGATTTGCATTTCCCTGATGATTAGTGATGCTGAGCATCTTTTGATATGTCTGTTGGCCATCTATGTGTCTTCTTTGGAAAAATATCTGTTTAGGTCCTCTCACATTTTTCATTTGGATTGTTTCATTTTTTTCATCTTAACCTGAGGATATGCTTTAAAATTTTTTTTTTTTTTTTTTTTTTGAGAGAGAGAGAGAGAGAGAGAGAAACATTGATTGGTTGCCTCCCGTATGCTCCCTGATGTGGGATCGAACCCACATCGTAGGTATGTGCCCTGACCAGGGATTGACCCTATAATCTTTTGGTGTACAGGATGATACTCCAACCAGCTGAGCCACCCAGTCAGTTGGTGTTTGGTTTTCAGTTGTATAAATTCTTTATATATTTTGGATATTAACTCCTTCTGGCCTGTAAAGTTCTTGTTGAAAAATCAGCTGATAGTCTTATGGGAGCTCCCTTGTACATAACTAACTGCTTTTCTCTTGTTACTTTTATAATTCTCTCATTGTCTTTAACCTTTGGCATTTGAATTATGATGTGTCTTGGTGTGGGCCTCTTTGGGTTCATCATGTTTGGGATTCCCTGTGCTTCCTGGACTTGTATGTCTATTCCATTCACCAAGTTAGGGAAGCTTTTAGTCATTATTTCCTCAAATGTTTTTTAATCCCTTGGTCTACCTCTCTTGTCCTTCTGGTACCCCTATGACATGACTTTCGGCATGCTTGATGTTGTCCCAAAGGTTCCTTAAACTGTCCTCATGATTTTTTCTTTTTGCTCTTCCAGTTGGGTGTTTTATGCTACTGTGTCTTCCAGATTCACTGATTCAACCCTCAGCTTCATCCAGTAGATGTTGATTCTCTCTAATATATTCTTTATTTCAGTTATTGTATTCTTCATTTCTGAATAGCCTTTTTTATGATTTCTGTGCTTTTGTTGAGGTTCTCACTGAGTTCATCTACTTTTCCCCTAAGTTCACTGAGCATACTTATTATCAGTATTTAGACTCTGTATCTGGTAGACTGCCTCCATTTTTAAAAAATAGTTCTTCTGGAGTTTTGTCCTGGTTTTTCATTTGGGACATGTTTCTTTGTCTTCTCATTTGGCTGACTCCCTGTGCTTGTTTCTAGGTATTAGGTAGATCCGCTACATCTCTTAATCTTGCTAGAGTGGCTTGATATAGTAGGTGTCTCAGTGGCACAGTCTTCCTGTTCACCGGTGTTGGGTGCTCCAGGAGTGTCCCATTTGTATGTTTTAATTGAGCCTTCCTATTGTAGTCAATTGCTGTTGGAACATCAGTGGGTGAGATTGACCCTCAGGCTGTCTTTGAATGCCTGCCATGGCTGTTGTGCAGGGCCTGACCCCTTGGAATGGAGTTGCTTTCATGAGGCTCTGGTACCAGCCAAGTCTGCCCTTCACTATGTTGTTTGTGAAGCTGGTTTGGTGGTGCTCTGGTGTGGTCTGAAGCCAGCCACAGAGTGTGCCTGTTCTGGAGTCTCTTGGGAGGGGCTCCAGTCCAGGCCAAGGTCAGTTACCATTTGTGCCTGGCTTAGGGCTGCCTCATGGGAGCTACAAAGTGATCTTTTGTTGGTTGCCGGGCTTGGAGGTGCTTGGGAGAGACTGGCTGTGGACTGAGGTCGGCTGCTCACTAATGTCAGACTTGGGATCCTTTTGTGGGTACCACAATGTGATCTGATGCCTGCCACCACCTGCGCTGGTTTTGTGGCCACTTAGTTGAAGCTACATTTCAAGCCAACATTGGCTGAAGCTTATGCCAGGCTTGGGGCCATCTGATGGGAGTTATAATGCACCTTGAGACCAGTTGCAGCTTGTGCCAGGCTTGGGACTGCTTAACAAGTTGTATGGGGCATGCTGATGGCAACTGCTGCTTGTTGAGGTTTACGGTTCTTCCAGAGAGTTTAGGAAAGTCCACATAGTGAGCAGAGGCATGCCACTCGTGTGGAAAGCTGCATGGAAGTGGCTCAGATGGATGCTCAAATTGGGTGAGGTAGGGTCTCGGAGAAGCACTAGAGTGGGGTGAACAGTGTTATCCAGGTTAATGAGAGCTCAGATTTGGCACCTGCCTGCACCTGCTGGCCGGGTGGGGAGGGCTCAACAAAGGAGTGATGAAGCCTGTCAGGGCTTCTGTACTGGAGAGAGCTGCCCTGACCCCTGCCCTCCAGCTCTCACCCTGAAGCTAGTCAATTCTCTTCCTCTCTGCATATGTCTGCTGCTTTATTCACAACAGAATATAATCTTAAAATTAATTTTTGATGAGTTTTAGAAATAATAATTGTATATCCTTAACTATGTTTCATAGATTTGTTGACTATAAAGGTACAACATCTGATTTTATGGGAAATTTCACTTTTTACTTGGTTTTATTATTTTATAGAAATGGTCACTATACTGTAGTCTTTAGTGCTGACAGATTCAAAAGAATCTGTGCTGTGGCAATGACTGGCATGGCCAGGTTTCAAGCAGCAATTAACTATAGTAGTAGAGGAGGTATAACCATAAGAGGTTTATATTTAATTTAATTTTTGTTTTTTGCGTGACACCATACTAATGAAAATATATAAGCTAACCTTGAAGGGAAAATCTTCTGGGTCATATCATTCTATTCTATAACCTTAACTCATAAAAGTTGTTTCTCAGTTTCTCAAGTTTTTTTTTTAAAGTATATTTTATTGATTATGTCATTAACAGTAATCCCAATTTTCCCCTTTTGCTCCCTTCTGCCCAGTACTCCTCTTCCCTCCGGCAATCCCACCTCCCTTAGTTCATGTTCATGGGTCATGCATATAAGTTCTTTGGCTTCACCCTTTCCTATATTATTCTTAATTTCCCTCTGCCTATTTTGTACCAACCAGTTATGCTTCTTAATACCTGTACCATTTCCCCATTTCTCCCCCTTTCCCTTCCCAGCTGATAACCCTCCAAATGATCCCCATACCTATGATTTTGTACCTATTCTGGTTTGCTTAGTTGGATTTTGTTTTTATTTTTTAGATTCAGTTGTTGATAGTTGTGAGTTTGTTGTCATTTTAGTGTTCATAATTTTGATCTTCTTTTTCTTAAATAAGTCCCTTTGACATTTCATGTAATAATGGCTTGGTGATGATGAACTCCTTCAGCTTAATCTTGCCTGGGAAGCACTTCATCTGCCCTTCCATTCTAAATGATAGCTTTGCTGGATAGAGTAATCTTGGTTGTAGGTCCTTGCTTTTCATCGCTTTGAATACTTCTTGCCAGTCCCTTCTTCCTGCAAAGTTTCTTTTGAGAAATCAGCTGATAGTCTTATAGGTATCCCTTTGTAGGAAACTCTCTGCTTTTCTCTTGCTGCTTTTAAGATTCTGTCATTATCTTGAACTTTTGGCATTTTAATTATGATGTGTCTTAGTGTGGTCCTCTTTGGGTCTAGCTTGTTTGGGACTCTCTGTGCCTCTTGGATTTGTATGTCTATTTTCTTCACCAAATTTGGGAAGTTTTTCTTCATTATTTTTCACATAAGCTTTCAATTTCTTGCTCTTCCTCTTCTCATTCTAGCACCCCTGAGATTCGGATGTTGTTACGTTTAAAGTTGTCCCTGAGGTTCCCAAGCCTCTCTCCTTTTTTTTTTTTTTCCAATTCTTATTTTCTTAATTCTGTACTTGTTGACTGTTTATTTCATCCTGATGTTCCAAATCATTGATTTGAACCCTGGATTCCTTCCTTTCACCATTGGTTTCATGTGGATTTTCCTTTGTTTCACTTAGCACAGCCTTCACTTCTTCCCTTATGCATTTGCCCTACTTAAACATGTCTGTCAAGTCTGTGAGCATTGTTATCAGCAATGTTTTGAACTCTGCATCTATTAGGTTGGCTATCTACTCATTGCTTAGTTCTCCCACTGGATCCTTGATCTGCTCCCTCTTTTGGGACATACTTCTCTGTCTCCTCAACTTGACAGCATCCTCTGTTTGCCTCTGTGTCTTAGGTAGAGCTTTTGCACCTGTTACGTTTTAAGGGGCAGAGCCTTAGGGATTCGTCAGTGTGGGGTGACCCATTTCACCACGTTGTGCTGCTGTATGTGGGGAAGGGGTCTGAGAGGGAACAATGCCGCTTGCTCAGCACTTGCCCCTTTTCCAGGCACTTCTGCTTCCTGTATGGGACTTGTGCCCCTCTAGTTGTTGCTTGGTGGTGTTTCCCAGAGTGGGTGGGTGTGTGGACATTCTAGGACATGGGGGCCCTTTAAACAAGCAGACTCTGCTGAGAGACTGGCAGTTTCTTCCGCTGCCCCAACTTCCGCTGCCCCAACCTCCACTGGTTTTCAGTCAGAAGCAATGAGCTGCATAGTATGCTCTGGGGTTTGGGATTGCTCTCCGGGTGTCCCTCCAGGTTTTTATAATGTGTGATTGCGCTTTCCACCAGCCAGACACAGCCACTGCCTTGCTGCTGCTGGTGCCACCACACCATGTCCTCTCTGCCCTGGCTTTGCCCCTCCCACCTGTCTCAATGAATATTACTTCTTTATATCTTTGTTTGTCGGACTCCATATGGTTTGATTTTCTGGTAGTTCTGGTTGTTTTTAGTTTTGAAGTAGTTGTATTTCTTCTTATTGTTGTGGAGGGTGGCAAAGAGTGTCTACCTATGCCTCCATCTTGGCTGGAAGTCCCAAATTCAACTTTTCAATAGCACTTTCTTGTTTATTTCATTTTTAGATCCACTCTTTAAACTGATAAATTTATTCCCAGAAGTGTTAGCTTATTGTAGTTGTAATGTCAGAATGAATTAGTTTTTACTTTTTCTTCCTCTGGTTCCAGACAGACAGCCCATAATGATCTTCAGGCATATAAAAGGGACATCTTACAGGAGATGATGGGAAGATGTTTTGTGCTATTCCTGGGTATGAGATAAGGGAGATGGGGAATTTCAGTAGAAAAGATAGATAAGATAAAAAATACGTGGAGACCTTTCCTCAGATAGTAACATGGATTTTTTTAAAACTAGAATCTCTGGAGATTTGAATGTGAAGATTTTAAATATTATTTTTATGGTGTAATTATTAGTGCAGTAAGAGAATGGACAAGAGCTGTCTTGCATGTTTATGAATTTGTCAATGGACTAGATATTCTCCCTGGGGCCATGTGACTTGCAGTTGGACAGGCCTCACTCTTAAAAACAGCTTTGTACTCAGTTTAATGATTTGCTGTTGTTAACTTGAAATTCTTAACTAAGGGCAAATACGCAGTAATTATGAGCTGTGATAGAAGCAGCTGAATAACATAAGCTTCAACTCCTATATTGTTTTAATTATGCCCATTAAACAATCATTGGAAGAACATTGAATGTTTGAGAAGTCTGGAGGGACAGATCATGTGTTAAGAAAAATGAAGTTTCTTTAGCAACCAACTTTCAATATAGGGACCTAAGAGGAATTTATAGAAGTCATTACAGTTGTCTATAACAGAGTAAAGTCATTTGCAGGGGAATGTTAAAGTAGTCTTTCAATAATGGGCTAACATGGTAGAGAGTGGTGCTTGAGATATCATTATTTTAAAATGACTAAACTTGGCACAGAGTTAAACATTAGATTTTCAATTTTCCTGGAACTGATTATTTAAAAAAAGTTTTTTGAATTCTTTTTAGTGTTCTGTTACTGGTTTTAAATTTTGTTATCCTTAAACCATACCAAGGGGAGTAGTGTAAAAAAATTTTAACAGCTAGCCCTGGTCTGTGCGGCCCAGTTGGTTGGAGTGTCGTCCTGAAACCTAAAGGGCGTGGGTTTGATTTGTGGTCAGGACACATGCCTAGACTGTGGATTCAGTCCCAGGTCCAGGCGTGTATGATCCCCAGTCTGGGAGTGTATAGGAGGCAACTGATTGATGGTTCCCTCTGACATTGATGTTTCTCTCCCTTCCTCTCTCTCTAAAACAATGGAAAAATGTCCTTGGGTGAGGATGAAAAAAAGGTTTTTAAATGATCACAGCCCCTTCTGAAAAAGACTTTAATGTAATTTAAATGTTGGGGTTTTATTTCACGCTTTATTTTATTCTTAATAGTATTTTCACTCAGTGGGGCTTCCTGCAGACATATGTGAGCCTGTGTAATAAAATGCAGTATCAGATGCCCCCTCTATGTTAGGCAGTTGTGCTACCTACAGCATGTACAGGTGATAGACATAACCCTTATCCTTAAGGAGCTCACAGTCCAGTAGGAGAGACAGGGAGAGCTAGACAAGTAAGTAGGAAATTGTGGTCAAGTATATATTATATATAAAAATATACCCAGGGTGCTATGAGAGCACAGAAGCAGAGTATTTAACTTGGACTTAGAGATCAGCGAACACTCCCAAGATGAAGGATGCTGATCTGAGTTTAAATGGAAAACAGGAACTGGCCAAAGAAGGAAAGGAGAGTCATTATAGATAGGCAATAGCACTGTGAAAAGATGTAGCTATAGAAGAACATTCATTTATTTATTTGACAAGTATTTATTGAGCATCTACTATATGTCAGGCATTTGTAGTACCTACCTTGGGGACATATTGGAGAGTAAAAACGGACACACTTCCTGCTCTGTTGGAGTTTAGAGTCTATGAAGAAGGAAATGAAAAAAATAATCACAAATAATTGTAAAAGCTATAGTTGTGTTAAAAGCAATGAAGGAGATGTCCAAGAGGCTGTGAGGACATGTAATAGATCTGGGCTTGGGGCAGTGTCCCCTGAAGCAATAACACTAGATCTGATAACTGAAGATGAGTTTATAAACAAATATCTCACACAGTTATAATGAACTCACTTTTACTGTTCTCATAAAGCATAGTTTCTTGGGTGTTTTTAGAGGTCTTCAGGGAGTACAGAATGGCTGGACTGTAGAGTATGTGTGGGAGAGGAAAAGGAGATGAGGCTGGAGAGGTGGGCAGCAGCAAAGTCATGGAAGGGCTTGCATACCGTTCTAGGAAATTTGTTTTTTAGCTTGTAAATGCTGGATGCTGTGAACCATTGAAGGATTTGAAATCCAGGCTGAGAGAAACACAATCAAATTTGTGATTTAGAAAGATCTTGAGAAAGATTACTGTGGAGGATACATTGGAGAAGGCAAGACCATGTTAATATCTACTTTTTTTTTGCCAAGTAATACTTGATAGGTTCTGTACTTTTAATTAATATTCTAGTTCCTTTATTTTTCTCACATCAATGGCCATTCTTCTAAGTATTTACTTATTTGTTTATTTATTTATTTACTTATGATATACATATGGTGGGAACCACAGTTTTTACCATTAGCAGTGTGCATGGTTTCTAAAGATTTCCACTAGTCATATAAGAACAAGAGTTGGAGGAAATACATCACCTATTTTAAAGTGATATGCCACAGTTCCAGAAATAATATTGACTAATGTCTTCAGGAAGAAAAAACATCTAACAGATTCCTAAGTTATGCTTCTATTTGCATTTTTATTGACAAGGCTGCTAATTTTAAAAGTAAGGGGCTCTGCTTCAATAAATAGTAATAAATATTAATATTTCCATAAGTGTGGTTTCTCATCTCAAAATGCAGTGTTGGACTAGCTGAGCTCTACAGACCTTTCTGGCTGTTGTAATGATTCTGTGTTTGCTTTTTCAACTGGTAGTCACACTTTTGCTTTCTTGTACTGACATATAAAATTAAGGCAGTGGTCTCAAGAGTGGATGATTTTGCTACCTATGGAGCATTTAATAATGTCTGGAAGTATTTTTTGTTGTCACAGCTGGAGAGTTGCTACTCACAATTAATGAATAAAGGCCAGGAAGGCTGCTAAACTTCCTAGAATGCAAAAGACAGCCCTTTACAACAAGAGTTATTCATCCCAAACTTTTGGGGGGTAATGGATAGACTATGGAATAGATTGTGGTGATGGTTCATGTGTATGTACTTACCTCCTAGCTCATTAAGTTGTAAAAATTAAATATGTGCAGTTTTTTTGTATGTCAATGATAAACCCTGAATTAAAGGCAAGATTGATGACTTGCTTTGGTTAAAGTATAATCCTTGAGTAGACATGACATTCTATCTCAACTATTGTCTTAGTCACCTTGGGCTGCTATAAAAAATATACCATAGACGGGTTGATTTAAACAACAACTATTTCTCTTGGTTCTGGAAGCTAGAAGTCCAAGATCAGGGTGCCAGCAGTCATGTTCTGGTAAAAGCTCTTTTCCTGGTTTATAGAAGGCTGCTTTCTTGCTGTATTCTCAGATGGTGGAGAGAAAGATCAATTCTCCTGTGTCTCTTCATATGTAAGGGCACTAATTCCATTCATTAGGGCCCCACCCTCATAACCTAACTACTTCCTAAAGGCCCTACCTCCTAATAACATCACATTGGGGGTTAGGATTTCAACATATGGATTTTCGGAGTACACAGACATTCAGTCCAATAACAACTATAATATTTATTTGTTGATCTGTTCATTCACTCACTCAGAATATTGCCAAACGACAGTAAGCACATCATCTTTGTATCCTGTGGTATTATCTAATACAGAGTAAGCTTTGTTGAGATATCTGAGGGGGTCCCTTTAAATAGCTTTCTTCTTTTTTCACTGGGTTCTGAACCAGTTGAGAAATAAGACAAGAATCAAAAAACATTGACCTATTTTTAATAAAATCTAAATTAGAAGATGCAGCTTATATTTACAGGTGGGCACCCAAATTTTGACCTCAGAATTAGAAGACTTATCCACTGGTCTGAGACAAGTCCCAATGCAGAGACTGTCCTTAAAGAACTAGGTCAGAACAGTGTTCTCTGTGGTTGGCTCATTCCCAAAAGGAGTAAGGAGGGAGCTCAGCCAAACATGTCTAGGTTTTCTTCCAAATTTCCCAACTGATCAGCCATTTTTCTCTTTCCTTGGATAGGAGGAAAGGCATAGAGGGCCAAGAGTTTGATACTAATGGAACTCTCCCCATATAGAAGGACCCATCAGAGATGGAGAGGTTGCCTTTCCCATAACAGGCCTTAATAAATGCTAAAGGATTGCATTACAGAATCTACACACACCATGAAAGTCTGCAAAGTGTAAAAGGAGACAGTGTTGTTTCTGGATTTATGTACATTTATTGTGTCTAATCTACCCATTATTTAACCCAGAGCCAAATGACTATAGCTAAAATAAGGAAAAGTGAATTAGAATTTTAGATGATAAAGGGTACCCTAAACATTATTTATTCCAGTGGATCTCAACTTTGGTCTCACATTGGAATTACTTGGGAGAATTAAAAAAAATATTGATGCCATCCCAACCCCTTTAAAATCGAATTGTGGGGGATAGGACTTGCACATTGCTATTTAAAAAAAAAACACTTAGAGTATTCTACGGCACAGCAAAGATTGAGAATCACTGATCCAGTCTAACCCTCTCATTTTATCTACAAAAACTGAATCCCAGAGAATTTTGGTGACTTGCCTAAGACTGTAATTAGTGGGAACTGGAGTAAGAATTTGGCATTCTGCCTCCGAGTCCAGGGCTTCTTATTGAAAACTTTGGTGTGTCTATTTTTTTCTTCCATAATTTTAGCTCAGAAGAATTTGCAAAAGCAGTAGTCTCTTGTCATGAGGCTTGAATTTTAATCCCGGCTCTGGTGCTCACTGGCTAAGTCATCCAGCCTCAGTTTCCTTGCTTTTTAAAATTAAGGGGTTTGAGTCTGTCTCTATTTTCCTTGTTAGTTCAATTTGTTCACAGACTCATAGATAAACAGCAGGCTGACAACTCGGGGTGGGGGCTGAGGGGTAGAGGGACTGAGCAAAAAAGGAAAAAAAGGGGAACCCATGGACAGGGGCAATGGTGTGGTGATTATGGGGAGGAGGGGGTGGATGGAGGTGGAAGAAGGTATGAGGGGATAAATGGTGATGGAAAAAAATGAAATAATAAATTAACAAATTAACAGATACAAACACTAAAAAATAAAATACAGTTAAAGGATTATACAAGATCATTTCCAAGTTTTTTTCAGTCAGTAAAACTTCTTGCTTCTGTAGTTGTGCTTTATTGTTCCTTAAATGGGGGTTAATTACTGTTGTTTTAATTTTATTGAGACTCCACTATCTAGCAAGTGCAGTGCTAGGTAGATGCTTTCATAAACATTAACATACTTTAACTCAAATATTTTAGGACAGCCCTGGCCATGTGATTCAGTTGCTTGGAACATCGTCCCTGTTCACCAAAAGGTTGCAGGTTTGATACCTGGTCCCCGCACCTGTGGTTGGGGCACCTATGTCCCTTCCTCTCTCTAAATCAATAAAACATATCCTTGGGTGAGGATTGTAAAAAGAAATATTTAGGGACAGGTTTTTGATGATGAATTTTTAAAGTAATCATTAAAATCTAGATATTACTACCATTTAAAATTATAATGCCTTTAATATCTGAGCTTGTTTCATTAATTTATTGTAGATATAGCCTCTAAGGCTATGTTTATGTGGTAGGAAATATCAGGAAAATGCTGCTGATCCTCCCTGGATATTTCCAAGTCTGGATATATTCAAATATCTGAATAATTACTTGAGTCCTTTAAATGTACTCCTAACATTTCTCAATATATAAATAAAACAGGAGACAAAATCACTTTATTCAGTTCTATTTAGTAATTTTTGTGTTCATTAGTTATTTTCTTATAGTAATCAACTTAGGAAGTATTATTTAAAATTTAAATTGTTTTGAAATTTAAATTGGTAATTTAAATTGTTTCAGCTTCTGGGTCTGATGGCAGAGTTTATTATATTCTGGGGATTAAGCTTTGTACCTCCCCACTTCTTGCCCCATATAGCTCTGTCCCTGACACTTAAGAAGTGCTTAATAAATATTTGTTGGTTTAATTACTGTTTTATACTCTGATAGTAATAGTCCACTGTGTCTTTTATTTTATTTTATTAATATATGTATCTCAAATGGAATTTTTCTTTTGGCACTTTCTAGTAACGAATTATAATAGAAGCTCACCAAGACTATGAATAGATCATTTCAGTAAATGTTTCTACTAGTGTTATTTATGGTCCCTTTTATGTTTATCCATTATTTTATGACTGGATACAGTTCTACTAACTTTTCCTTCCTGAACAAATCTGAGGTAAGGCAGGAACCAAGACACTGCTATTTTCAGTCATGTTCAAAGAAAAGGAATACTGTCTTTAAGTAATCTTGTATTTTTTTCAACTTCTATTTTTTTTTTTAAGTGTGGCACAGTTATTTAGGAGTCTCATTTGTCTTTCAATTGAACTTTCTGTGTGTTGTAGATCTTTATTTCTAGTCTAGATAAAAGCTTCTACAGGAAGGTCACTATTAGATATGCTATTTTATTTTTGCCACAGTTCTCTATAGGATTTTTGTGCATGTCAAATGATAACTATCATTTTGTAATAAAAAAGTTAAATATTTAACTCATGTTAAGTTATTCAGGTTTGCAATAATATCATGGGAGTTTTTTTTCTGAATTTGCAGATCCTTTTTTTTTTTAAGTACCGTGATCATTATTTATTATTGTATAGTGAGAGTTGGTTTGGTGGTATGCAATATTAAAAAATATATTTTAATTAGACATACAAAAATCCAGAAATACAATAAATAATTAGATAAAAATTCAAGATAGAGGTGACCTATTGCAGTGATGTGGCAGGGGAGAAGGGGGAGGAAGAGAGGAAGGAAGAGGGAAATGAGACTGGGGATGAATGCACAGAGACTTCAATTATATTGCTAGTTTTTTAAAAATTGAGTGGTGAGTACATGGGAGCTCATTATGTTTTTCTTTATGCCTTTGTGAAAGACAAATATTTCTTTTCTTTTTTTTGTTTTTAAAGTATATTTTATTGATTATGTTGTTATTGAAGTCCCAATTTTTCTTCCCTTTGTTCCCCTCTGTCCAGTACCCACTTCCCTCCAGCAATCCCACCCCCCCTTAGTTCATGTCCATGGATCATGAATATAAGTTCTTTGGCTTCACATTTCCTATATTATTCTTAACTTCCCCTATTTTGTACCAAACAATTATGCTTCTTAATCCTTGCACCATTTCCCCATTTCACCCACTTCCCCTCTGTGCTGATAACCCTCCAAATGATCCCCATATCTATGATTCTGTTCCTATTCTGGTTTGCTTAGTTGGATTTTGTTTTTATTTTTTAGATTCAGTTGTTGATAGTTGTGAGTTTGTTGTCGTTTTAATGTTCATAATTTTTTAAAGTAATTATTTATTTGTTAGTTTATTTATTTATTAATTTTTAGAGAGAGGGGAAAGGAGAAAGAGAGGGAGAGAAACATCACTGGGGACCTGATGTGCAACCTCGTCATGTGCCCTGACTGGGAATCGAACCAGCGACACTTGGTTCACAGGCCGATGCTCAATCCACTGAGCCACTTAATGTCCATAATTTTGATCTTTTTCTTAAGTTAGTCCCTTTGACATTTCATATAATAGCTTGGTGATAATGAGCTCCTTTAGCTTTACCTTGTCTGGGAAGCACTTTATCTGCCCTTCCATTCTAAATGATAGCTTTCTTGGATAGAGTAATCTAGATTGTAGGTCCTTGCTTTTCATCACCTTGAATACTCTTGCCAGTCCCTTCTTGCCTGCAAAGTTCCTTTTGAGAAATCAGCTGATAGTCTTATAGGCACCCCTTTGTAGGAAACTCTCTGCTTTTCTCTTGCTGCTTTTAAGATTCTCTCTTTATCTTTAACTTTTGGTATTTTAATTATGATGTGCCTTGGTGTGGTCCTTTTTGGGTCTAGCTTGTTTGGGACTCTCTGTGCTTCCTGAACTTGTATGTCTATTTTCTTCACCAAATTTGGGAAGTTTTCCTTCGTTATTTTCTCACATAAGTTTTCAATTTCTTGCTCTTCCTTTTCTCCTTCTGGCACCCCTATGGTTTGGATGTTGGCATGTTTAAAGTTGTCCCAGAGGTTCCTAAGCCTCTCCTCATTTTTTCAATTCTTGTTTCCTCATTTTGTACTAGTTGATTGTTTTTTATTTCCTTATGTTCCAAATCATTGATTTGAACCCTGGTTTCCTTCCCTTTGCCATTGGTTTTGTGTGTATTATCCTTTGTTTCATTTAGCATAGCCTTCACTTCTTCCCTTATGCATTTGCCATACTTAAGCATATCTGTCAAACCTGTGAGCATCTTTATCACCAGTGTTTTAAACTCTAGGTCTGTTAGGTTGGCAGTCTCCTCGTTTGTTAGGTTGGCCATCTCCTCGTCGCTTAGTTCTCCAACTGGAACCTTGATCCTTTCCCTTTTTTGGGCCATACTTCTCTGTCTCCTCATCTTGACAGGCTCCTGTGTTTGTTTGTTTCTGTGTCTTAGGTAGAGCTGTTGCTTCTGTTATGTTGTAAGGGGCAGAGCCTTAGGTATTCGTCAGTACAGGGTGACTCGTCTCACCACGTTGTGACAGTGCATGTGGGGGAGGGATCTGAGAGGGAACAATGCCGGTTGCTCAGCACTTGTCCCTTTTCCAGGCACTTCTCTCACTTTGTATGGGACTGGCGCCTCTCTAGCTGTTGCCCTGGCCATCGTTCCCAGAGTGGGTGGGTCTACGTATGTTCTAGGACCATAGGGGTCCTTTAAACAAGTGGATTCTGCTGAGAAACCGGCAGTTTCTTCTTCCGCCCCAAGCCCTACTGGTTTGCACAGTCAAAAGCAATAAGGCTCTATTTTCCCCAACACTGGGACTATGAGCTACGCGGTCTGGTCTGGTGCAGGGAACGCTCCCCAGGTGTCCCTCCTGACTTTTTAAAACATGTGACTGCACTTTCCTCTGGCCTGCCACAGCTGCTGTTGCTGCCACTACCGCACCTTGTCCTTTCCGCCCTGGCTCCGCCCCTCCTACCTGTCTAGATGAGTATTTCTTCTTTATATCTTTGTTTGTTGGACTTCCATGCAGCTTTATTTTCTGTAACTTCTGGTTATCTCTAGTTTTGAGGTAGTTGTATTCCTTCTTAGTTGTGGAGGGAGATGCAGCATGTCTGTCTAGGTCTTCATCTTAGCTGGAAGTCCAAAACAAATATTTCATAAAAATTATTTTTAAAATGTTTAAAGCAAACTGGATGAGAATAGGTTGAAAATGCAAACACCTTAAGTGTAATTTTTCAGCCTGTTGGGATTCTTATATGCATTATTTATTGAAAACTTTGCATAAACAAACTTTGTAGTGAAATATGAAAATAGTGGAATTATTTGGTAATAGAAAGCAGTATTTTAAGTTTAAACGATACGATGAAAGAAAACTAGAATAGAGAAAAGTGATGCTTACTGGAAAAGAAGGAGATGAGAGTCCAGTGCCAAATGACCATTCACTAAATTTTCTTGTTGTAGTCAGAATATTGTCACAAAATGAGCCACAAGGGACAACATACACTTGATACAGAAGTCATCAGTGACACCTGCCAAAAAGTGTTGCGATTCAAGACAAAGGGAAACCAAAGACTAAATTTTTTAGAGGAAGACCTACATAGAGTTCACTTACATCTTTGGTTTTATAGTGCACAAGAGCTGATTTACCTTCTACAAAAGCATGTTGCTTTGCATCGAATCTTAAGTTTATACCTTTTCCTACCTATGAGATTCTGTATCTTTTTGAAGTAGGAGTGACTCAGAAGCCAAGCTGTAAATCTCACACCCTGTTGGAGCTGACAAAATATAGGACTGTAGGACTTCTGAGAAGTTGTCCAGACTTTTTTATTGGAAGGATTATAGGGATATGCCAATTAAATAAATCTTTTGGGAACTGGACTCCCTTCTAAGAAATTGAGTTTGTAATACTTAAAAAATATATATGAGTCACAAAAAAGCAGATGTATATGCAACTTGCATGATAAAATATTTTTGCACAGTTGCCAGTTATCTCAGAGTTGATCATTTTAAAGCTATCTTTTCAAAAATCTTCAGCCACTTATTTTCTTCCCTTGTTCCCTTCAGTACTCACCCCTTTTTCTACTTCTGTTGTCCAGTTCCATCTTTGCCTCTTCATTCCTTCTCCATCATGGAGAACAAGGGAATCTGATATTACTATTTCTAACTGATTGATTCTTCTTTAGAGTCTCTATTAGGTTGAATGGTGGTCCCTAAAAGGTATGTCCATATCCTAACCCCTGGAACCTATGAATGTGACTTTATTTGGAAAAAGGGTCTTTGAAGGTGTAATTCAGTTAATGTGGTGAGATCATCCTGTATTATTATCCAGGTGGGCTCTAAATCCAATGGAAGATGTCTTATAACAGAAGAGGAGAAGACATAGAAGAAGAAAAGGCCATGAAAACACAGAGACAGAAATTGGAGTTATGTAGCCATAGGCCAAGGAAGCCTGGAGTCACTAGAATTTGGAAGAGGCAAGAAGAGATTCTTCCCTAGAGCCTCTGGAGGGAGGATGCCCTATTGACTGACACCTTGATTTTGGACTTCTAACCTCCAGAACTGTGAAATAATACATGCCTGTTTTTTGGTAGTTTGTTATGGCGGTCATAGGTAACTAATGCAGATATCATGAGATTTCTGGTTGGTGTCAGGAAAAGTGAATATTCATTTTTCACCTTTCTGGACCTTGGTTTCTTCATCTGTAAAATAGGAACATTAGGTCAGGTGACATATAAAGTCCCTTCAGTCTGTATAAATCCTTTATAAAGAAACCCATGGCCTTCAGGAAGAAGCCTCTCTCTCTCTTGCTGATCTGGTGATGCATTTGCTGGTGTATTCGCTGGTACCTTTGTTCACGCTCTCTCACCTGGGAGCAGGTGACCTTGTGGCTCCAGCTGCCACGTGGCCCATGGCCATGCAGCCTCCACACACAGGCTCTAGGAGGAAGCCTAAAACGGACAGCAGTCGGGAACAAGCTAAGTTACCTCAATGACAGCTTAGCAGCCGCCTGCAGGCTCCAAAGGACAGTACTTTAAAATGGAGCAGGAGCTCTGGATGCTGGCTTTTCCATGGTTTTGCTGAAGCGATGGGTTTTGAGATGGGAGTCTGCCATTCTCCCACATTGTGTAGCACCTTCCACACCAGCATCAGCCTCACAAGTTTGGCTTTTGTGGCAACAGGCAGCTGAACCCCTGTTTTTTGTTCGGTAACATGTACACACCTGAAACTGTCACCACAGTTAACATCATGAACATATCCATCACTCCCAGAAGTCCTGTTGTGTCCTCTTGTAGTTCCTACTTTCCAACCTTCTTGTGCTCCACTTTTTCTTCTCCACTCCCAGCTGCAACCACCAGTCTGCTGCTGTCACTATTGATTCATTTAAATTTTCTAGAGCAGGGTTTGGCAAACTATGGTCTGTGACCTAAATCTGGCCAGCTGCCATTTTGTAAATTAAGTTTTATTAGAACACAATACTCCATCATTTATGTATCAATGGCTGCTTTTGTGTTGTAATGGCAGTTGTGTGTGACAGAAACCTTATGGCTCACAAAGCCTAAGATATTTATTATCTGACCCTCCACAGAAAAAGCTTGCTGATAGTTGTTCTAGAGTTTTATGAAACTTGAATCACACAATATGCACCTTTTTTTGGCCTGGTTTCTTTTATTCAACATAATTATTTTGAGGTTTGTCTATGCTTTGCATTCATCAATAATCCATTGCTTTTTATTATTGAGTAGTATAACCTTGTATGGGTCTGCCAATTTGTTTTTCTATTCACCTGTTGATAAACATTTGTGTCATTTCCAGTTTTTGTCTGTTGCAAATACAACTGCAATGAACTTTCATGTACAAATGTTTGTATGGATATGTGCTTTCTTTATTGTGGGATGAATAAATACCTAGGATTAGAACATCTGGAAAAAAATTGTTGAGCTATTTTCCAAAGTGGTTGTACCATTTTACATTCCCTCAAGCAGTGTGTGAGTATTCTAATTCCTTCACATCCTTGCACACTTTGTATGGTTAGTCTTTTTAATTTGAGCTATTCTAATTAATAGGTGTGTAGTGATATCTCATTGTGCTTTTAATTTGCATTTCCATAGTGACTAATGATGTTGAGCATGTTCTCATATTCTTATTTGCTATCTATATATCTTCTTCAATGAAGGGTCTATTCAAATCATTTGCCCATTTTTAATTGGCTTATTTTTCTTATATATACTAAGTTTTGAGAGTTCTTTATATAGTATTCTGATACTAGTCCTTTATCAGATGTAGGATTTGCAGATATTTTCTCCAAACCTATAGCTTGTCTTTTCATTTTCCTAACAGTATTTTTGCAGAGCAGAAGTTTTAATTTTGATGAAGTCCAATTTATCTATTTGTTTTTTAAAATCATGCTTTAGGTATCATCTAAGAGCTTTCCATAACTCAGTGTCATAAAGATTTTCTCTGTGTTTTCTTACAGATATTTTATAGTTTTAAGTTCTACATTTATATTTATGATCTATTTTGAGTGGAAGTTAAAGTTGAACACATATGATTTTATTGCCATGGGAATATCTAATTACCATTGTAGGTAAAACAAGTGCTACTGTATGAGTGAGTGTTCTGTAGAGAAACAGAACCAAAAGGATGTGTGTATATATAGAAAGAGGTTTATTATAAGGAATTGGCTCACACAATTATGAAGACTGGCGAGTCCAAAATCTGTAGTGCGGGCTGGCAGGCTGGAGGCCCGGGAGAGCCCGTGGTGCAGATGGAGTTTGAAGTCAGTCTACTGGAGAATTCCCTCTTGTTCAGAAAGGCTGGTTTTTTTGTTCTGTTGTAGGCCTTCAACTGATTGGATGAGACCACCAACATGGAGGACAGTGTACTTTACCAATTTATGTTCACCAATTTAGATGTTAGTTTCATCCAAAACACCCTCTAAGTTGAGACATAAAATTAAGCATCACATATACCAAGCAGTAAAATAGTTTTGAAATTAGAAAACCTTAGGAGGTATAATAAATGAATACATCTTTTTTTTCTCTCTGAGTTCATAAAATGTTTACTGTAAAGGAAAATGCCTTCTGCCTTCATATCATTTTGTAATCCTTTGAGGTTTTTATGGAAAAACTATAGATTTTCTGAATTATTAGCATTAATCAATAAACTCTAAGAGATATTTATTTCAAATAGAATGTGGCTTGCTTGTATTCCAGAAAGAAACAATAAAAACATCATTAATCTTTTTTGTTTGAAACCATCCGAAGATCTCCCTTGGCATTTTAGGTTCATAGTATGCAAAGAATTCACTGAAATCCTATTTGGTTCTTTATTAACAACATTTTTATTTTAAATTTCACAACTGGTATGCCTCTTTCAAGAACAGCTGGGGTTCTCTCTGAGACAGCATCTGCACAGTTAGACAATTCCCAGGATGGTTTTATTTGCTTAGATTCTTCCTGGTACACCAGAACTGCACCTGGATGTGCTTCATCCTTGCTGTGGGGCTGCTGCTCCTGGAGTGTTTTTTAGCACAGAGTATCCCCTGAAGGCTTGTGGCTTTGTTTCTCTGCAGGGGTCATTCTTGTGCCATGGTACCTTTTCTCCTTTATATTTTCAAGTGATAATTAAAAAAAATAAAAACTCATCAAACTCATAGAAATTTCATTTGAAAATTGGCATTATCATATTATCAAATCTCATTCATAAACCAGTAGGCTAAAACCATACAGGCGTCTGCTGTAGTCATACATTACCAATGCAGCCAAGTAGGTATAAAGCTCCCACAGTCCCCATCACAGTGCTGAATGTCTTAGGTTTTATTTTACATGTTGCTCCTACATGCTGTTCCCAATTTCTCTAGAACTTCACCTGTAATCAGGATTTCTTTTCTGGAATGGGTGATCCAGCCTTTTATGTTTCACATGCTTTACAGGCATGGGTTCTTCCTCCTTGTCCCTCTGCATTGTTCTCTTCCTAGGCAGTTGTATGCCAGGCTCTAGGGGAAAGACCTTGCTATACTTGGCCACGATGCTCTGCTCTTAATCATAAAGCTCCTACTGCATATTACTCACAACCTACCCGCTGAATTTTTTCACTCTGGAATTAAGACTAACATACGTTGGTCTGTTATGAGGGCTGGTCCTGAAATTTTTTTCCTGCTTGTTTTTTCAGGGAAAGCACTCTTAGTTCAATAGTTTTATATATAATTCTTTTGGAGGAGAATATTCTCTTGGTTTTTCTTAGTTATTTAACATTAATTATTGACATAGAATTATTCAAGTAACAAAGACATGTTATTTTTAAAAATAGGTTCTAGGAAACATTCTTCTAAAATCCTCTCCTATTAATATTAAAGTTAATTCTTTATGAGTTTATTAGTCTAGGTTCCAAGTATATAAACTACTTAATTTCTTAATATAATGCTTATATTTTCTCAGTAGACAAATCAGGAAAGTACCACCTACAGGACACCCACACCTTAACCTTGGTCATTTAATCGATGTGAGTCCATTCAGGGAATGGAAACCACACAGTGGATTATACAGAGAGGATGTTTAATATAAAGAACTATTAACATCCTAAGAAATGAGTGACTATAAAGTATAAGGAAGCTCTATGTCATTCCCTAGGGCTAAAGAAGAATACCAAGGAAGGACAAAGGTGGAAGGAGGTCTCCTCTCCAAGGCTGGAGCTCAGATCTTGTTGGAGAAAGTGTAGTTCAGCTTACAGGATAGCAGAGAAGTTTTCTGCTTTGCCCAGGCTGTGCTGGTCTGCAGTTCTTGGTAAGCAAGAAGCAGCCCTCTGGAGTGCAGGGGAGGCACGGGCAGTCAGCAGTTACGGGTGTGGGTGTACAGGGGTCAGAGGCTTGGGTGGGCAGGAGGTCAGGAGCACAGGATGCAGGTGGAGGCCCTCAGGAGGCTGGTTTCCATGTAGAGAGGGCCGTGGAACTGTTACCACCGGGCCAGGTCAAAGAATCACATGTTCTGGGTGCATGGTTGGTGCAGATTTCTGATGGGTGTTCACACACCTTCGCCCCTCACATGTGCTCCCAAATGCAGGAGAGGTCCTTTCTCCTGCAGTGTCCCTCCAGTGTCCTCTACTGAGAAAACTTAGCATCGTGTTCTCTGTAGAGGAGACATGCTTAAAGGAATTCTGTCTGCTATGGCAGAACATACATTGCTGGGAAAATTTGGAATTGAGAGGCAATAAATTGATAACTAGCACATTTGTAGTCTCATTGTATTCTGCACCCCTTTTTTTCTCTTTACTGTTCAGTGTCAACTGAGTGACTCCCTCCATATATTTTACAACCCAATAATTGTGACCAAGAGGTAGTGCAAAGACAGAGCCCCATCATCTGAACCTCCTCATCCCAATTCAGGAGTAGTTAAATGGATATTTAAGTAGCGATGCTATTTAATTGTCAGTACTAAATTTGTTACTTCTTACCCCCAACGCTTTGGACCCACAGGTCCAAGAGAAATGAGAGGTAATTACTACAGTTGATTAAAGGGAAAAAAAAAAAAACCACAATGAATATATTTTCTTTTATTATATTAGAAAATATAAATTCTTATATAAAATATTAAAAGTTTGATTTCAAATCACATCTCATTGATATTTAGGATGTTTTATTATTGTTGTGACTGATTAATGAAAAAGCTCCAGAATGCCATATTGGTTTGTATAAACTTTGAAAATGAGGTTCGGGAACAGGCATGGTTGCCTGCAAAAATAACTTTTAACAAAGATACATTTTTAAAAATTCAGTAAATGTTGACTGAGTCCCTCTTCAGATGCTTTAAGATCTTATTTTGCTCAGATCTGGTTGACTGGTTAGCATCCTTTCTGTGTGAGTTTCTGAACTTTTCATCCCCAGTAGAACAGATAAATGTGACAGATGTCTTATACTGTTTCCCTCAGCTTTAGTCTGTCAGAAATATCTGTCCATTGACTTAATGGCTGCTGCTAACTTATTTGGGGTGTGTAGAACTGTACCTCTGTGTGCTAGTGGAATGACAGAAAACTGTGCCAGAATTATCATGTTCTAGTTTCCATGTGTGCTGCCTCCCATAGGGAGTTTCTTTGTTCTCAACTTTTTCTAACTGCAGTTTTAAAAATCTGTTGTCCAGTCTGATAATGCAGCCCATGCAATATTGATTTTTGTAGAGAAAGGCAGGAGGCTAAGATGGTCTCATAAAGTGCCCATTAGGTCAGGTCAAGGCTTGTTACAAAGACGTCAACGGTAATGATTGTCATCATCATCATCATCACCATCACCATCACCACTATCACCTATCTTTAGATAAAAAGGTGTGGTCCTAATACAGCTTCTCTCCCCTGTAATGATTCATAATCATCCACTTCCCCACTTAGGTCTCCCTCCATCAGGCTCCTCTTGTGGGGTTGCCCAGTGCTGCAGAGTGCAGACCATTTGAACGTGTGGGGCTGCGTCTCTGTGCTCGTCAGCAGCCATCTTTCTCCTTCTCGACATACGGCATTCACGCTTCACCTCACCCTCAGTGACCTGTCCTCGGGCGAGGGCTCCCTCAGCCGAACCTTTTCTAACTAATTACTGTATTAAAACTAGCTCTGCAGAAAAGCTCCCAGTGGATAAGTAGGACTTTCCAGATTAAGTGTAAAGAGGTAGATATATTCACTCATGAAACCCTTTTTTGGTCACATAAAATGAATTACAGGCCTGAGAGTTCTCATTCTCTGCCTTTCTCCCCTGCTTTTTTCACTATTGCCTGTTTTAGCCAGACTTATTTATCAGGAGGTTTCTGAATTCTCTGGGCCTAAAAGGGGCTCTTTCCCAACTGGAATAGTCTGTGTCTACAAATTCGAGGAGTTCCATTGTACCAATGCATTCAGCAGAGTGGCTCTTATCATATCCAGTCTTCCATGGCAAGAGAAGGGGGCTGCTCTCTCAGATTATCTAGGTGGGGAGACTGGCCTCCACCACAGGAGAACACTGCTCCAGTCAGGCTGGTCCCCCCACCACCCCTCAGACACCCCATACCCTCACCCACCTCTGGGTTTTTGCACAAGGCATGCCAATTTACTTTCTTTTGCCCACATCCTAGCTCCTTTTCAGTTTACATTCCATGTTTTCTGTGGAGCCTTTTCTAACCCTTCTAGCCCTCTGTTTTTGCTGACCTCTTATAGTATATAAAGTATGTATCTCACAGCTTAATATTTACCTTTCCTCTTGTGTGTGGCCCCAACTGGACTGTAAAAGGAAGAACTGTAGTTCTTTTTCCCCCTAGTTGTTCACTGGTAGTTACTTGTTAAAATGTGTGAGAGTTGTTCCGTGTATCTTTCCCTCGAATGGAAGACTTGGCTTCAGGTAGGATTCAACATGGTTTAGGAGAGTATAGAGCCTTCACTGTATCTCACTTTAGACTGGCTGGTGTAAACTGGCAATGCGGCCAACAGCTTTTCTGTTGTTGGCTTATGGCCCTTTTAGAAATGCTATTTTTATGTACCAACGGCCTATACTTCAGGTTGTCAAAATGTGGCCTGGAGCAGTGCGGATCGTAGAGGTCTGTTGATAAAGGCTCCTACCTGGTACGGATTGCTCAGTGGTAATTTCTTCCACCTCCTCCATGCCCCCTCTTGCCTGTTTAAGACCAGATATGAGTGTGGAATGGGGAAAGGGATGCTAGCTTGATTGCTGAAGTCTGTTTAGTGTTTTAGGCTAGGTTTATCTGTGCCCACACTGTGAGAGGAGCAGACAGAATTGGAAGTAAGTAGGAAAACAAAGCTAGTCATGTCACCCTCCTCTTAAAACTGTGCAGTGTTTTCTGTTGTATAGGATTAAATCCCTAATCCTCCACAGGCCTCTGGGGCCCTGCAGGGTCTGGCCTCCACTAACTCATCTCTGACTGTTCTCCTTGGTACTTGTGTTCCAGCTGCTCTGGCTCTTCCCTTCTTTGCATGCTTAACTCCAACTCAGTCCTGTGGCGGCATGTACCACATATCGTCGCTCTCTTGAGGGTGTCATCCCTGACAGCCCCTTCCTCTGCCCCGCCCTACCACCCCAGCCAAATCATACATTCTACGTGGAACTTGTAGTCATTGATTTTGCCTGTTGTTCTTTAGGATTTCTAATTATACATCTTTTTGAGTGATTATTTGTTCAAATATATAGGATGCAGCAAAAGTAGGTTTACAGTTTTTCATATGGAAAATAACACAATAATTAATAAATAATAATACAAGAATAAATTCCATGTTTCTCACACAACTCTAAGCCTACTTGCCCCACTTTGTATATCCCTTCCCAGAGTGTAAGGTCCATAAGGGTATGCATGCGGTCTGTCTGCTTGCTATTTAAACCCCATTTCTCTAGCTCAGTGTCTGGAACATAACTGAGGCTCAGTAAATATTGGTTTGAAGAGGGATGAAAGCAGATTGTAGGATCTGGGGGTAGGTGATGAAGATAGGATGAGAGAGAACTATGGTCAGAGAGAAGTTTATGGGCTATGCTATGCTGGATCAGAAAGCTGGGTGCATTTGGGGCATTCCGGAGACTCAGGACTAGAATTCATGGCCTTGTCAGAGCCGGCCAGTGGCAACCTGGAAAGCCTCCAGAGAGGCTTGGAGACCTCCAGGCAGTTCCTACCTTGTACAGGTAACACCAACAATGGAACGTTTACAATTTACTAGCCATTGCATTAATGCTTTGAAAGGTAGTTATCACTAACCACTTTTGCACTGAGGAAACAGAAAACAGGAATTTTAACAGTTTGATAAAGGTCAAACAACTAATAAATAGCAGCATTGGGATTCAAATCCAGGTGTATTTGACTCCCTTCTCCTTGCCCTTAACTCTCAAGATCTGCCACCTTCCTAGAAGCGTCTCCTTGTTTCTTTCCCTACCCAGCCATGTGATGGGATCAGAATATGGTGTTCGAAAATCTGTAATAGCCTCTTCTTAACCCTCGTTTCTTCTTTTTCCAGTCCCTCTGCACATCTTTGCCAGACTAAATTCTCTAAAATCCTTCTTTTATTGTCACTAGCCTCATCAGAAATCCTTAGTGGTTCTTTATTTTTACTAAAACATGAACACTAAGGATTTCTGAGCCCCCTGCAGCCTTCATCTTCCTGTTGAATTTTATCCTCCTGTTTGCTCTTTTGGTTGATTCTTTCAGCCCCAAATGCCAAACTGAGACATTCCTGCTCTGTAACTGGTTTGCTGTGGTTCTGCTCGCTAGTCCACAGGTCCCTATCTTTCAATAGTCATGCAAATCCTCCCACAAAGCCTGAAATCCTATTTAATTGCTTGATGAATGCCCTTGTATATATTCTTATAGTTTTACCCAACTCTTGTTTATTTTTATTTATTTTTATCTTCTCCTTGAAGCATGACTACATGTTGTCCTTTTTATTTCCCTATAGCTTCTGATTTAGTAGTATAAACATAGTAAATACTCAATAAATATTTGGTAAATGAGTAAATAAACCATGCTTCTGATCTCCTGTCCCATTAGGGTTTTGCTTTACATTAATATGTTCCATTGTAGTAAAGAGGTTATACAGTTTGAAAAATGACAGTACTGGGATCTTACACACATTTCTGATTGGGAACTTCAACATATTGGGCAATATACAAACTTTAATGTTCTTATAGATCAAAGTACAAAAGTATTGGTATATTGACTGCCAGTGAGACAGGGTGGAGGGTAAGGCCACACAAAACGTTGGTTGTAATAAGTGTATGTTGTTTTGCTTTTAGTTGTGACCAGCTGTTCAGCTTAGTAAATAATGCACATTGCAGAAACAGCTGAATAAGAATATTTAACACAACTTTTAACATGATCAGTGCCCTTGGTAATAAAATAAACACAATTGTGATTCACTATATAAAATCAAAACCCCCTGGCTGGTTTGGCTCAGTGGATTGAGCATCGGCCTTCGAGCTAAGTGTCGCTGGTTTGATCTTCCAGTCAGGGCACATCAGAGAAGGAAAACTCTGACTCCAAAAAACCTCCGCTGCCTTGCGGCATACCTCTTCAGGGGAAAGGCTAAGGGAGTAAACCCCGACAGAAAATCCGGAGCCGGAGTCCCTAAGGCGGTTTGACGTTGTAGTCAACACCGGCAACTCCTGCGGCGCACCTGAAGCCAAGCTGTATTGACTCCGTCTTTCCCTTGGACCCTTCAGCTGCGAAGAGAGGGGGGGTCTGCTGCATGGGCAACAGCAGACCGTCCATATCACCCTGCCCAGGCTCTGTAGCTTCAGCTTCACTGGAGAGGACACTCCAGCGTCATCACAAGATGTCGATTCAACACGGGAGGAGACAGATACCGTGTCACTCCCGAGTCGGACTGCACAGCCATTCTCGGCGGTGCAGATAGACTCTTAAGAAGCTACACCATCGTCTCTCGAGACGGACGGCTGCCGACGACGACGATATAAAATCAAAGAACTGAACTGTGGATGCAGGTTCCATTAGGCCACCCAATTTTATTTCCTGTAGATTTACCTTTCTAATTATTTTTTGCTTAGGCTAACTTTAAAATCACATTGCATTCCTTGAGAGCAGAGTACTTCATGTGTCAGGGGGACACACATTTAACAGTCATAAAACTATCTGTAAAAGCAAAAAGCTCCTTTCCCCCCAAAGGATCTTTTTAAAGAATCAAAATGCACAACTGATTCTATAAATAAATAGTTTAGCAAAATGCACACAGTAACTTAACCAGGCATATAAATTATTTTCTACATGTGTTTGGGTTCTTTTTCTCTTCTTTTTGTGCTCTACAACAAAAAGAAACTCCTTCAAGGAAATGCATCTGCTGTGTATTTACAGTTATAAATTGGAATATTAATTGAAGTTAATGACAGAGAATGTCAGTGTAAATTAAGAACATTATCTAAACCTTATTAATTAATTAATGAGTATCCTTGTGAAGAAAGAACACAGGTTGTCACAAGGCCTGGGTCCTAGAACTGACTCCCATCTTGTTAAATGAGCTGGAGAAAGTAATTAACTTTTCTGTTCCCTTTTTTTTTTTTTTTTTAACCAAAGAACTAGGATGAGAGCATAAATCCTTTTTAGTGTCTCACAAAGCATTGTGAAACACTAAAAGGAAAGGACAATCAGAAAAATTATGAACCAGAACTTTAAAAGAATAGTGGAAGTTACTTATTAAGTTTTGGTTGGTCTTTAGTTGAGAAACAGCTGAAAGTGTTAAACCAGGTACCCTGAAAAGAAATGGGATGCATGAAATTTATTTTTCACTTACTGAACACAATTGGTTTTTGTGATCTTAGTGTTGTATAATCTGTTTCATTATTGAGAAAGTTATTTCAGCTCCTTTGGAAAAAATTCCAGATAAATTAATGGGTTTGTAAAGTTTACTTAAAATGTTATATTATTTTTCTAAATGGACGTTAAGTACTGTAATGAGATTATGTCTTCATTTTCCTATGGGTCAGTTTTGTGAGTGACTGAATGACTCATTAGCAAACTAAGATTCTACTTTATAGGAGTATTTTGAGAACAAGCTTAAGAATGTGTGTTAAGTTCTTAAGAAAAGGAAGTAGGGATCTTTGAAGAAACGGCAGATTCCTGGACTAGGACAAGGGAAATTATAAGATAAGCCAGTAACACCTTGTGTTGCCAGAAAGTAAAGAAGTCTTAAAAAAATTAAAAAATTAAAAATAATAAACCCGATGGGGTATGTTGAAAGCACACATGTGCTAACTTGAAGGTGCTCCCAAGAGCTAAATCTGGAACAATTTGAGCAACAAAAATAATGATAGTAACATTACAATTTATAGAATAGAATAAATATCTGAGTCAATGTTTATATAAATAAATATTTGATTAAATAAATAAATGAGGGAGAAGGAATAGCTCCTGCTTACCTAGAGTTCTAATTAATAAACCTAGAAGGAATAATGGAAGTAAAAATATCACTGTTTGGCAAACACAGAGCAATGATTGTTGTGGACCAGATCCACCTATGATGCTAAAATTGTAGGTGGAAGTATCATGAGAAGCAGATATTTGCATAGTTTTAAGATATCTTTTCATAAGATAATAATTTCAAAGAGAAAAATACTAACTTTACAGTGGAAATACACAAAACGGCAAGATGGGGCTCCCCCACACTACCATCATGATGTTAGATCCTACCTTGATGAGATCTTGCCAAACAGGTGGATTGGACGAAGGGGTTTTGTAGAATATCCTGCGTGTTCACCAGACCTCACACCACTAGACTTTTTTTTTTTATGGGGATACTTAAAAGACAAAATTTATGCTCTGAAATCTGCAATAGTCACTGAATTGAGAGCAGTGATTGAATGAGAATGCACACAAATACCAAACGAAATGTTTTGTGATGTTTGCGATTCGATTGCTTCGTGTTGTCAGCAGTGCCTGGACCAGAACGGACATCAGTTTGAAAACAGGCATTGACAAAACAATTAAATAATGTCTGTAGAGTCTATTACATTTTGAAAATGAAATGTATTTTAATAAACACTGACTTTATAATTATTTAAAGTGCGTATACATTTTTGGGGGACACCCTGTATTTCACTGTGTGTACATACCACATCTTGCTTATCCGTTCATCATGGACACTTGGGTTGCTTCCACCTTTTGACTTTTGTGACTAATGCTGCTGTGGACCCTGCTTTCAGTTCTTTTGGACTTACACCCGGAAGTGGAATCGATGGGTCGTACTATATCTAGATCCCCCTTTTACTTTCCTTCTGCTTTGCTCTTCTCTAAGCCCTGACTATCTTTCTCATTTAGAGAATTAAGTTTTAAAAGTTCTCATGCATTTATTTCTTTAAATAATTTAATAAGTCCTTAGTTAAGAAGATTGTTTGAAGAATAGAGTATAGCAGTTACTGAATTTCCTGGCTAAGTGTTCAGAAACCCTTTTGTTTCAATCCTTGCTATTGCAGAAGTGTGTTAGTTCATTTTATTCCCTCAGTAAATGCAGTAGAGTGGACATAACTGAATCTCTCTGCTAATTCAGGATCTTGTGATGCTTCAGGGCATCCTTGTGAACAGGCTGTAGAAATGATTGGGGACCAGAGCAATGTACTAACCCCTTTGAACTCTTTACAAAACTAAATCCTTGATATGACTTTGTTTTATTATTTAGCTATTTATAAGAAAATCAAATGATACAGGATTAAATGATAATATTTGAAATATCTTTACTACACTTTGTTTCTCATCTGGCTATCTTCACTACTTTTCCCCTTCTCTCCCTTCCTCTTTGCATTTGTATCCCATATCTCCAGATAAGGGGCTGTCTCCCCAGCCTTGAGTAAGCACCTTTAATAGGTGTAACTTGTATAAGGGAATGGAATCTGGAATGCAGTATTCATTTTCCTCTCTCAGCTGAACTTCTCTTTCTTTTACTACACTTCAAGGAAGAAATATAGAGCTTTGGAGGGATGAAAGAGAAAGAATTAAGAAAAGAAAAAGCAAAGAAATTATTTGTGGGGGAGCACAAAGGAGGTGGGGCAAGGGCAGTTAAGTGAGATTAGAGATATCCCAAAGTCAGGCTTCTCAATTCATTCCAACTTTGGACTAAGAAAACCCTGACCCCTCTGGGTCTGAGGATCCATTGCCAGGAACCTCCTGTAGCTGTGACAAGTAGGTTATTCAACCAGAGGTCACTTGGGCTGGAATGAACTTAATTAGCATTCTGCAACAAGCGGTTCTTGAGTGCCTGCCATTCACAGTATCCTGAACTCAAAAACCATCATCCTAATACTGGTCAGAACAGAGAAGACCAAACCTTCATTCCAGGTGTTTTGTTCACTACTCTCTGGGAATAAGGGAGTAGTCCCCCAGGTTCTCCAAGTCTCTTCTCTGTGCCCTGCCTGGGCACGTCTTTCTCAGGTCCTGTGGATGGTGGATTGCAGGGTCCACCTTTTCTCCCTTCAGCTGTAAGCCGGTTCATAATGCTTGGAGGCAGAGGTCCTACCATGCCAAACTGTTAGGTCTTTGCCTGACAAGGGTGACTAGTACCCTGTTTTATAGGTAACAGGGAAATGAAGATACTCAGTTATTTTAAACATAGTTTCCCAGGCAGGTATGACAGATTCTTCTCATATATGTTTTTATCAGCCTATAGGGTTTGCATGATATATGTCCAGGCTTGGAAGCAACCCGGGAACCCAAAGGCTTAATATTTATTTTATTTTATTTTTTGGTTTTTCGATTACAGTTGTCCCATTTTTCCCCCATTGCTCCCCCCCACCCAGCCTACCCCTCCTCCCACAATCATATCCCTCCCCGTTGTCCATGTCCATGAGTCATTTATACACGTTCCTTGACTAGACCCTTCCCTTACTTATCCCCCTTCTCTCCCTCCCCCCTCTTTACTGCTATTCTGCTCCTTGTCCTATTTAGTTCATTTGTTTTTTTTAAGTTTATTTTATTGATTATATTGTTACAGTAGTTCCAATTTTTTCCCCTTTGCTCCCCTCCGACCAGCACCCCCCTTCCCCAACAATCCCCTCTCCAAGTCCATGCCCATGCTTTGTACATACAAGCTCTCCTGTCTCACCCTTTCATATATTCTTCTTCTTCTTTTTTAAAAATAATTAATTAATTAGTTAAATATTTTAACAATAAAAAATAACAATCCCTCCCTCTCAAACTTAAGACCCTTTACAATCTTATAAAGGACAATGAACGAAGGTCTCGAGCTCCTCTAGCTGCTTCAAGCTGGACATGGTCGTCGTCCTACCTACCCGTGGGTCAAGAAATCCCTAATAAGAGTGGGGTTGTGGAGGGGAGGGTGGCCTTCCCACAAGGGGAAGGATCATGCAGACTCCAGGTTGGTTGGCTGTCTCTGGACAACGGCATGCTTGGTTTAACAGGCTGGCATCCTTGTTGTATTCTGGGGGCAACAGGGTTAAAGGACATCATTCAATCCGTAACCACTAGATGACAAAAGACAGGTATTAATTTTTCAATGCCCCACATTACGGAAAATAAGGGCTTCTTTGGAGGAAGGTATGCCAGGTACATCTCACCTGTCCAAAACCCTTTTGCCCATTATACTTAGTTTGGACTGAGGGAAATATTTTAGGTTTCCCCCCTCTCAGGCCTCTGGGCTCTTTCTGTCCAAGCCATTAGGATAGAAAAGAGAAACCAGTTTTAAAGTGAAGCCCACAGACCACCCCGTTTTTCACCAACCCAGCCACTTAGTTCAGCCAAACCATTGAGTCTCAGGAGGCAGCAATGCAGACAGGATTAAGTGAGGCCTATACGTACAGACAATCACTCAGGTAATGAGATCGTAGGCTTATGCCCTTTGAAAACAGAAAACACATGTTAATTTATGTAACATAACCCACATACAAGTCTCTAAATCTGTAGGACTGTCTTATCAGAAAGACATCCAGTTGCAAGGCATTTGACATTCTTCTTGCCTGTAAATTAAACATCTTTGATAATGCCACAGACATAGTTTAACTTTCAAATGAAAACAAATTTTAAATGAAAAGAAACTTTAAAGACGGTTAGTTGCACTACTTTATAGTCTACCACTGGGCATTGTGATCTTCTTTGAATCGTGATTTTTCTCTCTAAGATTACCCTCCTTGTCATTAAAGGGACTGCATTAAGTCCATTTTTAATTTATCCTGTTCATTTGCATAAACACAACAAGAGCAGAAAATGATCACTTATGATCTTTAGTTCTGCTTTGCTGGAACTTATGCAAGGAACATTTAGGGTGACCTTCAGTCTGCCCTTCAAGGCACAGAAGCAGATCCACATACCTGGCATTCAGCCTTGCCTGTAAACACCTGTCTTTTCCAGGTCCTCCTGGTTTTCCATTGTGCCTTAAGGTCCCTTCTAGCCATCTTTCAGGAAAACAACCTTCATTCCTTCCCTGGAAAGATTGCTATGGACCGCTCATCCATCCAAGGTACCAGGCCTTTTATCTCGTGGACTTTTATTACCTTTGAAAGTCAGTCCCAGTTGCTCAGGCCTTTTTGGTAACAACCAAAGCCCAAGCATGTCTCCTTTAGGCATGACATTCCATTCAAAGTCTTAGTTAAAAAAGAAAAAAAAAAAAACCTCTATTAACAACTGGTCTTACTAGTTTTATGCAAAGAAAGTTAGGTCATTACTTACTTCTTTAGAATGCCAAACTCTGGAGGGATCAGATAGGGAGAAAAATATACAGTGTGAAGGAAAATCGTTGTCCTTCTAATATTCACTGAACTTGCATTTCTGTTCTTTATATTTTTATTTTTTCCCCCCACTAAAAATTTTTCTGTTTGTTTGTTTTTCCATTACAGTTGTCTCACTTTTTTCCCCCTCTTGCTTCCCTGCATCCTGCCCCCCCTTCTTCCACATTCAGTCTCCACTCAGTTGTCCATGTCCATGGGTCATTTATACATGTTCTTTGACTAGACCCTTCCCCTTCTTACCCCTTCTCTCCCTCCCATCTCCCCCTTTGTTACTGTTAGTTTATTCCTTGTTTACATACCTCTGGTTCAATTTTGCTCATTTGTTTGTGTTGTTCATTAGTTTCCTGTAACAGGTGATAGCATAAGGTAATTTTCTTTTGTTGCCTGGCTTATTTCGCTAAGCATAATTCTCTCTAGTTTCAATCATGTTGTTGCAAATGGTAGAAGTTCCTTCTTTCTTTCAGTACTTATTCATTGTCATTTTCCCCCTTTGTACTCATGTTCCTCTCTGTCTCTCTCTGTTTCTTCATCTTCTTAAAGCAGACCCTTTAGCATCTCTTGCAATGCTGGTTTGGTGGAGATGTATTCTTTTAGCCTTCTTTTGTCTTGAAAACTCCTTATTTCACCTTCCATTTTGAATGAGAGCCTTGCTGGGTAGAGTATTCTTGGTTGTAGGTTTTTGTTTTTCATTACTTGGAATATATTTTGCCATTCCCTTCTGGCTTGTAGTGTTTCTGCTGAGAAATCTGATGATAGCCTTATTGGAGCTCCCTTGTATGTTATTAGTTGTTTCTCTCTTGCTGCTTTTAGGATTCTCTCTTTGTCTTTGAATGTTGCCATTTTAATTATGATGTGTCTTGAGGTGGGCCTGTTGGGGTTCATCTTCATTGGGACCCCCTGTGCTTCCTGGACTTGCATGATTCTTTCTCTCTTCATGTTAGGGAAGTTTTCTGTCATTAGTTTTTCAAAGAGGCTTTCTATCCCTTGCTCTTCTTCTTCTCCTTCTGGAATTCCTATGATACGGATATTATTACGTTTCATGTTGTCCTGCAGCTGTCTTAGAGCCTCTTCAGTCTTGTTCAGTCTTTTTTCATTTTGTTGCACGATCTGGGAGTTTTTGTCTACATTGTCCTCCAGCTCGCTTATCCGATCTTCTGCTTCCTCTAGCCTGCTTTTAATTCCTCCTACTGTGTTCTTCAATTCAGAGATCGTATTCTTCATTTCCTCCTGGCTCTTATTGATAGCTTCCATGTCCTTTTTGATGCTGGTATAATTCTCAGTAAGTTCCTTATAGTTCTTCTGGAGTTCACTATAGTTTTTCTGGAGTTCTTTGTAGTTTCCGCTGAGCTCATTGAGCTTCTCCATAATCCATGCTTTCAATTCCATATCTGATAGTTTGCTCCCCTCTATTTCATTTAGCACTCTTTCTGGGGACTCTACCTTTCCTTTCGATGGGGGGTTGTTTCTCTGTCTCCCCATTTTTGTGACTCCTATTGTTTGTTGGTGCTTCTTAGAATGATCTGCACTTCCTGGATCTGCCCCTGGTGGCGTCAGATCCTGTACCAGTCTGGGCCTAGGCAGCCTGTTGGAGACTTCCAGGGATCTACTGCCTTTGTCTGTCTCCTTTAGTTGATAATCTGTTCAATCTGTGATTAGCCTTCAGTCTTAAGGACCGTGGGTGTGGCAGCTTAATTCCTGTAGGCAGGGCCTTTGCTTCCCCTCAGGCTGACGCTGCTTGGCTGGGAATGGTCTGCCTGCAGTGTGGGGATGAGTCAGCACTGGGACCCGGCCGGCCACTTCCTCAGTTCTCCCCTCAAAGCCACCACACCAAACTCTCCCCAAGCATTTCCTGTCCTCTCTGTCTTCCCTCTGCTTGTGCCCAGGGTAAGTGGGGGCAGAATATTTTCATATGTGATCCGCTTAAGAGCTCTTTTTCTCCAGCTGTTTCTCTCTGGCTAGCAAGAAACCCTGTGGCTTTTCACTTTTCTCAGCTGGATACTATTTTACTTTCCACTCTGTTGCTGTAGGCTGGGAAGCTCAGCTGGGGGTTTAGACCCTGCCCTTCTCAGGGGGAACCCTCGGCTGCTGAGCTGTTTCTCAGTCCCTTCAGCTGCCACCCGTGTGAGTCCAGCCAGCCCTTCCGCGTCTCCACACTCCCTACAGGTCACGTTGTGATGTAGCGGCCTTTTCTGTCTCTCCGTGGTTATAAGACTTCTCTCCAGCTGGTGTTCGGTTGGTTATTCCAGATGATTTCTCCAAAATTACGTTGTAAATCCAGACTAGTTCTAGGAGGAAGTTAGTGTAGCTTCCACTTACTCCTCTGCCATCTTGTTTCTCTTAGTTCATTTGTTTATGTTGTTCTTTAGTCTCCTATATTAGGTGATATCATGTGGTATTTTTCTTTCTTTGCCTGGCTTATTTCACTAAGTATAATTCTCTCTAGTTCCATCCATGTTGTCACAAATGGCAGGAGTTCTAACATTTTCAATGTACCTTTTCCATGCGTTACTCCACAATGAAGGTGAATATATTTTAAGGTAATTTAGTTGCAAAAAAAAATTGTGGCATTTAAGCCTACTTTTTTTTTTAACAGAAGTTAAGAAACAAAAAATACAGACAGGCTTGATTGATCTATTACTGATGTTGTACTGTCTGTGGCTTAGTTTGCTGTTCACATTTCTGATCTGAAACTGTTATTATGCTTAATTAACTTATTTAAACAATCTAAGGTAGTTTGCATTCTAAATGTGATTCCTATCCTAGAATTTTCAGTCTGACCAAGAAATAAAAGAAGCAGGAGGAGCATGTGTCATACATAGTGAGTGATTTACCTGCATCAGGCAGATGTCATACATTGGCCATTCTCGACCAGGGTGGTTTTGCCCGCCAGTAGGTATGTGACAATGTCTGGAGACATTTTGATCATCAAGCCTGAGGAGATAGTACTGGTATCCAGTGGGTAGAGAGGCCAAGGATGCTGGTGAATATGCTACACTGCATAGGATGGCTCACGTACAACAAAGAATTTTCTGGTCCAAAATGGCAGTAGTGCTGAGGTTTAAAAACCCTGTCATAAATATGCACAGAAGATATGATGTGGACTGTTTACTGATTGGTAAACCAACTGCAATAGGAAAACCCAAGATGATGCCCATAACTGTGGCTACTGTCCGTGGGTTTTTCTGTTTTATTTTTTTTCCACGTTTTTATTTTAAAATCATTTTAGAGTCATAACCGAGTAACTTTCATCTCTATCTCTGTTTTCTTAGTGCTTTGTACATGGGAGACTTTACTAAATGTTGAATGAAATCAAAGAGAAGGAAATAGACACATCAGGAACAGATCCATTTAGGCTTCACTTTCATGTGAACTGTGAGAATCATGAGGGTTCAGAGTAGAGAGGAAGGTTTGGAGATAAGCTTCTTTGTTTCCCAGAAACATCCAGCAGGTTCCCTACACTCTGCACCTGCTACCTTTGCTTCTGCCTTAGGTAGCTTAGTGCCAGTGGAGGTGGTGTCATGGAAAACATCTCCTACTTGGGACACTCATGAGCTTTGTCTTGGAAGAGATCATTTCACACCCTACACCTCACCCCAGCCATTGGGAGTAGCCGGCACAATCCTATAGGCCATCACTTTCAAATGTGTGTATATATATATTCTGATTAAAACATAGAAACCTAAAGTCAAAGTCTTCTGTAATTTGATAATAAATTGGTATATATTCTTCCAGTTGGTAAATGTATGTATTAACATATAATTATTAAAGATTAAAATGGAATTACAATTTTATCATATGTGATACAGTTTTATTTACCACTTGTGTTTTTACTATATTATATCATGTTCATTTCTCTAGTATGAGGGAAATATCATTTAAAGTTGTCTATTAGATAAAGATTATAGTATCCACCCACCTACTTCAGATCCATTAGAAAAACTCAGATACAAATTAAGATTTGTCAAATGTGTTGAGTTTTTTAGATGGAAATACCATGTTATGTACCATGCTCTGTTTTTAATTGATTAAACAGTGTGGAATGATTCTATTACTGGTTTCTTTTGAGATGTTTTTGAAATACTTTTAAGAACATTCGGAGTCCTTGGAACGAAACCATTGTGGCTATATTCCTGTAGTTTGCATAATAATCTTAGATTTTGACTGCCTTTTTTGTGTTCATCACAGGCAAATACGTGTATCAGCCAATGACCCCTGTGGAACAGCTGCCAAGCACTGAGATTCCTGCAAAGCCTCGGGAACCCACAAACACCATTCAGATCTCAGTCTCTCTCACTGAACACTTTCTGAAATTTGCATCTGTCTTCCAACCTCCCCTCCCGCCTGATTCACCAAGGTACTGTATGATCTCAGACCTCTTTATTGACAACTATCAGGTTAAATGTATTAATGGGAAGATGTGTTATGTGCAGAAGCAGCCGGCACCACAGTCCCTCAAAATGAGCCCTCAGGAGGTCTCTGCACACGATGCCTTAATTTCAAAAGAGAGCAATACACCAAAAATAGATCACTGCTCTTCTCCCTCAAGTTCTGAGGACTCTGGGATCAACGCCATCGGGGCTCACTATGTGGAATCGTGTGATGAGGACACAGAAGAAGGAGCAGAGCTGAGTTCAGAGGAGGATTACAGTCCGGAGAGCAGCTGGGAACCAGATGAGTGCACCCTGCTCTCCCCATCACAGTCTGACCTGGAGGTGATCGAAACTATAGAAACCACCGTGTGAGAGTCAGGACAGGCTACCGCCTCCTCTCATCCGAGCTGAGCTTTTGTACTTTGGTTGGGTGGATCGTTTTTCCTGTGCAGTTGGTATTTTCTACCCCTAACAACTGTAGCAGTTCAGTGGTCTGCTGATTAGCTTCCCCCTTAAACTAGTGTTATAACTATGATATTTGTTTTCTTTGATATCTTGACTTATTTTCTATGTAGCATCTGGTGTCATGAATTGTGACCCAGTCTTAATTTCACTGGGAACTTTGTAAGCAAAGAAGTGATGATCACAGAATATGATGGACCAAACTGAGGAGCTACCTGAGTGAAGGAGACAGTACTTTTGAACTACCCAGTTCTTCACCAAAAAACTCTTGGCATTCCTTTGGCATGCTGACAGGCAGCCCCACTGCCCTGCCAGTCCCATGTGGGAATCAGCTCCCTTGAGGGGAACAGTCTGTGCCCTGGTAGATGCCCCCTCTCTCCCTTTCCCCTTCTCCCCACCATCTGCATGGGTTGGGGCCAGTTGCCTGGCTTCTAGGAGGGTGTGGGGGCCAGCTTGGCTGCTAGTTATGGCCAGTGTCTGCACAACTCTCCATGACCTGAGCTGAGCTGGACCTTCATTTAAGAAGAGATGGCATCTTCAATTTCATGCTCAATCCAGCTTTAGCTGAGCACCTGCACTGTGCAGTGTGCTGTGGGGAAACAGAATGAATAAGACCTGACTCCCACATGAAGGTAACCATAGTCTAATAGCTGATATAATACATGCAGGTAACATTACCCAGAATTCTCTGGAAACCCTGGGGAAGGAGAGATATACTTGGCTTGTAGCTGGGGAATGTGTTGCAGCATTTGAGCTGGTCTCTTGGGTGGGTTTCCTAATATTTCCCTTCTTTTCTTAATTCTTGAAATCTGGAAAAACTTTTAGGAAGTTATATAGGTATTATATTTAGGAGGCAGCCACAATCGGATGTATTAAGAAAATATCAGTAATAGTTTTAGTTAGCATGGAAGTGCTAAAGACAGCAGTCCTTTAGGGATTAGGAATGAATCTAACAGGTTTGATGAATTTGCTTCATTTAGCTGTATGAAGCGTTAGAATGGCTTAGGTGAGAAATGGGTTAGAATTCAGTGTAATGCATGGGCTGTTATGCAAATGCAAAAGCAGCTGAAATAGTTCACTGCTAAGTCAGGAGAAAATACGTTGTGTAATATTCATTCACTTTACTACAGTAATATTTATGGTCTGTTGTACATGTTCTCTCTTTTCACACACGCCAAACAATGAGTAATTCTTTCTTATTTAGCTCTTCAGAATTCTACTCCTAATCTCCATGTAAAACAAGTGTTGCTGTGTGAGTTGGTTATCTGCCGTTTCTCCAAACCTTCTCTCCGTGAGACATAGCTAAGGACCCAGGAAATTCAACACATGGCCTAATGACACTCGAACTGTCCAAGGTGGAGATGGAAAACTAGTTCTTATATCCTAACTATGCATGAGTGTGCTCTTGTGGCATCTCATGCTGTCAGCACTATGGCACCTCTCTTCTGTGCTACATGAGTTTCTATTTTAAAAATATAAGAAAGAGGCCAGTTGTGTTCTTCTCTGAAGCCTCCACTTGGCTTCTATCACAACTCACTCTAGGCAGAGTCTGCCTTCCTAGTTTTATGTTTATATAGTTCAAGTGACTGGCTAGGACACTTTGTTAGGTTTAAGTGCCCCAGACACCCATGGGGTTTAGAATGCGGAGTCTGCACATTCCTTTGAGAACAGTGCTAGTCAAACTTTCCATGCTAGATGAGAATGCAGCATAACGTTCCCACTTCCTGACAAGTCAAACCAGTAAGGTGGTGAGAAGGGCTCCAGGAACAGGAGGGCGCAGGCGAGTGCAGGCGATGTGGGGGTGTGGCGAGGGGTTTCCCTGCCAGCCTGGCCTGCCGAGCCCAAGTGGCGTAGGCCAGACATCTGCTGAGCCCTGCCTGAGGTCCTCAGTGCCTCTGTGACCGCGCGGCCAGCTGAAGGCCAGCTTGGGAGCTGAGCAGTCAGCCGTTGTGTGTTCAGCAACATCAGGGCCCTGTTTACACGCCCCACCCATCCCCACGGGTAAGCTCACTGGGTTCCCCCGTGTGCATACAAAGGGTCTTCGTCCTCTGTACCGTTCTTACCAGGTCTCTGCTCTGGGCCCACATTCCTGTCCGTTAAACTAATTGGAGTCAACCACAAGGTCTTTAAAGCCATGGAATGTGTGGTCACAGGGCCACAGTTCAGAAGCTGGATGTGTCAGGGTTGGGCCCTTATTCAATAATATCTGTAACTTTTAAAACTCCTGAACTGCCATTCAGAGTAGCCACGATTTTAATGGAATTTTTGGATTTAATAATGGTTATCACTTTAAATATTTGCACAATCTCTTTATAATTAAAAACTCACTAAGCTTTACTTACTACTGTTTTATAGAATTGGAGATGTTCCATTGGATTCTAAATATTAGATGCTCCTGAATCTCAAAATAATCTTTTCTAAACAAGCACAACCAAGAAATTGTCCTAGCATTATTCATAATTCTCTAGAAAATCATATATGATTGAACCAGAATTGTTTTTTTATGCTTGCATTCCAAAAACAATTGATAAGGATATAAAAATGTGTAGTTTCAACTTATTCTAGGCCTGTTCTGTTCTATATTATATAAAAGAATTTCTCTGTAATCCTGATATTATATTGCTCATTTGTATAAGCATATTTATAGGCACTTTAGAACATTAGTTTAGACGTGTATTATAGACATTGGACACAGTCATGTTGAATAGCCTTTTGGTTAATACTTGCACACTGATAGATATGAAAGCTTGATCATTTGGACCTGGTGGTGCGCTCACTTGGAGCAGAGGCTTGAGCTGTGTAGATGAAGAAACTGCTTCCTTGGGCTTTTGTAGAAACCTGGCCCCATTCCTACTTTTTGAAAGTTGGTATAAAGCTATTAGATAGAAGATATAAAATAAATGCTTTGTGGAATTTAGCTTTCTTATCTAACTAAGAGTTATTTTAGAATTTCAGGTTTCAAATATGCTCATAACTTTTCCGAGAAATAACAAAGCAATTAAAATACTTTGTGGTTGTAGTTAGTTGGTACATTAAGAAGTAAGCCTTCATCATCAAATCTAGATATTTTTTTTAACCTTGTGATTTTCAAGATTTGAAAAGAGAATTTGAGGGAAATCCTGAGGATAAAAGATTCCTTTCCTGGAAAGGGAGAACTTGTAGTTTATAGTAATAATATACTGAATAAAAAAACCACTAAACTCAGAACCAAACCAGAAGCTGTCCTGAAGTACCTTTTGGATTTGATCTAGCATTTGATTGTCTTGAGGGTGGGGTTTTATTTCTTAACCTCCACTTTCTGGCCTGTTTGAAACATCAAATTTCTTTTGGAACTGATCAGAACAACTCCTTTTATTCAAATTTCTCTATTTGGGTCACAGGATGTAACCTGATAGTTTAGAAAGCTGTCAAAATACCCAGATATGTTTGGCAGTATAAATACTAGTAGGGAAGAAAAAAGGCATAAGATAAAATAATATTTATACAGTTGGCTCTTGATTATTCCATCTTGTTTGCAAAAATTTATTGAAACATTTTGGCTTTTTACATGAGGAAAGCAAAATTTTAACAGTCTTCTCTCTTACTCCCCTCTCCAGAGGAGCTGTGAACCAGAATTAAGGAGACCAGTTGTATTTTAGGCTTTTCAGAAAGTAACCCGTGGTCGGTGTCTTGCCCTTGTGGAGGGAGGGAGGAGGTGGGCGCTGTACTCACTTGACCAGTGCTGAGAGTCTCACAGCCAAAACTAAGCACCAGAACGTCTCAAAATTAATTTTGGAATTATTTATCTTTTAAAAAATTTTTATGTCACAAATCCCTTTCAATATGATGGATAACTGAGAGTCGACTGTGTTAGGAAAGGGCCATGTTTCTATTAGTGCTTTGAATTCCTTTTTCCATTAAGATTGGCACATTCTCTCATCATATTCTGAACAAGTCTGAAAGCAAATCATCACCAGAGGTTTTAGTATTGAGCTTCCATATCATTGTGTTCATATACACTTTTTTAAGGCTGTTGTTCATGCCTTACAATATTCACTTACTGTGCTTTTTTTTTTTTTTTTAAATCTTTTATTTTGAAGTTTTAAGGACAATGTTGACCATTCTGTAATTTCCTAAAATTATATTGGTTTCCTACAGACAGCTCAACTTTTCTTTCTGTATAATACTTTAGGAAAATAACTATCTTGTAAAATAAATGATTCTTTTTTTCTTTTGTACCAACACAAATTTGATATTTTGGAGTTTGGAATATTCTTTCCCTGAAATCCCCCTCACCTCAAGAGAAGTTCTAATTTAAATAATGATACAATTAGCTAAACAAAACTCACATTTGTAAAATGTGAAACATTTATAATGCTTGCTTATATTGTGCCAGGAAATAAGCAGTGTACACCATTATTCCATTTAAACTTTACAGAAACGTCACAAAGTGCAGGTAAGTGTTGTTATCCATAATACACCACTTTGATAACTCCCAGAACCCTCTGTAATACTAACTCTTTTGTTGGCTGCATTAGTTTATCCACATAACACATTCTCCCACAAACAGTATTTTTTTCACACAAAGCTGTATTCAGTTTGTACCTGTCACATAAGACAGCTGGGCCACAGGTCCGTGTGTGCGGCCCCAGGCCAGGGTCCAGCTGCAGGCAGGCAGACCCAGGAGCTCAGTTGTTACATTCAGCACACCCAATAAAGAACAGCTTGTGGGGCTGACTTCTATTGAATAACCTCACTGGGATTGCTAAATAAATTCATTTATTAGTCATAGTAATATCATTGTTAGTATTACTAATAATTATAGCTCAGCACCTGCCTTACTGCTTTCTATGGGTATTCCTCACAGCAACCCCATTTCACAAACCAGGAAAAGAAGCCAGGAAGTAAATATTTAGCCCCAAGTGGCACAGCGTGTAAGTAGTGGACGTCAGGATTGGAACTCAGTCTCTGGCTCTGGAGCTCATGATCCTGGCTCCTTGCCTGTGTGGTTTACTCCTGCAGCACCTTCCCACTGTCCGTGCATGGAGGCTGAGTCAGGCGGCTGCTTAGTGAGCCTGGGAGGAGAGCAGCAGGCAGTCCGCTCCTGGCCCTAACCCAGTGCACCCCTCCCTATGGCTGGTGGCTCCGGCCAGCCCCGGGGTGCTGCTCTCCAGGCAGTGCTGGAGGAACACCCGCAACCGCCCTTCCTCTCTCCCCCTTTCCTGTGCTCCACACAGACCTCTCCCAACACACGTACACACACCATCTTCCTGCAGATACCTCAGTGCTTTGATGAGGCCATTGCTTCTTCCACGTTTAATCACATCTTGACTAGCATTCAAGGCTTGCTCTCTCTGCCCTCACAAAAGATCTCTTGTCTTTTAAAGGGACTTCTGCAGCCGGCTAATCTCATCTACTGTGTGTGCATTCTACTGATTTAACCCTACGTAATTGTATGGCTAAGTTCTAGAAGGCATTTCATTGTAGCCTCTTACAATTGCTGACTATGCACACTTATTCTGCAATAAACTTTAATTTAGCCTCTCATCCTCATTACAGTTCAATCTCTGGGAACTGGTAATGCCTTTAACCCTTGGTGTGCCACCCAGTTCTGTGCTGACACAGAGCTATGGGTAAGACAGGATCTGGGGACTCAGGTTTGCCACAGTGGGGTTCAAGGACAGGCAACTGAATGCCATATGGAATTCTTCAGAAACCAGGCAAATATGGGAATTTGGCAGAAACGAAAGTGAAAAGCGAGGTAAAGTAAATATGCGTAGATATTAATGGTGCTTTTGTTTGCTTTTTTGAATTTTCTTAGTTTTCTAATATTAATTGATACTACTTTTATAATCAGAAACAAACCCAGAAGGCTATGCTGGCGATGAGGAGTCCCAGGGCAGTTAGTGTAGGTGGAGCCTGGCCTCGCGGGTGTGTGGGATGGAAATGTATGCCCACAGTGCAGGCAGCAACTCACCCACTTGTGTACCTGCTGGCCTGTGGACAGTGGGTCCTGGGGCTAACTGGCCTCCACTGGAGAGTGACCCCAATTCCAGACTTCCAACCATGGCAGGAAAGTTCTTGGGCCATTGGGTTGGAGAGAGAGGAGAGGATTTATTTCTTACTGTCTTTCTCAGTCCCTAGCCTGAAGCTCTGCTGTGAATTTGGAGATGGGAGGTCAGAAAGCTAGGACCCTGGTGGGACATTTTATCCCCCTGTGACATCTAGCTTGTCACCTAGTGCAAAACCCCAGATGACTGATCCCAAGAAAGAGATCAGGAGTGTCACTGCAAGATGGTGACAAAAAACAGCATTACGGATCAGTGAAGCACCACATGTCTGAATGGGGACTCACCAAGCACTCTTCCCCAACTTTCTTGCCATACCCCAAAACACTATGGTAGAGCAGGGTAATTTTGTGAGTTCATGCTGAAGGAACCAAGAGCTAAGTCAACTATAAAAGCAGGTCAGTCAGTCACACATGGCAGATAAGGAGCAGAGCCTGAGCTCCCACCTTCCATGATTCCAGACCTAGCCAGTGTCACTCCAACTCAAGTGCGTGCAGTCAACCCTGCCTGCTGCTCCTCAGGCCTCTCCTCTCTCTCGCCCGCCTCTCTCCTCCCCACACCTGAGGCCCCGGGGCTCCCTTGCCCATCCCAGACTGAGACCAGCCCTGGCAAAGCCGTCTATTCTGGTAGAAGTCAGGATAGTGTTTAACTTCGGGGGTAGGGCGTGATGAACATAAAATTTAAGGGGACCTATGAGGTGCTGGTCATTTCTATTTGCTTATACAGGTGTGTTCACTTTGTGAATTAATCCAGCCATATACATATGGTTTGTGAACATTTCTGTTCATAAAAAGTTTACTTAAAAAAGATAGTGATTTTAAAGAAAATGTAGTGATATCTATTTACTAGTTTTAAGCACTGTGCTGTGGAGTGGACAGAACATAATCCTGACCTTAGGAGTGTAGGAGACAGACGGGAAGACACCCACCTGTGGAAATAAGGTGAGTCAAACTGCCATTTTCCTTCGGTGGCTGGGAAAGGCTTCCCAGAGCATCAGGGTATGGAGGAGGCCAGTGGCCGGAAGATGGTCAGGATGCCCCAGAGAGGAGGGCCACTGTGATGAACTTGAATGACCGAGCTGCCCTCTGGGTGCTCAGCAGTGCTCCGACTCCCTGGAGCCCTGGAATGGCCCTGGGCACCTGAGGACAGCACCCCATGGGGCCTTTCTGCATCTTTGGGCACCTCACAGGCCTCTGATTCTGGAGAGGCATCTTTGGAAAAACATTTTCACTGGGCAGAGCTGAGCAGGAACATGCAGCTTCTAAAAGAATCCCCAAAGCCCTGAATTATTTGTTCATAAAAGCACTCATCATTGATGAGCCAGACCCCTGTTGGCTTTCCTCTTCCACAAGCCCCTTCCTCCCCCTCACCGTGGTAGGCTCTGGTTAGTAATATATTACTTTGTAAAGCATCTTCCCCCATGTCACTTGGACTTCACTATAGATGGAGATCACTTTTATTTTTATTTTTCAGAAGAGCAAACAGCCTTTCTCAGCTCACACGAGGCCAGTGGCGAGGCTGTGCCTAGAACCTGCATTCCTTCCAACAGTCTGTTCTGCCTCTGGTGCACAGCTGGGTGTAACTCTGCGCCGGGTGGTAGGAAGGAGGGGCTAGTGCAGAGTGTGGATGTGTGGGTACGGGGGGCATGCGGCTGAAGCTGGGCGCTGAGAGTAGCCATGTTTTCATGTTGTCCATTCAGATATTTATTATCAGGTAACAAAGCTGTGATGGACACTGCTGTGTTTGGCCACCCAGAATCCACTCCCCTCTCTTGTCAGGGCCTTGAGAGGATCATCCCTCCCACCCATGGGGGCAGCATGGGGGGAGACATTCAGACCAGGTACCTGCCCTCCCCAATTGGTAGCTGAAGGGTCTCTGGAATCTCCCTGCCGTCTGCCCCCAGATCCTTCCTCTTGCCACCTGTCACAGCCTGGGGTGAGCACGTGATCTAGAAAAGCAGCTGGAGCTCAGCAGGGGGGCTGTGGCGGGGCCCTCGAGCTGCGCCAGGGAGCTCCGGCTTCCTCAGTAAGCTCCATGGTGATGTCAGCAGAATGGCTGCTGTTGCTGAGTCTAGAAATATTTCCAAACCAGTCTTTGCCTCTAAGGAAACGCTTTGAAGCAGGACCTGACATCACTGCAGACTCGAACATGTGCTCAGTGCCTTGAGAGGGGATGGGGACAGTGACAGTGGTAGAGACTAGGGTTCAGCTCAGGCCTGCACATCTCCAGTGCCCAGCGCTTAGTCGGCTTCTCGTGTACCCTTAGGTTAGACAAGAAGGCTCTTCAGACCCATTCCCGAGTTTCCTCTTAGGAAGGCATGACCTGCATATAGAGCTGTTGTAATGTATTCAATGGTGCTGTGACTCGAATGACAAGTTAGAGGATTCCAGGGAGCTGATCAAACAGACAGGCTGGAGGAGAGTCATTTGCTGGTGTTGACCGGCCCTGATTTGAGCTGGGGTTTTGATACTCAGTAAACTGCCTTGGCTCATTTAGACTACAGAGTGAAGGACAATGACCAAGATTGCTTTGAGAATATTTAACTCCTTGGCCTTAATTTTAAGCTCACCAAGAAATCTTCTGCTCTGTAATTCAGGGAGGTAACATCTTGGCTCTGGAACCACAGTTCTGAGTTCACATGCCTTCTTGAGTGTGTGTCCTTGCTTAACTTACTACGTCTGAGCCTCAGCCTTCTCATCCGTAAAATGGGGTTCAGACTTATCTCTTTTTGCTGCCACCAGCATCCAGTGGTGTTCACTTAATGCGCAACCACCTGCCCTCATCCACACAGCTCCAGGAGGCAGCAGCCTGAGCGGCAGATTTCGGGGTGAGTTCTGCACCTTGGAGGTACTGCAGGTTTGGTTCCAGAGCACTGGAAAGTGTTGCAATTAAGCAAGTCGTCATCTTTTTGCTGGTGGGGGGTTTTGCCTTCCATGTGTAAAGAAGACAAAGCCCGTGAAGTGCAGCAAAGGGAAGTGCCTTATAATAAAAAGCTAAGCTGGCATTTCAGGGGTGCTTGCATGTGCCTGCATTGTTTCACTTAGTCTTCAAAACAGCTTTATTTTATAGGAAATTGAAGCTTAGAGAAGTGAAGTGACTTGCCCAGGATCATAGCTAGTATGTGGCGAAAGCAGGATCTACTGTTTATTAAAGCTTGGCAGATCTGCATCTAGTTTATGTGTCTGCTCACTGTGGGCTGGGTTGGCGTAAGTACGCCAGCCAATGCAAGTCTGATCGTCCCTGAGTGGAATGATGAAAATGGAGCGCCTCTGCCTGAGAGGTGGAAGCCTAGGCTCTCTGTGTGGTGACCTCCTGCTGTTGGTTCAATGATGTACAAAGACCCAAGGCCGAGAAATGTGAACAGCGCTGCTCTGGCACCCTAGTCCTCGTGCACTCAGGTGGTGGGGCTGCTTGGAATGGAGTCGTGATGGAGCTGCTGCTCATCTGAATAAAGGTAGTATTGTCATAATCAAGGTCCTTGACTTTAAGCTAATCAAATGGAATTGCGGTAATAAGCATTCTCAGTCCTTTATGGTTTGATAGATGGAGAGGTAGACCGCCAGCCAGCAGGCCTGCAGAACTTAAACAGACATTTATTGTTAAAAATGGAAAAGCTTACACTCAAATGGGTTTTCACATAAACACGTCAAAAGGGAGAGGCCTGGCCCCAAAGGTCCTGGCTCCCTGCAGTGCAGGTTTCAGCTACGCCGCAGCCTGGCCAACCCCGTTCCCTGTTCCCTGTTCCCAACAGCAGCAGCAGCAGCTCAGGTCCCTCCATGTCACCCACCAGCTAAAGGAGACAAGTATGACAGACTCCAGGGCGCCATCTGCGTGACTCCACCTATTCTCTACGTGTCCAGGGAAACAGGAAAATGTCCCAACAGACAAAGCACACTTTCTCAAGAAGCTGTATGGAGGTGTGTGACATTCCTCTGCTTAACAAGCAAAACAGAGTCAGCTAGTCTGGTGAACTGATGCTGCAGCAACATCATGGGAGAGACAGGAGGGAGCCTCGCTGGGGAGTGACAGCCATAAAGCCCAGCACAGCAGTCCGCCTTAGCTGCTCTGCTCAAGTGTGGGAGGCTGGTGGAGAGGAGTCCCTCCTCGGCTGCCTTGGGATCGTCTGGTCTTCAGGGCCAGGCCCAGAGAGACTTCATTCCTCAGTCACAGGTGGGGGAACGAGCTGCAGCTGGAAGTTCTCATTCTGGAAGATGCTGTTGAAAGCAGGGCCACCCTGGGAGCCACTGAACGGCCTGTAGCTCTCGCTGCCACGGTTCTGGGACAGTTCTGTGAGGAGAGCCAGCTGCAAAGGAGGGGACACGCATCAACCAGGGCTGTGAGGGCAGAGGCTCTGCGGGGAGGCTGGGTGTGGAACAGAGTCGGGGGAGCCCGAGTTCCCTGCCTGAATACACGAGGGACAGTGCTGTGCTGGGGGAAGAGTATACAACTGGGTTTGGATCCCAGGTCTGCATTGCACAAACAAGTAATGTGACTGTGGACAAGTTCACTTCATCTTTTAGGGCCTAAATCCCTTCCTTCAGTAAGAGTGGACTGGGTACGTCCCAAAGGCATGTCAGACTGTGACTGTGATGATGGAAAGCTGGTTCTGAACCTTCAGCATTCTGAGTATGGTGCCCGAGTCTGCGGCCTCGCCTGAGCTGAGGGTCCCTGCTCTCTGCTCATCTCACCCCAATCCCTCTTGGGCACATCTCTGGGTGAAGGGCCCTGCATTATGGCCAGTGGCTCTGACCACTCTCTCATAGCCTAGACAGATTCAAACAGCTGCCCAGCTGCTACTTCGGGGAAACTCAGAGACTAGACCTTCTCTAAGAATTCACCCTGACCCCAGCTTCCCTATCTCCACCAAGACATCAGTGAAAACCTCACTGTTAGTGGCTCAGTTCTGAAAGACTTACCTGCCAAGGACAGAGTGGCAGGAAGAAAGGCTAATGCTAGCCCTTTGGGGAACCAGGTTCTGCCACTCAGAGCAGTCACCCCTTTTACTCCAAGAGGCCTCTGCAAAAGTAGGGAGCCTGACGGCCTGGCCCTCGAGATGCCCTTGATGGTCAGAGAACCTTGATGGTCCACACCCAAGGTCCTTCCCCTGGAGAGGGCAGCTCTGAGGTGTGAGCCATGACAGGGTAATCCAGGCCAGAAGCCTGCAGGGACTTCTCATAGCCCCGAGTGACTGTGGTGAGTGCCTTTTAGGTGCCAGGCACTTGCTCCCTCCGTCCTTTTTATGTGTACTATTTAATTTTTTTAAAAATTTAAGTACAGTTGGTATAAAATATTAGTCTCAGGTGTATAATACAGTGATTTGACATTTTTATATCTTAGAGTGGGATCACTCTACTAATTCTAGTAATCATCTGCCACTGTGCAAATTTATTACAATATTATTGACCTTTTTACCCATACCCCCCAACTGCTTCCTTCTGGCAACCATCCCTTTGGTCTCTGTTTCTATGAGTCTGTTCTTGGTTTTATTGTGTTTGCTAGGTTTTTTTAGATTCCACATATACGTGAAGTATATGGTATTAGTCTTTCTCTAACTTATTTCACTTAGCATGATACCCTCTAGGTCCATCCATGTTGTCGCAAATGTTAAGATTTCATTTTTTTTTATTGTCTGATATTCCATTGTATATTTCACTTCATTATTTGTTTATTGATAGACACTTTAGGCTGCTTCCATATCTTGGCTATTGTAAATAATGCAGCAATGAACACGGGCATGCATATATCTTTTGTATTAGTATTTTCATTTTCTTTGGATAAATACCCAGATGTGAAATGGTTGGGCCAGATGGTAGTTCTATTTTTAGTTTTTTGAGGAACTTCCATACTGTTTTCCATAGTGACTGCACCGGTTTGCAGTTCCACCAACAGTGTGCACAGGGGTTTCCTTTGCTCCACAACCTCGCCAACACATTATGTTGTTGACTTTTTGATGAGAGCCATTCTGACAGGTATGAGATGGTGTCTCATCACTGTGGTTTTGATTTGCAATTCCCTGATGATTGTGATGTTAAGCATCTTTCCATATGTCTGTTGGCCATCTGTATGTCTTCTTTGGAGAAATGTCTTTTCATGTCCTCTGTTTATCTGACAAGGAATAAGTATGAAATTTTTTAAATGTTCAGTAGATTTCACCTTTGAAGCCATCCGGTCCTGGGCTTTAGTTTGTTGAGAGCTTTTTGATTACTGCTTCAAAAAATTCATTGCTAGCACTGGTCCGTTCAGATTCTGTTTCTTCCTGGTTTACTTTTGGAAGGTTCTATGTTCCTAGAATTTATTCATTTCTTCTAGATTGTCCAATTTACTGTCATATAATTGTTCATAGTATTTTTTAATGATCCTTTATATTTCTGTGGTGTCAGTTCTAAGTTCTCTTTTATTTCTGATTTTATATATTTGTGTTCTTTTTTGCTTGATGAGTCTTGTTAGAGGTTTTTAATTTTTTCAAAGAACCAGCTCTTGATTTCATTAATCTTTTCTATTGTTCTTCTATTTTCTAGTTCAGTTATTTCCACTCTGACCTTTATTGTTTCCTTCCTTCTACTTACCTTGGGTTTTGTTTGTTCCCCTTTTTCTAGTTTCTTTAGGTATAGATTTAGATTGTTTATTTGGGATTTTCTCCTGCTTCTGGAGGTAGGCCTGTAATGCTATAAACTTTCCACTTATCACTGCTTTTGCTGTACGGTTATATTTTCATTTTCATTTGTCTCAAGGTGGTTTTTGATTTCCTCTTAGATTCACTGGTTGTTCAGAAGCATGTTGTTTAATCTCCATGTATTTGTGGTATTTTTTTCTCCAATTTTTTTTCTGCAGTTGATTTCTAGTTTTATGCCATTGTGGTCAGAATCTATGCTTGATATAATTTCAATCTTCTTGAATTTATTGAGGCCTGTTTTTGTGGCCTAGTATGTGATCTATCCTGGAAAATGTTCCAGGTGCACTTGAAAAAAAATGTGTTATCTATAGTTTTTGGATAAAATGCTCTACAAATATCTATCAAGTTGAACTGGTTCAATGTGGCATTCAAAGCTATTATTTCTTATTAATTTTCTGTCTGGGTGATCTATTCATTGAGGTAAGTGGAGTAGTAAAGTCCTCCCCATGATAGTATTTCTCTTAACTTCTGCCTTTATGTCCATTAACAATTGTTTTTTATACTTGGTTGTTCCTAAGTTGGGTGCATAGATATTTACCTCTTCTTTGATTGATCTCCTTTAAAATTATTGAATCTGTTTTCTCTGCCATAAGTATTGCTATACCCACCTTTCTTTATGTTTCTATTAGCATGGAGTATCTTTTTTCATCTCTTCATTTTCAGTCTGTGTGTATCTTTCAATCTAAAGTAAGTCATGAATCATGTTTTTTTTTTTTTTTTTTTTAATCCATTCAGCCAGTTCTATGTCTTTTGTTTGGAGCATTTACTCCATTTACATTTAGATAATTATTAATAGGTATGTGCTTATCGCCATTTTATTAATTGTGTTTTGGTAGTTTTTGTTCTTCATTGTTCCTTTTTTCTTGATTTTATTTCCTTTTGATTTATAGATTTTCTTCAGTGTTTTGACTGGATTCCTTTCTCTTCATTTTTTTGGTGTATTTTTTGTATATTTTTGGTTTATGGTTACGATGAGGTACACATATCTATAACGATAGCAGTCTATTTTAAGCTGAGTTCAATTGTGTTCTAAAAGCGCTACATTATTTCTCCCCTCTCCACTCTGTTTTTGACATCATGTTTTATACCTTTTTGTTTTGTGTATCCTCTGATTATTTATTGCAGTTATTGTTAAATTTTCTACTATTTTCTTTTAACCTTCATATTAGCTTTTTAAAGTGGTTAATTCACTGTGATTTTGTATTTTTGCTTTTACCAGTGAGATATTTTCTTATTTTCCCCTATATTTTCTTATTTTTGGTTATGACCTTTTCTTTTCTGCATAAAGAAGACCCTTTAACATTTCTTGTAAGGCCAGTTTAGTAGTGGTGAATCCTTGTACTTTTCACTTGTCTGAAAAACTCTCTCTCTCCTTCAATTCTAAATGGTAATCCTGCTGGATGTAGTATTCTATGTTGTACGTTCCCTTCTTTGAGCACTTGAAATATCTCCTGACATTCCCTTCTGGCCTGTAAAGGTGCTTCTGAGAAATCAGCTGATAGTCTTATGGGATTTCTCTTGTATGAGACTTGATGTTTCATTCTTATTGCCTTTAAGATTGTCTCTTTCTCTTGAAGTTTTTAAAAAAAATCCTCACCAAGGATATGTTTATTGATTTTAGAGAGAGAGAGAGAAACATTGATCAGTTGCCTCCCTCCTGTACCCAACTGGGGATCAAACATGCAACCTAGGTATGTGCCCTGATGGGGAACTGAACCCATAACGCTTTGATGTATGGGACAATGCTCCAACCAACCTAGCCACCCAGGCAGGGCTCTCCTTAACTTTTGCTATTTTAACCCAATATGCCTTGGTGTGGGTCTCTTTGGGTTCACTGTGTTTGAAACCCTGTTTGGATAACTGTTTCCTGTCCCAGATCAGTAAAGTTTTCACACATTATTCAAATATTCTTTCTGCCCCTTGCTCTCTCTTCTCCTTCTGGAATTCCTATAACGCAAAGGTTAGGGTGCTGATGCTATCTCATCTCTTATATTATCTCCATTTAAAATTCTTTTTTTCACTTTGTTGTTCTTTTTGGGTGATTTCTACTATTCTGTCTTCCAGATCACCAATCTGTTCTTCTGTATTAACTAATCTGCTGTTGATTCTTTCTAATGTATTCTTCATTTCCGTTATTGTATTTCTGATTGGTTCTTTATCGCGTTTTCTATCTTTTTGTTGAAGTGCTGAATTCCTCTACTGTACTCTCGTTTATTGAACATCCTCATGACAGTGTCTTTGAATTCTTTATCAGGCAAATTATTTATTTCCTTTGCCTTAGGGTTTTTCTCTGGAGTTTCTTCTCGTTCCTTCATTTGAGCATATTCTTTCCCTCCATTTTGTTTGACTTTTTGTGTTTGTTCCTTTGAGTTGCAGTGAATAACTATCCCTTCTCAGGCATGAAAGAGTGACCTGCTGACTGTATTGAATAGTTTTGGCAGGCTAGTTGTAGTCAGGGTGGGCATGTGCCATACCTGATGCGTCACCTGATCTGAAGGAGTGGGTTCCCGGTGGGGCAGCCCAGTGTGTGCATGCTTCCTTGCCCTTCCAGTCTGGGTGGGGCTGCCTGATTTAGACAGGGCTATAAGGTGTGCTATTACTGCGCCCTGTTGCTTTAATTGTTTGTGACCACAGCAGGGCCTTGCGCATATACCCAACTCACTCTGTACAGGGCAGCCCTGTGTGTGGGCACCACAATATTCTGCTAGCTCCACATTTTCTTCCGATGGGGTGGCCCCATGTACGTGCGCAGCAATGTCCCACTAGCTCCACACTTCCTCGGGACAAGGCGGTCCTGTGTGCAAGTACTGCAATGCCTTGCTAGCTCTGCACTCTCTAGGAGGGTCAGCACCACATGACCATACAGTAGCACCCCAATATCTCCACACTGTCTCTGGACGGGGTAGCCCTGCACACGGGTACCACAGTGTTTTGTTAGATTTGCATTCTCTTCAGGTGGGGAAGCGCCTTGTGTGTGCATGAAGCAGCACACTGCTGTACCTGCTGGATCAGTCTCCGAGTGGAAGGGCCCTTTGTGTGCATGCTGTGATGCCCTCCTATTTCTGCTGGATCTAGTGCCAGGAGCAGTGGCTGGGAGTGTGCTGGAGTGCCCTGCAGGTTGGGACACAGAGTCTGGCTGGAGCTCCCAGCTGTTACACAAGTTCAGGGAATACATATACGAGACTCACTGGTTCCTCTGCTCCTGGGTTGTTTCCTCAGCTCCTGGTTCCCCGACCTTCTCTATGGGGTCCCTCTTTCTTGCTTGTTGTACAGAAGCTGTTCAACTGGCTCATGGTTTTCTCCCAGGAGGAGCTGCTCTAAATGTCAGTATACACTCAACGTGTTCTTGGGAAGGTGTGCACTCAGCCTCCACCGGTGCTCTCATCTTGGACCTGCCTCACATGGCTGTTATTTCTAATCGTCTAACACAACCCCCTGAGTCAAAACCCCAGGGTCCTGAGAAGTTAAGTAACTTTCCCTGATCACCCGGAGGGAATGGCAGTGTGGGATTCAATCTCAGGTCCACATGACCATTTGTGCTCAGCTGAGCTGCCCACAGTCCTGCCTTCCCTGGAGGTAAAGTCTGTCACCTGCCAGGAACTCTGTCTTCTAGCTGTCCTCTGACCTCTGGCAAAAGGTTCTCTCTTCACCCAGGCAATAATGGCACAGGTTCATGTGTGTCCATTTGTCACCAGTGGGCATGGTAATTGTGGAGACATCTTAAGGCCTGTAAGTTCAAAGTGCCAATTTATCTGAAATAGTCCAGCCCCAGCTCCTGGCTGAGACATGCACATGGTCCAGTTCATGATTATAACACTGGCTCTGACTGTGAGTTCCTTAGCTGGCCAAGGACAGACAGGAGGATACACTTATTAAAGGAGTTCTGCCAGGTCTTTACCACCACTGGAGAGGTTACAGAGAGACATCCCTGGCTGTGCTTGGGCTCCGCCTTATGTGACTTCCTGTCTTTTGTAACCCTCCCAGCTGCCTATCAGCCTGTGAAGTTCTCCAGAAGAACTGTTACATACAATGCTAAGAACAGAACAGGCAACAGGTGCTACCTAAACTCCACGAGCTTTCACACTCAAACACGGTAAGGTAGAAAGGTCAACCACAAAAAAATATTTTCTATTTCCCAGGAAAGCGATATTTTTGTGTTCTACTGCTGCAACTTAGTGACCTGGAACTTGATGAGTCCTGAGTAATGGCTCAGCAGTTTGAAGCAACAGAACCTCCGTAGAAGGCCCAGAAACCCAACTACTGGGGCAGAGCTTGGATGAGGCTGAGAAAGGTAATGCCAGTTCAATAACGCTGCCAGACCACCATCAGAGGTCCTGTGGAGAAGTCTCCTGGAACAAAAATGTCAGCCCAGACCACCTATCAAAGAGGGAACACCATTTTTGCTCTGGGCTTCCATGCAACCTAGCAGGTGTTTGCCTAAGAATGGGGAGTGGGAGAAGGGAGTCCAGGCACAGAAGCAGCACATGGGCAGTCTGGGCAAGCTCCAGGCAAGTTCAGGAACAAATCGGGCCCAGCTGGTATTAGGTGAGACTTGAGGAGTGGAGGAGGTGATAAGAGTTTGGACTCCACCTTCAGGTGACAGAGAGCCAGGAAAGTGTTTTAAGCAAGAGGGTGAGGAGGTGGCTAACATGACATTGGGTTTGGGAAGAGTACCCAGGCAGCAGCATGGAGAAGGGACAGAAGGCCTGCAGTGGCCTCTGTGAGTGACAGTCTGGAGGGAAAGGGGAGAAATACACAGGAGACGGATAGAAGATGCCTACAGATCTCCCTAGTGAGTGGATGGGAGGGGAGAGATAAGCCCAGGGTGCTGCCAGGTTTCTGCCCTTGGTAAATGGATGAGAGAAGGCACCACCTGGAGAAAGGCACTAGGGCGAGGAAGGACAGATCAAGAACATTCATGACTACATGTTTGAAGTGCTTGTGCGACACCCAGACTGATCTATGGCATGACTGCCAGCGGCACTCCAAATCTGTACTACAGGTACAGGAAACCAGTAGTTTTAGCTGATGGCCTTTTGGAATAAAGACCAATTTTCCCAGTCTGCATTGCAGTTAGGTGTGGTCATGTGTCTAAGTTCTGGACAACAGGGTAAGTGGTGTGTACTTGTAGGAACTGTCCTTAAGCAAAGGCCTGCTGTTCTTCCTCCTTTTCTCCCATCTTGCTAGCCAGAATAAAGATGTAATGGATGGTGTAGCCACAAGATAGAAGAAATCTGGAGAAAGGGTCATAGAAGGTGCCCTGAGCTGCCTCCATTTACATTTCTACCTTGGTTAAGCCATTGTAACTTAGCAAATTCAACCAATGCAGATGTCCAGCTGGGTTTGAGGCTTTAGGCAGACCTGGCAGTGATCAATACAAAGAAAGGCCTCCCAGATGAAGGCTTAGGGAACACAGATGCCTTTCTGTGTCTTGACAGCCCATGGTAAGAAAGGGACAGGTATCTTTCTACTTCCTTTTCATCCTTTGCCAAATTCTGATTGCTCACTGGGACCAGGGCTCCACATGGCCATAAAATGGTACTTTTAAGAGGACTTGAGGACACTGCATTTCCAAACAGTAATTATAAATAAAGAAATAAAAATTTAAACAACCACACAGACATTACCCTGGAACTTCCTCGGTAGAGACGACAAAGCTGATCAAATGCTTGGATTTGCTGTGGATCCAGAACAGGTTCTGAGGTTGCCTGAGAAGTAAGAAACATTAAGGTTAGTAACATCCATGGACAGCCTCTGAACTTGGCCAATGGTGAAATGGGAGGTGCTGCTTCCTTCATTCCTCTGAAGAAAACCCATGCCACCAGCAATCAGTGAGGGATATTTTACTGGGCATTGATTAGAAATGGACAGATCCCTCTAAGATCCCTTGGTGCCATCCCCCAGGCTGCCTTCTCTGTAGACCCTTTCCCTAGCGTGGTCTCCAGTTTCCCATATTGACCAGCTTCCTTCAGGGTTTCTTGATTCCTCTTTGCCTTTACTCTGCAGAGAAATTTGGCTCCATCCAGCTTTGCCTTCCTGTATTCATTACTGAATATACTCAGCAAAGATGGCCCCTCTTTGTGGCGGTAGTGGGGGATCAATTTACAGGAAAAATCATGTCATTTCCCTGTCTCAATCTAAAGCTGGTAGCCCCCTGTGGGGTTGCAAGCTTGGATTACTGCTTTTTAGAAGAGGTGAACTCTAACATTCCTATAGCAGTATTGTGTGGAACATGCCAATACTATTGTTCTGTTCTTAGTGGATCTGATCCAATTCATACCTACAGAGAAGAAATGGGATCCTGTGGGATGCAGCTATAGGCTTTAGAGTCAGAAGTAAATTGGAATACCAGTTCTGACACTACCCTGCTGTATGACCTTAGGCAAGTCATTTCTCCAAGCCTCAATTCCTTTGCCTCTAAGTGAGAGAGGATAATGCTTCCTTTATGAGGTTACTGAAAATTAAATTACGTAAGATATATATTTAAACTGCCTTTAACTTACCTGGGACCTCACAAGGGCTCAGTAAGTGCTGGCTTATCCCTACATTTAGAGATACCCTTAGTTAAATGTTGACTTCAAAAGCAGTTTTACATTTATACATATGACTAGTAAAAAGGTGTCTTCCTTTACTCTGTATTTACTATGAACACTTTGGCATGAATAAAAAGTATTACTTAAGACCTAACATATCTGAGGGAGAAGGGTTTCAATGAGAAGGGGTCTTGGTGTTGACACGAGTGCCACTCTATGAGAAAGCACTGTCATGGTGACGTTTTTCCCCCCAAGAAGGATTTGAAAGTAAAAGGATTTATATAAGAAGTTATGTCCCAGGTAAGAAAAAGCTGAAGGAGTTCATCACCACTCAACCATTATTACAAGAAATGTTAAAGGGACTTCCTTAGGAAGAAAAGATCAATAATACAAGTAAGAAAATATAAAAAAGGAAATAATTCTCACTGACAAATGCAAAACTTAGTAAAAGAAGTGAGTAAACTATAAAGCTACTACAAAGGTTAAAAAGCAAAAGCAGGAAGATCATGTGTAATTACAATAATAAATTAAGAGACACACACGAACACACACAAAATAAGCATAGAAGACTGACAAAAACATAAATGTGGAGGGGATGAGTAAAAATTGTAGTGATTTTAAAATCCGTTCAAACTTAAGTGACCGCCAACTTAAAACAGACTGTATAAACACAGCGTGGTACATATGAAGCACATGGTAACCACAAACCAAAAATCGACAAGAGATAACAAATAAAAATAATCCAAACATAACAGTATAAAAAGTCATCAACATCCAAGAGAATAAGGATAAGAGCTACAAAAACAATCAGAGATCAACTAATAAAATGGCAATAACTACATACCTATCAATAATTACTATAATCATAAATGGACTAAATGCTCATATCAAAAGACATAGGGTGGCTGAATGGATTAAAAAACAAGACCCTTACATATGCTGCCTACAAGATAGATACTTCAAATAGAAAGAGACACAGACTGAAAGTAAAGGGATAAGAAAGATATCTCATATAAATGGAAATGACAAAACAGCTGGGGTAGCAATACTTATGTAAGACAATATAGACTATAAAACAAATGTTGTAACAAGAGACAAAGGACATTTCATGATGATAAAAGGATCAATCCAACAAGAGTATGTAACTCATGTAATCATCTGTGTATCCAATGTAGGAGTACCTAGATATATATTAATGGACATAAAGGGGGAGACTGACAATAATACAGTAACAGTTGGGGACTTGAACACTCCATTAACATCAATGGATAGATCATCTAGATGAAAAAAAAAAGGGAATAGTGGCCCTAAATGACATATTAGCCTAGGTGAACATCGATAATTTTAGAACACTTCACCCCAAAGAGCAGAAAATACATTCTTGTCAAGTGCACATGGAGTATTTTCCAGGATGTGAGAAAATTTCAAGCCACAAAAAAAGTCTCAATGAATTTAAGAAGATTGCAATTGTATCAAACAACTTTTCTGAACACAATGGTATGAACTAGAAATCAATTACAAGAAGACAACTAAAAAATACAGAAACGCATTGGAATTAAATAACATGTTACTAAGAAATGAATGGATTATCAACAAGATCAAGGAAGAAATAAAAAGATACCTTGATACAAAAGAAAATGAACACAAAATGACCCCAAGTCTATGTGACATGGCCAAAGAAGTTTTAAGATGGAGATTCACAGGAATATAGGCCTATCTCAAAGAACAAGAAAAATTTCAAATAAACTATCTAACCTTACCCCTAAAGGATCTAGAAAAAGAAAAAACAAAGCCCAAAGTTAGTAAAGGAAGGAAATAATAAAGATCACAGCAGAAATAAATCAAACAGAGTCTAAAGAAAAGATCCATGAAACCAAGAGCTGGTTCACAGAACAGATAAACAAAATTGATAAACCTTTAGTCAGAATTATCAGGAAAAAAAGAAAGAGTACCCAAAGAACATAAAACAAGAGAGGAGAAATAAAAACCAACTCTACAAAAATACAAAGGATTATAAGAAAATACTATGTACAATTGTATGCCAACAAATTGGACAACCTGGAAGAAATGGATAAATTCCTAGAAACATACCACCTTCTAAGAGTAAACCAGGAAGAAACAGAAAATCCTAACAGACTGATAACTGCTAATGAAATTGAATCAGTAATCAAAAAACTCCCAACAAACAAAAGTCCTGGACCAGATGGCTTCAGAAGTGAATTTTACCAAACTTTCAAAGAAGAATTAACACCTATCCTTATCAAACTATTCCGAAAAATTGAAGAGGAGGGAAGGCTCCCAAACTCATTTTCTGCGGCCAGCATTAACCTATTACCAAAACCAGATAAAGAAACTACAAAGAAAGAAAATATAGGCCAATATCCCTAATGAATATAAATGCAAAATCCTCAACATAATATTAGCAAATTGAATTCAGCAATACAGTAAAAATATCATTCAACCTGATCAAGTGGGATTTATTCCTGAGACTCAAGGTTGGTTCAATGTCTGCAAAACAATGTGATACACCACATAAACAAAATGAAGAATAAAAATCATATCATATCAACAGATGCAAAGCAAGCATTTGACAAAATCCAATATCCATTTATAATAAAAACTCAGCAGTGGTGATAGAGGCAACCTACCTCAACATAATAAAGGCAATATGTGACAAACTCACAGCTAACATCATATTCAATGGTGAGAAATTGAAAGCTTTTTCTTTAAGATCAAGAACAGCACAAGGATGTCCACGTCTATCACTTTTATTCTATATATTATTGGAAGTCCTAGCCACAGCAATGAGACAAGAAAAAGAAATAAAACATGCTTTGACTGGTGTGGCTCAGTCGGTTGGGTATCATCCCATAAACTGAAGGGTCATTGGTTCAATTCCCAGTCGGCACATGCCTGGGTTGTGGGCCAGGTCCCTGGTTGGGCGCATGTGAGAGGCAACCAGTCAATGTCTCTCTTGCACATCTATGTTTCTCTCCCTCTCTTTCTCTCTCTTCCCCCTCTAATGGTAAATAAATGAAGTCTTGAAAGAAAAAGCATCCAAATTTGAAAGGCAGAAGTAAAACTGTCATTTGCAGATGATATGATACTGTAAAACCCTAAAGATTCCCCCCAAAACTATTAGAACTAATAAATGAATTTGGTAAAGTGGCAGGATACATAACTTAATATTTAGAAACCAACTTCATTTTTATACACCAATAATGAACTATCAGAAAAAGTAAAGAAACAATTCCATTTACAGCTGCATCAAAAAGAATAAAATATGTAGATATAAAGTTATCCACGGTGGTAAAAGACCTGTACTCAGAAAAGTAGAAGACAATGAAGAAAGTGAAGAAGATACAAATAAATTGGAAGGATATACTGTGTCTATGGATTGGAAGGATTAATAATTTTAAAATGACCATACTATATACCCAAAGCAATCTACAGATTCAATACAATTCTTATCAAAATACTAATGACATTCTTCTCCAAACCAAAACAAACAATCTTAAAATGTACATGAAACCAGAAAAGACCATAAATAGCCAAAGCAATCTTCAGAAAGAAGAACAAAGTTGGAGGTATCATGCTATCTGATATCAAACTATACTATAAGGCTATAATAATCAAAACAGCATGGTACTGTCATAAAAGATAGACACATAGATCAACAGAACAGAATAGAGAGCCCAACTGATCTATGATAAAGGAGGCAATATTATACAATGGGCTGAAGACAGTCTCTTCAATAAATGATGTCGGGAAAACTGTGCGGATATACATAAATGAAACTAGACAACTTTCTTACAACATATACAAAAATAAACTCAAAATGGATTAAAGACTTAAATGTAAAACCCGAAACCATAAAACTCCTAGAATGAAACATAGGCAATAAATTCTTTGACACTGCTCTCAGCAATATTTTTTTGGATATGTTTTTCAGAAAAGGGAAATAAAAGAAAAAAAATAAACAAATGGGATTACATTTAACTAAAAAGTTTTTCCACAGTGAAGGACATTATAAGCAAAATAAAAATAAAACCTACTGAATGGGAGAAGATATTTGCCAGTGATACCTCTGGTAAGTGGATAATAATCAAAATAGATAGGGAAATCACAGAACCTAACACCAAAAAAACCGAACAATCCAATTAGAAAATGGGGAAAGGACCTGAATAGACAGTTCTTCATAGAGGACACACAGATGGCCAATAGACATATAAAAAGATGCTCAATGTCACTAATCATTAGGGAAATGCAAATTAAAATCACAGTGATATATCACCTCACACCTGCCAGAATGGCTATCACCAATAAATCAATATACAAGCGTTGGTGAGAGTGTGGAGAAAAGGGAGCCCCTGTGCACCATTGATGGGAATGCAGACTGGTGCAGCTACTGTGGAAAATAGCATGGGATTTCCTCAAAAAAGTAAAAACAGAACTACCATATGGACCAGCAATTCCACTTTGGGGTATTTATCCAAAGAAAATGAACACTAAATCAGAAAGATATATGCACCCTGAGTTCACTGCAGCATTATTTACAATAGCCAATACATGGAAGCAATCCAAGTGTCCATCAGTGGATTCAATGCAATATTACTCAGCCATAAAAGAATGAACGAATGAACTCTTACCAACTGTGACAACATGGTTGGACCTAGAGGATATTGTGCTAAGTGAGATAAGTCAGAGAAAGACAAAAACTATATAATTCCACTTACATGTGGAGTCTAAAAAACAAAATAAAGCAATAAACAGAAAGAAACTCATAGATACAGAACACAAACAGATGGTCACCAACTGGAAGTGGGTCAGGGAGTGGATGAAAAAGGCGAAGGGATTGAGAAGTACAGATTAGTGGTTACAAAACAGCCACGGGGATTTGAGTACAGCACAGGGAACAGTCAATAATGTTGTAATAGCTATATGTGGTGCCAGGTGGGTACTACACTCATCAGGAGGATCACTTCATAAATTATCTAAATGTATGATCACTATGCTATACACTTGAAACTAATATAAAATATTGAATATCAACTGTAATAAAAAAAAACACTAATGTGAAAGCGTTTTCCCACATGTAATAAAACTTATAAAAAGCAATAAAGATAATATCTGGAAAAAAAAAGGTTATGTAAATTTAATATGTCTTCCAGGGAGGACTTTGCTTCTTTTCCTCAAAGTTTTCACTACCTCTAGGGGAATAACCTACAAAGAGCTGAGAGAACGAAAACCAGTCAGTAGTGCCAGCCTGATGTGAAACGACTTCACAGCTTCACCGCCGGCTTTTTAGATCCAGAAAGCAGCTGTCAGTGAGGAGGCTGACCTCTCACGAGCTTCTGGAGCCCCACAGTAGGACCCCAAAGATAATGTCAAGGCTCTGGAGAATAGCTCAGGGCACAGTCGCCTTAGTTCTTCTGATGTTCTCGGTGATGTGGGGATGGATGAATGTAGAGATGGCTCGATGGAAATCCTGAGAAGGGCAGTGTGACCCAAAACAGCTGCCAGAAAGAGAAAAGAACTGGACCCTCTGGCTCAGCTTGTCATCCTGTCAGATGCACGTCTCTGGGTCTGCTGGATCCAGGGAGAATCTTTCTCTAATCTTTAAATGTTTAAAGTTGCGTTGACACTTAAAAATATTATTTTTCTCAGTATAATTTTGTAGGAAACGTGATCATATTCTTGGAGAGAAAGTGCGGAGAGTATCACATTCCTGAGAGATACTTTGTAAAACACGCAGGAGATATTAAAGCTAAAGATGATCTGAAGGTTTGAGAAATACTACAAACCTAGCTCAAAGCAAAAAGAGAAAACATATAATTACCTCTGAGAGCCATAACAACGGAGAACATGGTCTTGCCCTCTGGTTTTCCTAATCCCTTTAGTATTCCCGGCACCAACTAGGGAATGGGTGGGTGAAGGACAAGGACAATACATGACTTTCACTGGCCATTCAAACCTCAGCTGTGGGGCCAGCCACCCCCACAATCCGTATGACAGGACCAACCATCCTGACTTTGACTTCTGTTATCCCTGGTTGCTCTGTGTAAGGTTTAACAAGGAAGCCCAAATGGAAATGAATCAGGAGTACACCAAGTGGGGCACTGGGGAGGTGGGGGTGGGCAAGGCAGGTTAATTATAGCAAATGATAAAGCAGCAAGAGCAAGAAATGGTCTCCTTAATGGAGGTGCTCTTGTGAAACAGCCCTTTGCCTTGAAGGGATATTGTAAGAAACAAAAGCTCATGAAATGAACAACTGTACATCTTATAAAAATGTTAAATGGTATAGGCCACGTATGACGATCCACTAAAAATTCCCATCAGACCCTGCACTGAGAAAGCTGTATTGGACCCTATAGTCTAGCAATTTTCAAGAGGTGTGCTACAAGAATTTTTAAAACATGCAATGCCTGACTATTTAGTCAGAGGCACTGACTTCTTTTCCCTTAGTGTGTCAAAGAACAAAATGACAACAGCCAACATAACAGTAGCTGTCTGGTGTGAATGAATCAAACGATACCTTTTTTGTCAGACTAGCAAAAAATGTATTTTTGGGTGTGCTGCAGAATTTTAGTAATTAGTTTATATGTGCCATGAGATGAAAAAATTGAAAATCACTGCTGCAGACTTGTTACTGTGTTTTCTTTTTTGCTTTTATCACTAGAGAATTCAGGGCTAAATGACTGACTACATCAAACTAGCATCTGCTCAGGACTTGGTGGCAAACATTTATGTGTGCTATTATAACCCGGTTTTATATTATTTTCCAAAGACATACAGGTTTTTCAGATCTAGATTTCCTCAGTTACTTTACCCTATTGGATATATTTTGGAAGTCAACACAAATCATTGGGGAAAGTGAAGGTCGTGTTAGTTCATAAATAGAAAATGCCCCTGTTAAAAACAGAATCACGCTTTCATCTCCCCAGGAAATAGACGCAGCGGGTGAAAGGCTCCAGCCCCTGGGAGTTTGCTCACTGAGGCAGAAAGCGCAGATGCCTCAATGATGGTCCAACCCATGTTTTCTGATTTGGGGTCTCTCAAACTTGAAAGTGAGTAAGAATCACTGAGAGGTCTTGTTAAAATGAAGATTCTGGTTAGTAGGTCCAGAGCAGGGTCTGAGATTCTGCGTTTCTAACACAGTGCTGATCTGTACTGCTAGAGCAGGTAGGCTTGGCTGGAGTTTTCCTTGTCCTTACAGAGTCTTAATGGTAACAGGACACTCAGGTTGTGGGTATTTTGCCTCCTCCTGATTCAACTGTACCAAATGCACCAACCAATTAGCACTTCTTTTTTTCTAAGTTGCTCTGATTTAGGTATGTTGCTTTCAGCACCCATGGAGCTCATATGCATCTAGCAGATGTAAAAAAACTGAATAAGAATGATCCTGCCACATAGTTCTTTTTGAATCTTACTGAATTATAAGCCCTACACCTACTTTACTAAATAAGTAAAGAGGATTATATAAATTGAGGAAGAGAAGGCTAGGAGACTTGGCCAATGTGAATAGAAAAATTGCCCAGGATGCTGTAAGGTCTCACTAAGTGTTGCTAACTGGAAGGCACAGGAGGGTCTCACAGGCACTGCACACAGAGCCAGTCTGCGTGGGATCCTGGCCACATGTACCTAATCCTAATGTGGCCCCTGAAATGGAAAACAAGGAAACACAAGAGCAAGTGCTGACAAAACTGGCAAACCTGGCAATGAAAGGGAAGGGTGGAAGCTGCACAAGAGAGAGAATGGGGAGAGCGGAGGGAAAGCTTCATGAAAAGGAAAGCAGGTCAGGCCCCTTCTCTGTCTCACTCACTGGCACTCGGCACTGTGCACACAGCAACCGTGAAATAACTATCTGCTGGTCAGATGGATGAAGGGATGGGAAAGGCAAGCAAGCAGATTTTTTACTTCTTACATGTTCACTGGACTGTTCAGAAACCCTCTGCGATGCAGCAGAGCACAGGGCATGGCTTCTGACAGACAGGCTCCCCCGGGATCTGCAACCACCAGCTGAGTGGTTCTGGCCAAGTTATTCAGCTTCTCTCAGTCTCAGTTTCTTTATCTGTAAAGCCTACTTTGCGGAATTGTTGTGAGTATGGGCCTGTTCAATAAATGGCAGCGATTACTGGATTACTGCATGTGTTGTCTCCACTCCCAGGAGAAGTCTGGGAGAAAGGACAACAGGCTGAGAATCAGGAAACCTAGCTCTGTGTACAGCCTGAGCGGGCACTACGCTCCTCAGTCTGTGTTCTGATTTATCAAAGGGCAGTGCCACCTTGGACCACACTCTGCCACCCAGGGGAGATGTGGACGCCCTGAGATGACAGGTTTTTTTTTAGCACATGAAGTTTCAAGTAAGATGGGACTGTTTACTGAAGCTGATCATGGCTTTTTATTGCACAATCAGAAGCAGACAGACTAGGTAGGGCAAGCAACAAGAGGGACTGACATGAAGACCCATGACAGCCCTGATGAGAAATAATAGATTCAGTCTAAGATACTGTATGGAAAACCTGATTTGCCAAATCAGTGTCATGCACAAAACAAAAGTGGGAACAACAAAATTTGAGCACGATCTCAGTTTGGAAATCTATAAACATAAAGCACCCTTCCCAGTATTCCCAGGCTATCTAACCCACCAGCACAGAACTGATTAGGAGTGATTTTCCAAGTGGAAAAGAAAGAAAAACACATTTAATACTATCTGCTAGCGCAAATTTATTGCTTCCCATATAATGAAGTCCAGCAATAAGAGCTAAAAATTAAACTGTAGCTGCACATTATGAGGAAGAAACAGTAAGAGCCCATAAATGACCTTGTACACTCAGCATTAAAGGAAAGCCAGTGGAAAATTAGGTCCTGGTAATCTAGGAGAGCCCCAGGGAGAAGGGCACTGGGCTAAGAGCACACCAGCACATTTCAAAGCTCAGTGACTCAGACGCGGCGGAAGCTGTAATTACATCTGCTGGAAGGAAGAAAACAAACCAGGGCTTTCAGGACCCACAGGCCTCCTAAGCAGCACATCAAGCTTCGATACAGGAAAACAACCAGGATCCACTGCCACCCTCAAGGCTGGGTTCCTGGGAACAGGGATAATACTAGGCCTAGGTGTTACTGGAAAGGGGACCTGGCCCTAAGCAGGTCTGCCTAGAGCCAGCTAGTAGTGTGCGGGTTCTTGACTTTTTGCAGGAAAGATTTCACAACACCAGTCCAGGTGACTTCTTGAGAACATTTATGGCTCACTAAGAAGTCAGAGAAAAGGGGCTTTGGGGACAGGGTCAGGGGGGCTTTTGTGGCTCTGTGTCGGCAGAGGGCTTGGAGAGGGGACTCTGCCACTGCCTGGCTGCTGGGGGTTTGCTCAGCACTCGCCCATTTCCAGTCACTTCACCCACTTCCCATATGCGACTGGCACCCTTCCAGCTGTTGTCCTGGTGGTGAATCCCGGTGAATCCCAGAGTGGGTGGGTTTCCTTACATTTTAAGATCATGTAGGCCCTTTAAGTGTAGCTTCCTGAAAATCCAGAAGTTTCTTCTGCCGCCGCAGCTCCCTCTTGTTCTTACAGGCAGAAGTTATGGATATTTATCTTCCTGGCGCTGGAACCCTGGGCTGTGTAGTCTGGCCTGGGGCTGGGGTGGCTCACTCCCAAGGGATCCCTCTGATTTTTATCCACCACACATGACTGTAGGACCGCCTGTGCTCCTTCCACTACTGCCTCTCCACACCACACTGTGTCTCCTTGCCTCTCTTCCCCATCTGTGTCTCCATTCCTCCTCCCTGTCTGGATGATTGTGGCTTCTTTAAATACTTGGTTCTCAGACTCCCATACAGTTCAATTTTCTGACATTCTGGGTGTTGTTTTTGAGATTTAGTTTTAATTGTTTTTGTGGTTGCATGAGGAGGTGAAGCCTGTCTATCTGCGCATTTACCCTTAAGTGTCATTGGTTTAGGGAAGACACAATTTACTAGATGGCTGCAAACTGCTTGTTTAACTATCTGTCTCAGTTTCCCATTCCTGACTGCCCTGGCTTACTAGCCTGTCTAACTAGGCATTATGTACATGAAGCCTTCTAAATCACATATGAAGAAGGGACAGTCCCAGAACACTGAGCTCTGCTTGGTCATTTCTTATTCTCTACAACAAATAAGGTCCTGACATCAAAATCCCAACATTTCCTTTCCTAACTGTCTTCTCACACTAGCACATGAGAAGGTCAAACCTCGCTTGTGAGAGACATGGGAAACCTGACAGCATTCTGCAACATGACTGTTGGCCTTTTCTGCTTTCTAGGAGCCTTTTACTGGCACTTCTGGCATTTGCTGGCAGATGGGCGTGGAGGTGGAGTAAGTAGTATGAATGGAATGAGAACCATTTCCCCACCATTCTCCCTGCTCACCACTGGCCTCACTTTGACTTCTGCCTCCTTAGCCCAAGCTATTTCAAACTAGAGGTCCTTAATATTTAATGCTTTTGCCTAAAGGGAAACTGTGGCTTCAAAGATAAGAGAAGCCACGCTTCCTTCCCGCCCTAACAGAAAACACCTTTCCTAATATTCCCACCCACAACACAGACTGACCTGAGAAAGCACCTGACTTCTCATGTACTCTCATTTCCTAAGGCCTCAAAACTCTCAGTAGGTTTCTGCTAATAATGAACAAGGTAATGAAATAAAAACATCTCTCAAGATTTCACTTAGAATAGTAATCATAACTCTAGAATGACCAGCTCTAAGGGAAGAGAGTGCTTGAAGTTGGAGAGGGTGAATGGCCAGACCTTTAATACCACAATTAAAAAGAAAAAACACAGTCATTTTTCATAGCAGTAGGAAGAAGACTATGGTTTTGTAAGACATGAGAAAGAGGAGGAATCACCACCACTACCACAGCAGCTAATAGTTATTGAGTAAGTAATTACTATGTCCTAGCTACTGATGCAAGCACTGTACATGTATTATCTCATTTAATCATCACAAACATGCTAGGAGATCAGTACTTTCGTTATTTTTATTTTACAATAGAAGAAACTAGGGTCCTGGTCCTAAGATCTGAATTTGGACATTCCACTTCCAGAGATTTCTTTCACTTGCCATGCTCTTGGTATAGGTCTGGAAGAAGCCTGACAGAAAGTCACTTTCAAGGGGCACAAAAGGTTGTGTCAGGAGGAGACTAGGCATAGCTGAAAGTCAAAGTCCTTACACTATGCTCTTAAAGCAGTGATGTCGCCTGATCCCCTTCTGGGGATCCTCATGATTCTGCTTTCTAGTTAAAGAAACTCATCTCCTCAGGCTTGTGAAGCCTTAATAAAAGGCCCAGAAGAGCAGGAGCAGCTGATGAAAATGAGCCACAGCTTTTCGTATCCTGCTTAAAAATGAATTTCAGAAGCCTGGGCTGAAGAAGCCCAGTGAGAGCCAATGATGTTAAGAAATAAGATAAGGACTTCCGGCCAAGATGGAGGCGTAGACAGACACACTGCATCTCCCTCCACAACTAAGAAGGAACACAACTATCTCAAAACTAGAGACAACCAGAAGTTCCAGAAAATCAAACTGCACTGAAGTCCTGCAAACAAAGATATAAAGAAGAAATACTCATCCAGACAGGTAGGAGGGGCGAAGCCAGGGTGGAGAGGACGTGGTGTGGTGGCGGCGGTGGCAGGCTGGCAGAAAGCGCAGTCACACGTTTTAAAAAGGCAGGAGGGATACCTGGGGAACGTTCCCAGCTCCTCACCAGACCTCACAGCTCATGGTCCCAGCATCAGGGAAAATCAAGCCTCATTGCTTCTGACTGTGAAAACCAGTGCGGGTTGGGGTGGAGGCAGAAACTGACAGTCTCAGCAGAGTCCGCTTGTTTAAAGGGCCCCCTTGGTCCTAGAACATCCACTGACCCACCCACTCTGGGAACAATGGCCGAGATAGCAGCTAGAGGGGCGCCAGTCCGGTGTGGAAGTGAGAGAGGTGCCTAGAAAAGGGGTGAGTGCTAGCAAGCAGCATCGTTCCCTCTCAGACCCCTCCCCCCACATACAGCGCCACAACGTGGTGAAACAGGTCACCCTGCACTGACGAACCGCTAAGGCTCTGCCCCTTACAACGTAACAGGAGTGACCACTCTATCTGGGACACAGAGGCAAACAAACACAGGAGCCTGTCAGAATGAGGAGACAGAGCAGTATAGCCTAAAAGAGGGAACGGATCAAGGTTCCAGTGGGAGAACTAAGTGATGAGGAGATAGCCAACCTAACAGATGAGGAGGTAGACAACCTAACAGATGCAGAATTCAAAACACTGGTGATTAAGATGCTCACAGGCTTGACAGATATGCTTGAGTATGGCAAACGCATAAGAGAAGAAGTAAAGGCTATGCTAAGTGAAACGAAGGAAAATCCACACAAAACCAATGGTGAAGGGAAGGAAATCGGGGTTCAAATCAATGATTTGGAACATAAGGAAGAAAAAAACAGTCAACCAGTGCAGAATGAGGAAGTAAGAATTGAAAAAAATGAAGAAAGCTTCCCAAATTTTGCAAAGGAGATGGACATACAGGTCTGGGAAGCATGGAGGGTCCCAGGTGAGCTGAACCCATAGGGGACCACACCAGGACGCATCATGATTGAGATGCCAAAGGTGAAAGATAAAGACAGAGTCCTGGGGGCAGCAAGAGAGAGGCGGAGAGTTGCCTACAGGGGGCTGCCTATAGGACTGTCAGCTGATTTCTCAGAGGACACTTTGCAGGCAAGAAGGGACTAGCAAGCAGTATTCAATGTGATGAAAAGCAACCTACAACCAAGATTACTTTATCCAGCAAAGCTCATTTAAAATGGAAGGGCAGATGAAGTGCTTCCCAGACAAGGTGAGGCTAAAGGAGCTCATCATCACCAAACCATTATTATATGAAATGTCAAAGGGACTTACTTAAGAAAAAGATCAAAACTATGAACACTAAAATGACAACAAACTCACAACTATCAACAACTGAATCTAAAAAATAAAAACAAAATCCAACTAAGCAAACTAGAACAGGAAGAGAATCATAGGTATGGGGATCATTTGGAGGGTTATCAACTGGGAGGGGGAGGGGGAGAAATGGGGAAATGGTGCAGGGACTAAGAAGCATAATTGGTTGGTACAAAATAGACAGGGAGATGTTAAGAATAATATAGGAAAGGGTGAAGCCAAAGAACTTATATGCATGACCCTTGGACATGAACTAAGAAGGATGGGATTGCTGGAGGGAAGGGGAATACTGGGCAGAGGGGAGCAAAGGGGAAAAAAATTGGAACTACTGCAACAACATAATCAATAAAATATACATTAAAAAAAAAAAAAAAGAAGAAAGAAAGAAGCTAAGGACAACCCATGTCCCAGGAATGGCTGGTGAGGTTCTCAGTCCCATGAGCTGGAGGAAGAAGGATATCTTCTCGGCTGTAGGTGCTCCATCTGCCCTTTAGCCCCAGAGGAACTGTGAACAGTGAACAGTGGAGGGGTCAATCAGTATGTTGTGCATGAGGTCTTGCCCATCAGAAATCTTCCTTCACAGCTTAGAGCATTTCAGGCTGCCTTCTAAGCTCAGGAACCCTTGGTCATACTGGAGCACTTTGATACTGTCTACAGAATTCTATGCTGCTTTCGAAGTACGGATCCTGGCTTCAAGGAAGATGCCCTGGAAGTCCTGGTAAAAGTAGTATCCTGCCATGTTCAGGAACTTCCAGCTATCCTGGATGATACAACTTTGAGTTTATTAGATAGAGGGGCTCACCTAAATGCCCTCAAGATGAACTGCTATGCTTTGACGCGCCTCTTGGAATTATTTGAGACCAAGCCCAGCCAGACAAGTCTTGTGGACCTAGACCTTGGAAGGGAGGGCAAGAAAGCTTGGACCAAGTCAGCCCATGGTTTTGACTGGGAAGAGGCGAGGCAATTCTTCAGCTTTCTACACAGCTGCTCTGGTTGGACATTCATTACCGGTGAAACCACTCAGTAACTGAAGAGGACTCTGTCAGTTTGGTTGCTGGTCACTGTTACTGCCTTCTGGAGAACCCTACCATTAGTCACCCGAGAATCCGCAGCACACCTGCTTGATGTAGCCCTGACACATAACCATATGCTCAGTGCCACTGTGCAGATCACCCAGATGCTGCAGCACTTTGAACACCTGGCACCTATACTGGTGGCGGCTGGGAGTCCATGGGCTACTGATTACAGAATGAAAACCATAGAGGGAAAGACTGTAAAAGAGATTGTACAGAGGTGTCCCCAAGTGCTGAGTCGGGACCCTTTAGGGGCTAAGGGCTTTGTAGCCTTCCTGACAGAACTACCAGAATGTATCTCAGCCCTTCTGATGTCCAGCATGTGCATTTTTCTAGATCATTTGGACAGAGAGAATTACATGATGTGCAATGCTGTGCTCCCAGCCATGGCAGAGATGGTACTGCAGGTTTTGAATGGTGATCAGATGGAGGAAGCAGCCCAACACACCAGAGACCGGTTCTTGGACACCCTGCTGGTCCATGGCCATGATGTCAACTCTTTTGTGCAGAGCCATGTTTTGCAGCCCTTCACCTGACTAATCCAGCACAAGGCTCCCCACTGACACATGCCCAGGCAGTGTGGCCTTAGCAGGGGGCCAGCTGGCGGACAGGCTGGTGCTAGTATGTAAAAATGCTAGGCAGCTGCCGGCTAGTTTCCCCAACAATAATCTGCTTTCCTGCAAGCTTAGTGATACCGACCTTGCTGGACCGCTGTAGAAAGAAACCCAGAAACTACGCAATGAGGGCTAAGAGGCAAACTGCAGCTGCTTGCACAGTGCTGGACCCAGAGGAGGAGCGGGAAGCCATGTTGCCAGATCTGGTCTGCCTCACAACAGCTGCTGCTACTTCCCGGCAAGGAGAGACTGCTGAGGAAACTGCTACTACACTGAAGCGGTAAAAGAACTCATCTGTCAGTTGCTTGCCAAAGCCAGTTACAAGTAGGCCATCATTCTCATTCAGGAAGCGCTGGGCCACTTCTAGGAGTCTGAACCTTTCAGTCACATGCACCCAGAGGAGTTGGAGGAGACCAGGTTCCCAAATGTGTTAGGAACTATCTTCAAAGGTCCAGCTTCCACAAAGAAGACTAGCCAGGGGTCTGCAGGGAACATGGGCCTAGGACAGAACGATTGTGAAGACAGCCCAGTGTATCAGAGCCTGAGAAATCAAGGGAAGGACGAACGGGGAAGCAAGAGATGCTGGTGCAGTATCCACTTCTCTCAGAGGGTTACAGGGGCCACTGGCGTCATCAGCAAGATGATGCACGAAAACACAACCACAGCGGTACAGGAGGTGACTGAGTTCTTTGTGATGGCATTCCAATGTGGGGTACCTCAGGCCCTGTTTGGGGTAGGCCCTATGCTGCCTCTCATTTGGTCTAAGGAGCCTGGTGTCTGGGATGCTGTGCCCACATTACCTCAACCCCAAAGGGGACTCTGCCAGAGTCAAGGCCCGTGCTTTGCTGTTAGTGGATGCCTCAGTTGGGATCATTCAGTGTCTTGAAGAAATTCTCTGTGAATTTGTGCAGAAGGATGAATTGAAACCAGCAGTGACCCAGCTGCTTTGGAAGCGGGCAGCTGAGAAGGTGCCCTGCTCCCCTCTGGAGTGCTGTTCCTCCGTCACGCTTCATGGAATGATGGCACAAGGAAAACCAGAAGTCGTGGGAAGCAGCTACCACGCCGGTGAGCGCAGGGCTGGATGAAAAGCTTCCACAGGACTACAGGCCGGCCCAACAGGTGTGCCATGCCACTGCCAACGCCTCTGACAGGGGAAGGCCTTCTCTGTGCAAATGTCGCCCTCCTTTCCAGCTGCCTCAGGAACACAGGTTATTTGAGCGACTACAGGAAATGGTCGCAAAAGGCTTTGTCCACCCAGATCCACTCTGAATCCTCTTCAAAGAGGGGGCCGTGACCCTCATTTACCGACTGGGAGAGGGCCCTGAGGTGATCTGTGCCCAGATACTGCAGAGCTGTGCAAAGCAGGCCCTGGAGAAGCCAGTGGAGAGCACACCCCAGGGTGGCCCGAGGGGGTCCTCCATGCTCTCACTTTCCTGTTGATGAACTTGCTGCCCCTGGCTGCGGACGTGGCTCTGCAGCAGCTGGTACATTCGGAACAGGCAGTGAGTGGAGAGCTCTGTCGGCACTGAGTTCTTCAGGAAGCAGAAAACTAAAGAGCCAAAGGAGAAGAGTGCCAGCACTGGGACCGCCACGGAGGAGGAGGTGGGGCTGGTCGGGGACACTGCTGATGACACAGATGATCTGCGGCACCTGTGAGACAAACTGTTAGGTGGCGAACAGATATTGGCTGCCTTTGTTCCACTGCTGCTTTAAGTGTGCAACGACCCTGGCCTCTACAGCAACCCAGAGCTCTGTGCATCTGTGCCACTTCCCCTTGGCAAGTTCTCCATGATCAATGCCACTTTTGGTGACTCCTAGCTTTGCCCTCTGTTCACCGTGCTGGAAAAGTCCTCACTCCACATTCTCCAGTCTAACATCACAATTGCTACGGGGGATCTGGCCATCCGCTTGCCCAGCCTCGCAGACCCCTGGACACCTCATCTGTATGCTCACCTCTGGGACCCAGCTCAGCAAGTGTGGAAAAGAGCAGGGCTGGTGATGACCTTTCAGATACTAAAGGGTATAGAGAAGGGGAAGGGACAGAATAGCGGGACAGCTGTGCTGCTCATTGACCCCGGGCCTCTGACCACTGCCCTGGCCAACAACTTCTTCAATGAGCTTCGAGATGCCATCAGCTGCCTGTCAGACCCTGAGGGAGGGGTGAAGGAAGAGCCTTTTCACATCATCATGAAGCAGTTGCTCCCCAACATCACCAAGGCCCAGCAGACCAAGAGCAGGGGTAGAAGCTGTATCAGTGGTTGCACAGAGCTCGAACTGAGCATCAGTACCAGGACCTGGCCTACTGTGTGTCACAGTGGCCCCTCACAGAGAGAGGCCTCCGCAAGATGCTGGACAATTCTGAATGCTTTAGAGTGAAACTGTCAGAGGAGTCCATCTTCAGTGCTTTTTTGTCAGTTGTGGGCAAGCTCTGGTGGGGAGCCAAGCCTGAGGGCAAGGCTACAATAGATGAATTTGAGCAGAAGCTTCAAGCCTGTCATACAAGAGTGTTGGATTCAGTACAGGAACTTGAGATTGGCCAAGGGGATAGCCAGGAAACCCCACCAGCCAAGAGAAAGTCCTCCATCTCTAGGCACCAGCATCTGGCTTCTGCAGCCTCAGATGATGACTTTGTCACACCTGAGCCCCGCCAGGCTGCCTGCCGGCATCCAAACACCCAGCAGTGAGTTAGGAAAAAGAAACCCAGAATTGTCTTCTCAAGTGATGAGCCAGTGAGGGAGAGCTTTCAGCAGAGATGACACGGAAGCAAACCACCCCCATCAGCGGAGGATCTTCTTGCAGGTACAGGTCCTAGGAGTTAGGTTTGCCTGTTCCCATCCCCGCTGTGAGGCGTATCTTGTGGGGTGACCTTGAATTCCATTCCCCTTGTAAAATACTTGTTTGCCTGTCTCCTTGGATTTTTAATACATAAATCACTTTTATAATGTAAGGCATTTCTCTTAAACAAGCCTAACTGAACTGAGTTGAGCTGCTTTCACTAGAATATCTGTTTGCTAGTCTCCTTGTTTTCTAATGAATAAATGCTTTTATATACATTAAGATATTTTTCCTTAAAAAAAAAAAAAGAAAGAAGTTCTGCAGTGAGAGACCTCACACACAACCAGAAAGCAGTTTTGTGCACACTCTAGGTGCTTATGAGTATTGTCTTTGCCATCACAGAAAAAACTCTTGACTTTGGCCCTGACACTAATTAGTGACAAGAGTGTCAGATATTTCATCTAAAAAAGAAAATCTCTGCATAGCGTACCTCAGAAGGCTTTGTGAAGGGGAGGAGAGGCAAATGGAGAAATCACATGTTTCCTGTTTATTTAGTCAAGTAGCCTTATTCTAGCTACTTTTGTATTTAATGAGTACATGAGCCCAAAGAGACAGACATCATAGTCTCTAATTTACATGAGATTCAGACATGAAATTCTTATAATCTGTAAGAGACAGGGTGGCTCCCGATAACGGGTCTGATCCTAAAGCCCACTCTACCATGTTTGTTACAGACAGAAAGTGCTACAAGTATTTGCAGATAAGAAAATAGGGGCTTCCCAGGGACAGTCTGAGTTGGGAGACTGAGTGCACCTGCCCACCGGATCCTTGGTGGAGCCTTATGTAAGGTTAGTGCCACATCATGCTGTATTATTACACAAAGAAACAGTGCTTTTCTTGTTTGATTTGTTTACCCATTTTGCTCCCTCATACACACAAAAAATTGGTTTAAAGTCTCTGATACCTTTATACTCTACCTGTCCATGCCTGGCTGCTTCTTGCCTATCCTGCTTAGAAAGGCAACAACTGCCCTGGATGGGTTGCTCAGTTGGTTAGAGCGTCATCCCAATATGCCAAGGTTGTGGGTTCGATACCCTGTCAGGGCACGTACAAAGAATAGACCAATGAATGCATAAATAAGTGAAACAACAAATTGAATATTTTTCTCCTCCCTCTTCTTTCCTTACCCTTCCTCCCTTTCTCTCTCTCAAATCAGTTTAAAAAGAAAGGAAGAAAGGCACCAACCTGGGGAAATCTGTGGTGGCAAAAACTGATGATCTCATTATGCCTAAAAAATGGATTTTTAAAAAACTGATTAGAAAACTGCAGAGTATAGTTTGAACCTAAATAACTAATGTAGTTCCTTGGTCAAATTAATTAAAACTTGCCTGTCATCTAGACAGGGATAATTATTACAAAGGGTTGGTCATCTTAAACTGTCTCATAAACCCAGGAAGCTCAATCTGTCAAGCAGATTAAAAAAATAATTGCTGGATTGCTGCACCCCTAATGCAATTGTGGCATTATCTAGAGTCAGCATTATCTGGAGATATTAGGACAAAGACTAGGACCATTATAAATAGAAATGAAAAATGAGAGTACTGGGAAATGAAACGGATGACAACTAAGTTGTGACCCTCAACCTTTTTCCTTTGCGAGAGCACTGTCCTATGCAAATTTGGATTCTTGCTATATGGTATATTGTAGTCACTCCATTTTTGCTTTTGCTTTTTGTCAAGAAAGAAAGATCTAAAAAAAATTCAGAAACATTTATTTTTTATGGGAAGTAGAGTTACCAAAAAATGCTTCTTAGTGGGGTTGCATTTTTTTATGCTAGTTGGAAATCCCCTTTCCTTACTGTTGGCTTTATTTAAAAAAAAAAAAAAATCAAACCAAGTAAAGCATTCATTTCGTATATGTAATTAAGATCTGCTTGCTACCCTCTGATTATCTGATTTTTGCCTACTTAAGAAAAGAGTCAAACAATTATCTTGACGGATGCTGCTGTGGGTAGCAATTATGACAAAGAGCTCCTCTCAGGGGCAGGGTCATTAATGATTTTTTAATCAGAGCCGTGATTGCTGAAACATTTTCAGTTCTAGTATTCCTGCCTACCTTAACTAGATAGACCTAAAAATGATCACCTGACAACAAGAGTGACATAGCATCAGCTGGAAAAGCAAGTTTAACCCTGAAATTAGCAAAATCCAATTTAAGTTGACTATGTAATTGCAAACCAAAGGAAAAAGGGTACTGATGCACTGTGGTTGTACTCTAGTTATTGTAGACACCAATTTGCTACCTAAAGGTGACAACAGCTTTCCCTTCTTAGAACCTGGTTGTTGGGAGGTGGAGGGTGAGAAGTGAAGTGAGAAGATGGAAATTGAGTGAAATTAATATATTAAGCTATTGTTTATTGTACCTAAAAGTAAAGTACACACTTCAAATTTTGCCATTATAAAGTAATGGTACTAGACTAGACTAGTTCACCCATCGTAAATAAACATAAAATTAGCTAAAATATATAGAGCAGTTTTCAACCACCAGACAGAAGGTAGAGCTGAAGGGAAACAGGGTGAGTCCTGTGATTTCCCTAGAGGTCCACCTGGAAGCAGCTCCGGGCTGCGGCACAGGGAGGGAGAACCTAGTACAGCAGTATGGCAGTCTTGCTGGTTGAGGAATGAGTAATTCAAGATAGGAGTTTGGGGCTGGGCAGAGGTAGAAAGCTGAGTTGAGAGGAGCTTTAGAATCTACACAGGGGTCCCCTTCAGTTTCTGTATGTATGTAGTAGGCAAGACTCCAGAGGCCTGGCAAGAACAGTTACGAGGAGCTGTGAGAGTGCTGGAAGACAGGGGAGTACTAACCAGCTAGAGTGAAAAGACCTTGGTAAACACTCTGGGTATCCGATGAGAGAATCAAAAAGCAACATACGAGGAGAGGGATATTCTAGACCTGCCCAAACAAAGCTTAAAAATAAGCCTCAAAAATATGTAGCTGAATTAACAGAATCAAAACTCAGAAGTCTCTAAAGAAAGACAACAAAATTCAATTCTCAGCAACACAGCATGCACAATGTCCAGCATACAATAAAAATTTTTTCAATATATAAAGCAGGAAAATATGACCTGTAACCAGGAAAACATTTGATAAAAACAAACTCAGAGATGACGGAGATAATGAATTAGCAGTCAAGATATTCAAAACATCAATTTTATAAACATGTTCAAGGATTTATAGGAAAGGATGGACCTAACAATTGAATACACGAGGGCAGCACAGTAATGAAATGGAAATTACAAAAATAACTAAATAATGGAAGGTCAATAAATGAACCTATTGCATTACAAAGGTCCTATGTTTATGTTAAGTAGCAGAATGTTAAATCAGACTGAAATAAGGCAAAGATATATTCTATAATCCCTAGAGCTACCACTAAAAAAATAAATAAAGCAATAGAAAAATCAAAATAAATACTAAAAAGTATTCAAATAACTAAAGAAGAAGGAATAGAGGAGCAAAATACAGATAAGTTTTAAAAAGTAAATGATAAATCTAATCATCACACTAAAATTAAATAGATGAAACTCTTCAGTTGAAATGCAAAGATTATCAGACTGGATTAAAAAGCAAGACTCAATTATACATTGTTTTCAAGTGATACACTTTAAAATACAAAGACAAAAATGGCAGCTAAAGAATGGAAAAAGATATATAATGAAAACACTAATCATAAGAATGCTTAAATGGCTATATGAATAGATAACAGACTTTGAGATAAGGAGTATTACTAGAGCTTAAGAAGAACATTTCCTAATAAAAGGATTAATGTAGCAGGAATATACATAACAACAATAATAAATGTATATGTCCCTAATGGTAAAACTTCAAATGTACCAAGGAATAACTGAACTAAAGGAGACAAACAAATCAACAATCATAGTTGGCGATTTTTAACACTCTCTTTCAGCAGTTAGTAAGATAACGAGAAAAAAAAAATCAGCACACAGAAGAACCAAATAACACTAACAACTGCCTTCACTTAACTGACATTTCTAGAAAATATACTCAATGAGTTGAGATTACACATTTTTTTTCAAAAATGGAATTGAAGTTAGTTTTTATTTATCTTATTATTGTATTTTTCCATTACCGTTTATTCCCCCTATAGCCCCTCCCACCTCCACCCACCCCTGAAATCATCAAACTGTTGTCTGTGCCCAAGAGATCTTCCTCTTTTTTTTTCTTTATTGCTTGATCCCTCTACTCCCACCCCCTGATTACATATATTTCAAGTGTACAAATAATGTTTATTTAGACAGACTGTATTGCCCATAAAATGTCTTTTGTATTTTCTGACCACAAAATAATTAAGTTAGAAATTCATAACAACAAGAGCTAGAGAAGCTCCAAATATTTGGAAATTAAAATAATATACTTTTAAATACCCAAAAAGTGAAAGAAGAAATCACAAGGTAACTTAGAAAATATACCAAGATGAATGATAATGAAAATACATTATCAAAATTTGTGGGATGCAGCTAAAGTAGTGTTTAGACAGAAATTTATGAATTTTTATGTTAGGTAAGAAGAAAGGCTTACCATTAATGATCTAAGTTTCCACCTTAAGAAGCTAGAAAAAGGAAAGCAAATTAACCCTAAGTAGAAGACAAAACTACCTGAGTAAAAATGGTAAAATTGACAAGTATACTTGCTATGAAAAATTTACTAGATGATCTTGATAGCTGATTTATACTACAAAAGATCAATGAATTTGAAAACAGGACAATAGAAACTATTCAATTTGAAGCACAGAGAGAAAATAAGGTAAAAATAATGAAAAAGGCCTTAGAAACCTGTGAAACAATATTAAACTGTCTAGTATACATGTAATTAGAGGCCCAGAAGGAGAGAGATTGGAATAAAATATTTCAAGAAATAATGGACAGAAGTTTTCCAAATCTGATGAAAATCATAAACATACAGATCCAAGAATCTTAATGAACCCTAAGAAGAATAAAAACAAAGCAAACCACACCTAGGCATTTGTTGCTAAAAATCAAAATAAAGAGAAAAAATTAAAAGTAGCCAGAAGGCAACAAGACATTATATAAAACATAATAAAAATATAATAAATAAGACATTCTATCAACCAATGTTACTGGTTGGCTTCCCTGGAAAGATTCTGAGATAAGAGACCTGCTTCCCAGAAGGTACTGATGGGTGTTTGGATAGAAACCTCTGGGGAAGTAAAGGAAGCAGAATTGGACAAAGGGAGAAGTTAAACTGTGATGCAAGCACAATGAAGACTTGGGTGATCCCAGAGAGAGCTCTGGGGCGAAAGCTGGCCTTAAGGAATTGTCCTTCATTAAGACAAGGTGTTCTGGCCTTTATAACTCTTCAATGACTGATCACCAGATGCATGCTGCTCTCAGGAAGAGGCTGTCACTGTTGGCAAGATGGATCTCTAGCTGAGAACCATTTCTGGAGATGGATGAGCTGAAAAGTTTTAGCAACCGAGGGAATGGATGTTTCTCATTCTCCTGAAAGATGAAAGAAGAGGGCACCCCAGCATCCATGAAACATAAAAACAATAAGAATTATCATTGATGACTTATTAGAAACAATACAAATATGTACTATTAATCATCATGGAATATTTACCAATATCACAATCAATAAAACTTCTTAAGGGAGAAAATCCTTATAAAATTTTCTTTTTTCTGGGAATTACGGTAAATGTGTGGGATGAAAATTAGGCAGTGTAAACATGGGGTTTCCCTCTAATTATTACAGTAATGACTTACATATTATCTGCTTTCAATAAACTGTCCTGGTTTTAGATAGTGGAGATTAAAAAGTGTTCTCATTCAAGATTCCTCCTCCCAAAATGCTCTTAAGCTATGATTGAATTCTACTCAGGTATATTTTCATTTTTTTCTGACACTCCAATGATTTATTTTTGTCCTTTCTGTTGTATGTATATTGCAGGTTGCCTCAAAGCAGCTGAGAAGCCAGGTGCGGTATGACACATTTAAAAAGAGCAACAAATAAAAAGTTGAAAGTTAGGCCATATTCCAAAAATAATAATAGAAGGTAGTGTATGCCAAGTGCCAAATGAAGTACGGGTAATCACTGCTACAAGAATTCATAGGAAGAGGTGACCAGTTCAAAGGCATCTAAATTTATGATTATGAACTGTAAATGACCCCCATATTTCCTTAGTCTAGTCACTCTGTCACTATGCTCGGCGTCTACTTTGCCTCTTTTTTTCAAACTTCCAACATTTCTCACCTCTTCTATATTCTCAATTGATTCCATTTACTTCTATTTTCTCAGCAAACTAGAAAATAAGGAGAAAGAGAACCTCTGAAAGTGTTCACCACCACACCTACCATACTGCATGGCAGGTACAGCGTTCTCCTAATTGTTCCTGGGATTCACTGGGCACTCTCCTGCTTTAAGATGTCTGCATTTGCTGTTCTTCTGCCTGGAATGCTCTTTTCCCTCATTCTCACATGGGCTGCACTTTCATTTTTTTCAGGGAAAAAATGTTTCTATGACTACTCTATATAAAACAGCAAACTCCTTCTTTATCTCACTCATCATGCTTTTTTTTTACATAGCCATACCGATATCTGATATACTGTATCTTTATTTGTTTCATATTTACTCTCTGCCACCAGAATATGAGCTCTGTGAAGGCAGAGACTTGGTTTTGTTCCTGCAGGACCCCTTACACTGAGATCCATGCCTGATGCACAATAGGTGCCAGTAAATATTTTCTGAGTCAATGAAGCAGAATTTGAACTGGAGGCTAAAAATAAGGCGGCCTGTATGAGGGGAGGGAAGGAAGGACATGCTAGATTACAGTAAAGAATGGGAAGCACAAAAATATATGGATATGGAATTGGTTACATGTAGGAAACAATGAATTTCCTTTGGTTACAGAAGAAGGAAAGGATGGGAACATGAGGATGAAATGTGAACTGGTGATGCATCAAAAGCCTAGGCTGTCCATCTAAATAAACAATCTCAGACTTAACTCTGTCAGCAACAGGGTGCCACTGAAGTTTCCTAAGCACTCGAAGAGTGGAATTCCAGAAGATAGAGGCGGTCAGTGATGAGACCTTTGGAATAGTGAGGTACGTGCTGACTGGGGAAATGACAGCACTATTGAAGTGAATGGGAAGTGTAAAGAAGATGATTGGCATTAATGAAGGAGACTTCTTTGAGCTAAAAGTGAAACACAGAGAGAGGTCATTAGAATTAGATAATTTCTTCCTTCTAAAGATTGCAAAGAAATTTCTATATAATTTCATTTTTCTCTTATACATCGTTGTAAAGTTGTCATGGACAGATAGGAACATCTCCATTTAGTACCATAAAAAGGTAGTCATAACTGACTTAAAAAGGGGACTTAACCACATGGAGTGGGATCTCTCTTTTAAAGATAGGCTGTATCTGGAATAGTATCTACCATTAGTAGGTATTTCACTACAAAACATGAAGCTAACACTTATTCATGCCATAATAGAAGAACTGATGTCAATCACAAAGAGACCGCCCCATGGCTATGTGTAGAAAACAACAAAAGGCAATGACTTGGGTCAGGTGGAACAGACAGCCCCTATTTCATCTTCATCATCTTTTCATTTCCTTTTGCTTTAACCAAAGATTTCTCACTGTTTTTTGAACATACTCAACCCTATGTTCTAACACTAAGTGAAAGGAGTGTGAGCTTTCAGGGATGGTACATTAATCGGTTTGGGACAGTGGTCCAGATAGAAGTCTATACTCTGCAGTAACCATATATCAGCCACCGAAGAGCAACACATACATTTGAGCAGCTCAAACTTGCAAAGCTCTGCTGTTCGGATTCAATGACCTTTAAAATAGGTGATAATTCAGCACAGTGCAATTAAGAATGGCCTACTGAGTTGTTTTCATGAAAAATAATAGGTTGTTAGTTATCTGTCACACGTACTGAAGAGAAAAGAGATCCCTGTCATGTACTATAAAAAGCTTCATCAGGAAACACTGTTGGAGGGAAAAGGCCTATGTGTAACTTGATAAATACTCGACACTGCAGTAGGGTCCAAAATTCCAAGGTAGACATGATGGCCTTAATTGTTTTGATAAGGGAGTTAACGTCCATATACTGAGAGGGCAGAGATGGAATAAAGAACAATCACTGGCTCTGATATGGTCTTATACACAGCCCCACTGTGAGAGACTCATATGATCTGATTTTGTTCATGAAGGGGTGTCATATTATGAAGCAGAAAAATCACACCCATTAACTCTCAATTACCATAATAAATAATGCCACCTAGGTCTCCAGTGATGAGCTACAGGGCTCTATCCTTGGCTTTGTTCCATACAAATATTTTATCAATGACTCAAAGAAAGATAAGAGGCCAATGTGATGAAAAATGTGATTCCCTACAGTTATAAATGGAAACAATATAAGAAATGCCCTGTACTTGGCTCTACAAATCAATACTATTTACACAGGATGGGATCAATAACATGTGTGAATAGGTGTATGAAAAAGAGGCCACACACTAAACCTGTTAAGATCAGGGAAGGACTGCATGGTGGACCTTACAAACTCAGAAACCTAAAGTAACCACGTAGGATGGTCGGAAATTAAAACTTTCCGGCTAAAAGAAGGTCATGGCAGGTAGTGACATCCTAGGCTGGTATCTTCCCTGACAAAGACCAATCTTTACTTTAACTGATCCCATCTACTTTTTGCATCTAAGATAGCATATCTTTGGAATGTCAGGGTGATTTCCTTTTTTTCCCCCAGACCCTTCAGCGTACAACCACTGCTTGGGACCAGAGACCACAAATAACCTTATTGTTAACTACCCTATACCCACCTTTGTAAAAGAAGTATGTGTCTATTCATTTTACTTTTTATCCAAACCCAGGATAAGAGCAAAGAGATTCACAAACACATCATAGTAAAAATGCTACAAGTCAAAGACAAAGAGAAAATCTTGAAAGCAACAAGAGAAAAACAGCTAGTCACTTACAGGGGAACCCCAAATAAGATTAATTTTTGATTTCTCAGCAGAAACAATAGAGGCAGTGGGATAATATATTCAAAGTGTTCCAAGGTGGGGGAATGGGAGGAACACCCTGTCAACCAATAATCCTATATCCAGCAAAGCTATCTTTCAAAAATGAAGATAAAATAAAAACTTTCCTAAATAAATAAAAACTGAGAAAAGTTGTTACTAGTAGATCCACCTTATAAGAAATACTAATGGAAGTCCATCAGTCACTGTTCATAGAATCAGTAATGGAAAGCAGTGACTCTAGAAGATAATTCAAATCCACATTAAAAAAAAAAAAAAAAAAAACTGGTAAAGGTAGTTATGCAATTATAGTATACCATATAAATGCATATATTTTCTCCCCTCTCACCTTCTCTTATTTCAAAAGGCAACTATATAAAATAATATGTATATAATATAATGTTAGCCTATAACATAGAAATGTAACATATGTATAATATATTTACAAAAAGGAGATAGATAGGAGCAAAGCTTTACTGGGCTAAGGAAATGACTAAGATGGTAAAGTCGTTGGCAGCCATCCGTCTCGAGAGACGATGGTGTAGCTTCTTAAAAGTCTATCTGCACCGCCGAGAATGGCTGTGCAGTCCGACTCGGGAGTGACATGGTATCTGTCTCCTCCCGTGTTGAATCGACATCTTGCGATGACGCTGGAGTGTCCTCTCCAGTGAAGCTGAAGCTACAGAGCCTGGGCAGGGTGATATGGAGGGTCTGCTGTTGCCCATGCAGCAGACCCCCCCTCTCTTCGCAGCTGAAGGGTCCAAGGGAAAGACGGAGTCAATACAGCTTGGCTTCAGGTGCGCCGCAGGAGTTGCCGGTGTTGACTACAACATCAAACCGCCTTAGGGACTCCGGCTCCGGATTTTCTGTCGGGGTTTACTCCCTTAGCCTTTCCCCTGAAGAGGTATGCCGCAAGGCAGCGGAGGTTTTTTGGAGTCAGAGTTTTCCTTCTCTGATGTGCCCTGACTGGAAGATTGAACCAGCGACACTTAGCTCACAGGCCGACGCTCAATCCACTGAGCCAAACCAGCCAGGGGAAGGATGGTAAAGTAATAACTGATAATAGATGGATTACACATAAGAATACCAAAAAGGGGTTAAGGTGATAGTGCTACATAGGAGTAACATTTATATACATAATGGGAATTACGCTAGTTTAAATCAGAAGCTCAATCAGAAAAGTTAAGATGCATATGGTAAACCCTAGAACACCACTAAAAAACTCTCAAAAAAACATTTAAAAACCTCACCAAAGAAGATATATAGTTTTGGCAAATGAGCACATGAAAAGATACTCAATATCATATATCATTAGGGAAATGAAAATTAATATGCCACTATACACCTATTAGAATGCCTAAAATCCAAAATACAGATACTGTAATACCAAATGCTGACAAGGATGCAGAACAGAAACTTTCATTGCTGGTGGGAAAGCAAAATAATATAGACACCTTGGAAGACAGTTTGGTAGTTTCTTACAAAAGTAAACCTACTCTTACCATAAGATCCAGCAGTAGCACTCCTTGGTACTTATGGGCTGAAAACTTATGTCCATACAAACACCTGCACACAAATGTTTATTGCAGCTATATTGACAATTCCTAAAAGCTGGAAGTAACCAAAATTTCCTTTAGTAGGTGAATGGATAAACAACATACTGTGGTTCATCCAGACAGTGGAATATCCTTCAATGCTAAAAATAAATGCTATTAAGCCATAAGAAGACATGAATGAACCTTAAATGGGTGTTATTAAGTAAGAGAAGTTATTCTGCAAAGGCTATATATACTTTTCAACTACATGACATTTTGGAAAAGGCAAAACTATGGAGACAGTAAAAAGATCAGCAGTTGCCACAAGTTTGGCAGGAGGGAAGGAAGGACTAAGAGATGGAAGGAGCATGGGATTTTAGGATCAGTGAAACCGCTCTGTAAATGCTGGATACATTTACTATACATTTGTCAGAACCCACAGAATGTACAACACAAAGAATAAACTCTGATATAAACTATGGACTTCAGTTAATAATAATGTACCAATGTTGGCTCATCAGTTGTAATAAAGGAACCACAGCAATGCAAGATGCTAACAATAGGGGAAACTGCAGGGGGGAAATACATGGGAACTCTGTACTTTCTTCTCAATTTTTCTGTAGATCTAGAACTGCTCTAAAAAATTAAAGTATTAATTTAAAAAAATCATTAAATTAAAATGATACATTAGAAAATATTCACTTAATGCAAAAGAAATGGGTAGGTATAATATATTTGTACATTGGATAAGAACTCTGAGATCCTTTGAAATCCTAAGTGAGTCTCACTTTTCAGACCAGAAGATACGCATAATTATCGGTGAGAAGAGTGAATACCATAAACAAATGGTCACTGTCACCACAGTCCCTCTGAGTAACTGCAGCTAACACTCTCTCCCTCCACTTAAGGACTAATAAGCAGGTTTCGGAAAAGCCCAGTTCCTGGACTTCAGGTCACACCATGGAGAGGAATAAGAAAAGAACACTGCGGCAGCAGTCAGAGCCATGAGCCTGTTAAACTCCGCCTGAGCCCTGAGCTCCTGGAAAGCAGCTACCATGAAGAAAGCCCCTGTTCTGGGAACAGCTTATTTCAAAGAACCACTCCTTCCACAGACTGAGACGATTCCTGTTGCCACCATATTTACAACTATGGCAGCCAGACACAGACCAACCAAATTCCTATTCTTTGCCTCATAAAAGATGAGCTGAACTCCTTGTCCTCAGTGATTGATTGGAACCAAATGATTGTTAACGGATGAGCAGACTTGAGTTTAGCTTCTCTCTTTCCCTCAAGCCTTTGACCAACCCTCAGCCTGAGACAGCATACAACCCCTTCCTTGATGGCTCCTTCGGAGGACTGGCTGACTGCTAGGAAAGACATTTCCTGATCAATTGTCCAATTCTTTCACCTGCTCCCCCAAATCTGGTTCTTTCTAGCCTTGTTTCCCCACCCATATGAAAGAAATTGCCTTTCTACCTGATCTTTGATGCCCTTGCAAATCTTACAGTCAAAGCATTCTCCCTATGGCAAAAGCCCCTCACCCCACCCCCGAAATAATTTTTTTTTAATAAAGTCTCTTCTCATCTAAGTTGAAATTAATTCAAGCTGGATGTATTGGTCTAACTAAAACCATTCTGCATGTCAATGAGCTGAATACAACTGCAGACTCATGAGATTTTTTTTTTTTTTTTAAACTCATAACACCTTAACACTCCAAGGGATTTACAAATGAACCAATCCAACCTCTCAGCCATGGCAGGAAAACCTCTGCAGCAGTTTCGAGGGCTACATCCTGTCACTCACCAAACACCTCTGGTGGTAGGTAATGCACTATATCACTCCAGGTAACCCGTTCCACTGTTAGAAAATTCTCATACTGGGCTGACGTCTCCATCTACATGGCGGCTGCCCACAGGCACCAGTTCTTTCCTCTGAACTACAGAGAAGCCTACGCCTCCTTCCAGATCAGTGCCCGCCAGGTGTCTGACGGCAACTACCCCCCAGCTTTCTTCACATCAGCATAAAAAGGCACCTGGCCTGTGGAGCCTATGCAAAAACAAAGACCAAATCATGTTCTCTATTCCTTTGTTTTTGATTTGTAGAGACACAAAAGTCACACGTCCAGTTTGGATCTGTATCACTGAGACAAACGCTGTAGGAAAAAAGGCAGCGCACATCCCAACAGGAGCTATCACTTGCATCTTTGCAGGTGAGAGTTAAGGGTGAGACATAAAGAAAGGCAAATGAATCTGTGTTGAAGCCACTGTGGGATGACAGCTAGAAAATGCTTCATCTATCTCAGTGCTTTCTCCCTTTCATGTTCCCCTTAACTTTGGTGAGACTATCAACCAGCCATTCTTGGGGCCAGTCGGCTGAGACATTGCAGTCAGCTTTTCCTGTTGTTATGGAAACGATGCCTCTGCGAGGCTTTTTCCCTTAAAAATAAAAATTAAAAAACAAAACAAAACCCCACTGTGAGTCAACGAAAATCATGAGCAAGTACAGTCGTCTACATTCCTGACATGAGTGGCAAGACTGGAAACTGGCTATAAAAATTTTACCTCAACAAAACACTTGGACAAAAAGTCAGCTCTGAATTGTTATAACACACTTGAATACTCGAGAAACTGATACCAATTTCTGGGAGGTATGGCTATTAAATCCTCCAGTTAGTCACCATTAACTTATAAATATATTGACAGCAAGAACTATAATTCACTGACCATTGTCCTTAATAGGACATAAGCCCCCTTTTCAGGCCCTCTTTCCTAGAGCTACCTGGATCCCATAAGCATGACTAACCCTAATTGTTTCATGAGCCTTTATCCGTAGGACTAGAAAATTACTGGAAGTGCCCTAAGGTTCAGAGGTTCCAGGAACTTATGAAACAGGACATATCAGACCACAGCGACCTGGATGGGACAGGCCCCGACCCTGCACCCAAAGGTAACACCTGAACAAGCAGCAGCCCGACTGAGACACCCTGCTCTACAACCACACCATCACCTGATAAAAACTCAAAGCCCTAACTCCTCGGGGCTGGTGCATTTCTCCACAGCTAGCCCTTCCCCTCCCTCGGGAAAGTAAAAATAAAAACTTCTACTCTCTGCACTTTCCTCTCTTTGTGAATTCTTTCAGAGCCCGCATCACCGGCCACCTTCAAGGCTTGTTGAATATCACCCAATTTACCCAGTACTATTTTGTTTTTTAAGATTTTATTTACTTTTAGAGAGTAGGGAAGAGAGGGAGAAAAAGAGGGAGAGAAACATCAGAGTGCGGTTGCCTCTCGTGCACCCGCAACGGGGACCTGGCCTGCAACCCAGGCATGTGCCCTGACTGGGATATCAAACCGGTGACGCTTTGGTTCGCAGGCTGGCGCTCAATTAACTGAGCCACACCAGCCAGGGCACCCAGTACTATTAAGAAATGCTTCCCAGTCTGCCATTCCCAGTACCTTGTCCCTAACTGATAGACATCACTCTGAGAATATCAACTGTAGGTTCCACCAGCCTGAGGATACTTTTCAGCCAGAGTTTCTGGACCCTCAGGCTTCTGCAAAAACACTAACAAAAAAAGCTCACCTAAAACAGGATGGCTCAGAGTGTAAGCATGCTTTTGTGATTGAGATATAAGACAAAACTACTTTCCCTAGTTATTATGCGTGTAACAATCCCCACTCTGCTATGCAAATTCCTGGTAGGTGTTTCTTTAGTAGTTGAGAAGAGATGCATTGTAGCCCAGTGGTTTTTGATGCTACCTTCAACTACCTCTCAAAACTCCTTTAATCCACCTCACTCATTGTCAACACTTCCAGTTTGGATCTACTCTAGGGAGTTTATTGCAATGGACTTTTACAGTAATTTTTATCTCAGGGAAATGCCTCTTGATTTTTAAATTTCTGGCCATCCATGATCCAACACTGAAAAAGTCCTAGGGAAACATGTATATCTTCCAACTTAATTGAAGTTACTAGATAGAGCCCATTAAGAAGAAAATTTACATACATAAGTATTATGCACAAATTTCATATGATATATATGACAAATATTTCTACTCCAAAGCTTTGTAAAAGAATATCTAAAATGCAAAATGCTTGTGTTGCACAAGATGTTTTGTATACATGCTTACAGACTGCCAGACTCTGACAGGTGGCAGCAAAGCAGAGGAGAGACTCCTACATGCGCCACCTATCCCAGGAGCTGAGTAGAGCTCTATGGAACATGCCTTCTGTTTCCTCAGCACTGAATCCAGCTCCTGGCTGGGCCAATAATGACAGCAGAGTCACCAAACACTTTTTTCAGTTTCTGGTCAACAGAATTTTTGGATCAAATCAAGACACTACTGCTCCTTTGTGTTTCTTACACATGTCACTTTGGCAGTCACTCTGTTCAGCAGACGCTGCTAGTGCTTCCATCTGTCAATACAGCTCTGGGAAGAGAGGCTGCCGCTCCAGGATGATAACCTGAAGTTATATGCAGATGTTCATATATATGCACACACAAAATTAGAACCACAAGCATACATACCCAACTAGAAAAGTAACAATTAGGTGCTGAGTTTCACATTATTCTCACTCACAGTATTGCTGACCACAGAGCTCAAACAGTGAGGAACTGACCATGCGGGGAACACAAGCCTGGGACAGCAATGATGTTTCATTTGTTCACTCTCCATCCAGGCCAGAAACTTCTTTTCTTGCCTCATTTCCCATAAACAACACGAAGTTCTGTGGAATCTCTTTCAGATCTTTCTCATATCTCTCTCATTCACTCAGCAACTACTGAGTGACTACTTTGTTCTACATGTAGCTACAACAGGAAACAAGACTGATGTGGTTCCTGCCCTCATGAGGCATACAGTCTAATGGGGGACACATGTAAGTAAAAAGGAAGGTAAGTATGTTGGTAGGAAGTAGTTCAGGGTGCTGCAAGACCTTGAAAAAGGAAAGGCATCAAACTCAGACTTAGGGTGTCACGAAGGATTTTGAGGAAAAATGTAATTAAGATTTGAATTTATTATCTCATCCCTTCATGACTTTGCATAGGTTTAGGACATTTTTTCTTACTTGGACAACTGTCCTTATTCTTCTAATTTATCTTTTTCCTTTGAACTCACCTTTGACAAAAACCCTTACCCTCAAGATAAAAGCAAACGTCACAGACTGGGGCTCTTTGTGACCTGGATTCCCATTTATGTCACCAGGCTTTTTCACGCTCCCATATTTAAGATACACAGAACCACCACCATTTCCTAAAAGGTGCTGTACTCCCCTATGTCTGCCTGCAGTGCCTTTTACCTTGGGTTTCAAGGCTAGATTGAGCTTCACCTCCTCTGGGAAGACTCTCTAACCTTTCAGTCTGGGTGAGGCACCTGTTGTAACATATATTTTAAAGATATTCTAGACACCATAAACAGTGTGATATTAAGTATGTGCTATTCAGTTGAGGTGTCAACTCAGGGGTTGAATCCATATTTCAGAGATTGCCAGCTACCATAAACTCCCAAAGGCAGCTATTAAAAGCTCTTTAGCTATTCATATATTGACCAACACCTAAGACTGCTCATTAGCTCAAAAATAGGATTTTTTCTACTGGTAAAATTAATGGCTTGTTAATCAGAATGGAAAATATTAGAAATGGACCTCATTGCTAAAATAAAAGGTATTCAAGAAACACAGATTGGATAAAATAATATAAAGATAACCCCAACTCTTGCTTGGAGAAGGAATATGTCTATCCCTGGTCACTTAGGAATGCTACCTGGGCCACCTGTGTCCGGTCACTGGCTTATGAAGTTTCTGTTTGTCTGATGCTGATTACAAGAGTAACAGAATCCCACTTCTATAACACTGCTACATTTCTGATAGACACCTAAAATGACAGAGCTGAGACATTGGAAAGTTTAAAAAACAGGTTGCATGAACCTATTTCTAAGTGAATATTTCCTTAATAAACATCTATAAGTATGGTAGAATTTGCTTTCATTATAATCTAGTAACAAGGTTGTAAGGGAGCAGCGAACCATTTCCCAAACCTCTTCACTGGACTCTAGCATAAAGCACGTAAGTGTGGTACCAAATTGGCTCATTTCAAAACAGGGCCTCTCCTCTCCACTGCTGCAGCACCTGTGCATCTGCCATGGCACATGTCAAGTCATATGGAAATCGTCAGGTATCTGTCTACCGTTCCCACTAACACTGAGGTCCTTAAGAACAAGAGCTGTCCTTTTCACCTCTGTAGTCCATTTCTGAGCTCAGTGTCTAGTATAAGGAAATACTTGCTAAAGGACAATTATATGTAAGTAGCATAATAAAGTGAAAGGACATCTGAGCAGAAGCTTGGAGATGTATTTTAAGACTAGTTCCAACAACAGCTGAGTACTCAATATGTGCCAATAATTTACCGAGAACTTATTATGTCTCAAGCACAGTATTAGGCCATGTAAAAAGTACCTCATTTAATTTTCAGGACGATTCTGAGAGGTAGCACCATCGTTTTACAAAGAAGAAAAGGGAAAGTCTGACTTGTTCAAGATTATTTGGATTCATAAGTAGAAAAGTAAATCTTTGAATCCAAATCTGGTCAAATCCAAAGCACATATCTTCAACCTCTATTTTAGAAGTGTGTCCCATGGCTAACATTTGAAAGCTTAGGCAAAAAAAAAAAAAATTCCCTCTGGATTCCAATATCCTCATTTATTTACTGAGTGAGACTAAATTACTTAAGCCCTTTATAGCTCCTCATGCTGTCACCTTGGTCTTGCCTGCCCTGTTTTGACAAAGAGTAAAAGAGATTTTCATGGGCAGCTTGTCATAGAGCTTTTCAGACAACATTTTGTTCTTATTCTTTTTTTTTTTTTTTCTCTTTTGAAAGTCTCTCAGGGGATTCTGAAGGCAGAGAAAAGGGACCCATTTTTGGCACACTGCTCTGAAGCTAGAACCTGTTGTTAGTCAACAGAGCCAGCAAGTTGTTATTTTTGTTCTAAAATCCTTCAGTGACATGGATGCTGGCTGAAATTGTGGGGGGCGGGGGGGGGGAGCAAGGAAAGAAAACCTGTGACCAGAAACACTTCAACTACCAGAGAAATAAAAATGGTAAAAACAAAACAAAACAAAACCCAGCGCCCTGACTGTTGTGGGTCAGTGGGTTGAGCATCATCCCACAAACTGAAAGGTCGTAGGGTCAATTCCAAGTCAGGGCACATATCTGGGTTGTGGGCCAGGTCCCTGGTTGGAGGTATACCAGAGGCAACTGATTGATGTTTCTCTCGCACATCAATGTTTCTCTCCCTTTCTTTCTCCCTCCCTTTTCCTTTCTCTAAAAAGAAATAAAATCTTGAAAAAGAAAGAAAGAAAACAGCAAAAATGTCAATCTGCTTACCATGTTTCAACTGTACTATTGCAGCTGATAAAGGAAAGGATTTTAGTGGTTCTCTGGACATTACCTGGGGATTGCTCACTTGAAAGACTCACACTATATCTGTGCCACAAAGCTTACAGTCAGGGATTGAAGTGGCATAGATAGTTCTATCCCACAAGTACTTACTGAGGACTTCATGTGGCATGTGCTGATATGTTACTGTCTCAGACCAGTTTTCTTTAAGCACAGCTTTCTACACAATTTTCCTCCTTAGAATATACTTCATTTGCTACCACTCACTGATACCAGGATGCGTACCTGCTAGAGAGGATGAGAACTCTAGAAAGAGAAGTCCCTAGTTGCCAGATGACCTACGCTAGCTCCCCTCGCCCCCCTTTGGCTTCTCTGGAAGAGGCAAGGAGTCCTAATGATATGTCATTAAGGCAACCAATCAGAAAGAACCTTTGATGGTGTTAGGATGATTAAAAGTCACAGTCATTTTAAGAAAGTTGTTCAACAGAGGAGAATAACACAGAAGAAAGTTGGTTTTTGCCTTTAAAACTTACTTTCTTAACAGCAGGATCCCCTTTGGATGGATGACAGGATGGGGACATTTTTACCTGGAAAAAAAGGCAAACATTTTAATATCCTCTTAGTTATAGTCTAGTTTTATTTGACCCATACGCAAAATAATTCAACTAGAATTGGTGAAACTGAGACAAAACAGGTATTTCAGAGTTAGAATGAATAGGTTTTTATTTTTTTTAAGTCCCTTTGAAATACGATTAGGATAAGAAAAGTGGAATAGATGGTCCAGGTTGGTTTTAACCAAATGGTGAGGAACCAAACAGATAAAGATTTTTGTTGATAAGATTAATCAACTGATACAACATACAATAGTAAGCACTTCTTGTAGAGGTCAAAGCCAAATACCAAAACATGTATAAAAGAGTTTGATAATAATAGTGAAGGATTTAGATAAAGTATCAGCTAACCATAACAAAGGATGCTTAGCCCAAGGAAGGAAAGACTCAGTAAAGAAAAATCTTCAAATATTTGAAGGGTGAAAAGAGATTGTTATTTAGGTGAAAGAGCAAGACCTAACTACATGCTGCCTGCAAGAAACACACTTTAAATGCAAAAGCACAAAGGTTAAAAGCAAAAAGCTGGAAAGATATACCATAATAGCACTAGATCTCTGAGCAAAGGTTATTATTGGGAATAAAGTGATCATTTCATAGTAATAAAGGGGTCAAGTCATCAGGAAGACATAACAATTCTAAACATCTACACATCTAATAGCTTAAAAGTACATAATACAAAAAACTAATGGAACAGCAAGGACAAATAGATTTTATAATCAGAGATTTCCATACACCTCCTTTCAATAAATGGGACAACAAGTAGGCAGATAATCAGAAAGTATAAACCCAATTAATAAATGGGCAAAGGACCCAAAGAGACATTTTCCAAAGACATACAATAGGCCAACAGCTATACAAATAAGATGCTCAATCAGGGAAATGCAAATCAAATCCACAACGAGATACTGCCCCATACCCATTAGGATGGTTTTTATAACAAATGTTGGCAAGAATGTAGAGAAAAGGGAATGTATTGGGAAGAGGGATATGTTGGTGGGAATGTAAATTTAGGAACTGCCATTATGCGAACAATGTGGTGGTTCCTCCAAAAATTAAAAATTAAACTACTATATGATCCAGCAATCCCACTGCTCAGTATTTATCTGAAGGAACAGAAATCAGTATCTTGAAGAGATACCAGAACACCATGTTCAGTCAAGTATGCAAACAACCTAAGTATTCACAATAGCCAAGATATACAAACAACCTAAGTGTTCATGAATGGATGAAAAGATACAGAAGATATATACAACAGAACATTATTCAGCCATAAAAAGAAAGAAATCCTACTATTTGCAACAACATGGATGGACCCTGCATGCTAACTGGGATTAAGTCAGACAGAGAAGGACAAATACTACATGATATCACTTATATGTTGAATCTAGAAAAGCTGAACTCAGAAACAGAGGATAAAATGATGGCTACCAGAAGCTGGGAGGTAAGGGTACAAACTTGCAACTAGTAAATGAATAAGTTTGGAGATCTAAGGCAAAAATAGTGACTATAGTCAACAATACTGTTTATAAACTTCAAAGTTGCTAGGAAACTAGATTTTAACTGTTTTCAATACAAAACAATAATTATGTACATGATAGTCCTAACTAATGCTACAGTAGTAATCATACTGAAATACATAAATGTATCAAACCAACATGTTGTACAGCTAAAATTACACAATTATGTCAATTATATCTCAATTCAAAATAAAAAAGATATAGAAGACTTAAACAACACAACGACCTTCATCAGATGGACATTTAACAGAACACCCCCCCCCCCCAGCCTCCCGCAACAAAACTAAAATACAGATTCTTTTTAGGTACACATGGACCATTTACCAACTTAGACCATTTTCTGGCAATAAAACAATTCTCAATAATTAAAAGAATTCAAGTCATACAAAGAATGTTCTCTAACCAAAACAGAAATAAGTTATATCAATAACAGAAAGCTCTCTGGAAAAATTCCCAAATATTTAGGAACTAAGTAACACACTTCCAAATAACCTATGGATCAAAGAAGAAATCAAAAGAAAATTAGACCCTAGAAACACACAACCTACCAAGACTGAATGATGGAGAAACAAGAAAACATTGACCAAATAGGCCAATAACTAGTAAGGAAAATGAATCAGGAATCAAAAACCTCCCAGCAAAGAAAAATCCAGGACCAAATAGTTTCATTGGTTAATTCTACCAAACACTTAAGAATTAATGCCAGTCCTTCCCCAACTGTTCTAAAACATTGAAGAAGAGGGAACACTTGCAAAGTATTTTAGAAGGTCAGCATTACTTTGATACCACAGCTGGAGAGGACACCACAAGAAAAGAAAACTATAGGCCAATATCCCTGAAGAACATAAATGCAAAAGTCTTCAACAAAATATTGGCAAACTAAATTCAATAGCACATTAAAAAGACCAGACATCATGATCAAGTGGGATTCATCCCTAGGAGGTAAAGGAGGGCTCAACATACACAAATCAATAAATGTGATACATCACATTAACAGAATTAAGAAAAAAGTCCACATGATCATCTCAAATGACACAGAAAAATCATTTGGCAAAATTTAACACCACTTCATGATAAAAAACCCTCAACAAACTAGGATTAGAAGGAAACGACCTGAACATAAGAAAGGCTATATTATGTACGCAGCTAACATCACACTCAGTGCTGTAAGACTGAAAGCTTCTCCTATAAGACAAGAAGACGACGTTTCGCCACCTCCAGTTAACACAGTATTGGAAGTCCTAGTCAGAGTGATTAGAAAAGAATAAAAGGCAGTCAAATTGAAAAGGAAAAAAGTAAAATTTCCTCTCTTTTCAGATAACATGATCTTATATGTAGAAAATTCTAAATTTAAATTCCAAAACATAAACTGTTAGAACTAATAAATGAATTAAGCAAAGTAGCAGAATACAAATCAACACATAAAATGAGTTTGTGTTCCTATACACTAACAGTGAACAATCTGAAGGAAATTAAGAAAACAATTTACCCCACCATCAAAAAGAATAAAATACTTAGAAATAAACTTATCCATGGAGGTTTGGACTTGTACACTGAAAACTACAAAATATTGCTGAAAGAAATTAAAGAAGATAAAAATAAATAGAAAACGTTTTGGAAGACTTAATATTATTAAGGTGTCCATACTACCACCCAAAGCAATCTATAGGTTCAATACAATCCCTATCAAAATCCCAATGGCATTTTTTTTTTGCATAAATAAAAAAATCCATTCTAAAATTTGTATGGAAACAATCTTGAAAAAGAACAAAGCTGGGGGTCTCACACTTCCAGATTTCTGAACTTACCACAAAGCTACAGTAATCAAAACTGTGTTACTGGCATAAAGACAGACATATAAAGCAAATGGAATAGAATAAAGAAACTAACAAATTGAATTCAACAACACATTAAAAGGGTCACACATCATGATCTAGTGGGATTCATCACATATTTGGTCAAATGATTTTCAAAAAGGGTACCAAGACTATTTAATGGGGGAAAGGACAGTCTTTTAAACAAAACTGAAGATCCACATGTAAATGAATGAAGCTTCTAAGACTCAAAAACAAAATAAACAATCCAATTAAAAAATCAGCAAAGGACTTTGATCTCTTCAAAGAAAATGTATAGATGGCCAATAAAAATATGAAAAGATGTTTTATATCATTGTCATTCACAAAATGCAAATTAAAAACACAATGAGATAACACTACACACCTATTAGAAAGCCAAAACTAAAAACACTGACTATATCAAGGATGTAGAGGAACTGGAACCATCATACACTGATGGTAGGAGGGTAAATGGCAACCATTCTGGATAACCATTTGGCAGTTTCTTAAAATAATAAACATAATTTTTCCTATGAGTCAGCCTTTCCATTCTAGGTATTTACCCAAGAGAAATGAAAGTGTACTCCATACAAAAATTTGTACACAAATCTTCATAACAGCTTTATCTGTAACAGCCAGAAATTAGAAAAGTCTAAATGTCTATCAACAGGTAAAATAATAAATTATGGTATAACTATAAAATGAAGCATCACTCAGCAGTAAAAAGGAATGGACTCAATACAACAATGTTGATGAATCTCGAATAATTGTGCTAAATGAAAGAAGCCAGATAAAATATATATCAATAAAGCATTTAAAGAAATTTGTTGAATACAGCTAAAATGGTGTTTAGAAAAAAATTTATAGTTTTTTATGCCATACTAGAAAATAAGAAAGATTTACAATAAAGGACTTAAGTTTCCAATTTAAGAAGCTAGAAAAAGAGCAAAGGAAAACCAAACTAAGTAAAAGGAAGGAAATAATAAGCCAAAATCAAACAAAAACAGCAGAGAAAATTAACAAGGTTGCCATAGTTGGGAATACCTACAAAATTGGTAAACTGCTATTTAGATCAATAAAGAAAAGGAGATCATGATTACCAATACCAGCAATGAAAGATAATATATTACTGCATGTAGCATTACTTACAGACATTTAGAAGACAATTAAGACCTTATTATGGACAACTTTACACCAATAAATTTGGCAAATTAAATGAAAAGGACACATTCCTTGAAAACCAACTTAGAAAATGGACTTAAGATAAAACAGAAAATATGAATAGCCCTATATTAAAGAAATTAAATCTGTTATCAAATCTGTCCACAAAGAAAACTCCAAGTCCAAATGATTTCAACAGCAAATCCTAGCAAATATTAAGTACACAGAGACTAATACATACATGAAAAAAGAATATCAACTTATTAATTTCAAGGAAAAATGAAATTATTACTAGAAGTAGTTTGGTATTAGATACCACCTGTCTAGAATGATGAAAAAAGAGGGATCAGTATTGGATAAGCAACTGGACTCAAGTTCTTAAGCCTCTCCCAATTCTAACTGTCAAATTCTAAGTTCCTACAGTATACATGAAGAAGACATTTCTTATCACTGTGGCATCAAGCTCTTCAAATAGGACCATGTTGCAGACTTTTTTGCCTTTCCCCTCTGACTTTCAGAATAACTTTAGAAAACATACCTCAGCTCAGGGACTGAAACTGCTGGCTGTCCGGACTGTCCTTTCTGATTTAGCAGTTCTGCAAAAATTAGACTTGACAGTCTTTGCTCTAACATACTATGACATTAATACTCTGGAATTTACTCCAGATGTATGATGTAGCTTGCTAAATGTGATCCAATTTTAACTCCTGGTATGCTCTTTTTGAAAAGGGAGAGAATAGATTTTCAAAGCAAAGTAGATATTTAAGCTTTAAAAAAAATCTCATGAAAGAATCCGCAGACTTTTTAAAAACAAGCCAAGAACTAGATGCGGTGCTGGACAATCTGAGAAAGCTGTTTTCTGGAGATTAAGTCAGAGTGTTTGAAGTGGCAACAGAAATGGTTCAGTATTGCTCATGAAAGGTCTTATTTTTCATTTAACAGGATTCCTTTTGGAAATGCCTCAGGCAATGCAGCTTAAAAGAGACACTTTAAATCCAGGTGTGCAGACCCTAGATCTGGGGAGATGGTTGATATATTAAGCTAGGCCTTAATAATAATGCTGAACTTTGGGGATCTTCAATAATAAAATGATTTCTATCTTAGAGAAGCAATCTTATCTTAAGAATTCTAGCAATAGAAAAACCATATCACTTGGCTTTTCTTAAAAAAAAAAAAAAAGCCCTTATTTTTTTTAATTATAAAAGGAATACATGTTCACTAATGGAAATTTAGAAAATACAAAAAAGCAAAACAAAACAAATAAAAATCACAATCCAACTACATTAGCAATAACTACTAACAATTGGAATCACACTATTTTGTTATATTTTCATGTTACATGTTGAAAATATTCATTCCGCCATATCAATATTCTTCAGTAACATGATTTTTCATGTCTATATAGGAATCCATTCATTGTATAGATATACCATAATTAATCTAACCAACTATTGGGAGGTACTGAAACATTTAGGTTGTTTTCAATCCTTTTATTATTAAAATGCTGTCATAAACATCCTTGTACATAACATGTGGCAAACATTCTTCACGTATTATTTCCATGGCACAGATTCTTATAGATCCCTGCTTCTAAAGGTGTAGACATTTAAAAATACAAACTTCCAATTTTTCTCCTGATAAGATGGATCTATAAATCCTTTTCTTATAATTCTGAAATCTAAAATGCTCTGAAACCAAAAGGATTTCTTTTTAAAAACTCTTGGAACCAAAAGTCATTTACCTGACCTGAACTGAAATGAGGCTCTTTATAGTCTTTATTTATCCAACATAAGCATTTGATTATGGGATGCTACACTAGACCCCACTGGGAATGTTATATATGATATACAATATATGCCCCCATATTACCCTTCTTTTAGCACTTCAAAGATGCTATTTTATTGTCCTCTGGCTTCCCTCATTTTATTAAAATGAGAAGTCATCCATCATTCTTAATATTGTCTATCTTTGGCTGCTTTAAAGATTTCCTTTTTATCTTTGGTTTTAGCAGTTTGAGTATGATGTATCTGAGCGTGATTTTCTTTGTATGATATTTATTCTGTCAGTGATTTGCTGAGCTTTTGGATATATAGGTTGATTTTTTCACAAAATGTGGGAAAATTCCAGACATCTTTAAGTCACCCCATTACCACTTCTCTCTACTCACTTTCTGGAACTCCAATGATATATATGCTAGAATTCTTGATATTGTTTCAGTTAGGATTATTTTTACTGAAATGTCTTCAAATTTACTGATAATATTTGTCTCAGTGTTAAAAATGCTGTTGATATGGAACAAACCTTTCATTTTATGTTTTTAGCTCTAGAATTAACACTTCATTTTATTTTATAGTTTCCACTTGACTGCTAAGATTTCCCCATATGTTCATTCATTCTGCTGATCTTTTCTTCTAAATCCTTTAACATATTTCTAAGTTCTATTTTAATGTACCTGACTGCCAATTCCAACATGTGGCTCATCCATAGATCTGCTTCTATTAATGCTTTTTCTCTTGGTTTTGAGTTATATTTTCCTCCTTCTTCCCATTGATCCTATGATAATGTGGGCCTTGGCTTTGTCAGACAGGACTTATTTTGCTTCGCCTTTAGTCTTAGGGCAACCCTTAGCCATAAAGCTCAGTTTCAGTGCAAAATGTGGTATTTTACCAATTTCCCTATTTGGCAAGACTTGTACTCAAAACAACACTATGCAGTGCCGAAATGAAATCTCTGCTTAGTTCTTGAGTTCCTCTGATGCTACTTTCTGCTTAGTTTCTTGGAACATTATTGTGTATGTGCACTTTTGAAATCTATAAAAAGATTTGGAGCTCTCTCTTCCCTGACATATTGCTTGAAGAGATTTCCCCCCTCAATTTTCAGCTGCTTTGGTATTGAACTCTGAGCACTGTTTCTTCATCTCAGTTAGAATGCTACTTTCTGTTTGAGCTCTTTTCCCCCAGTAGTACTCCAAGGCAAACTGAGAAGTGCCCTAAGGGAAAAGCTGGACAAATGTTGAGCTCCTCTAGTTGGCTTGCCTTCTTTAAGGTTTGTGTTCTCTAAACAATGTGTTTTTTTTTAATATATATTTTGTCTAGAGCTTATAATTGTTATTACAGAAAGGCTGTCCAATGCAGGCTACCTGGTCATTGCTGGAATTCGAACTCTGTATTACATTTCTTCACGCTTTAAAAAAAAAATTATTATAATTGCCCCTACTTCTTTTAGAATTCCAATTATACACATAGTTTGCTACCTGAAGGTGTTTCATAGTTCGCTGATGCTGTATTCATTTCTTTTCAGTCTTTTTTCTCTCTATGTTTGATTTCAGATAGTTTCTACTGCCATACCATCAAGTTCACTAATCATTTCTTCTTCAAGGTCCATCGTGCTATTTGTCTCCTCTAGTGTGTTATCTTGACATTATAGTTCTAACCTCTAGATGTTCTGTTGGGTCTTTATAACTTCTGTATCTCTATTTAACATGTTCAATCTTTCCTCCAGCTTCTAGAACATATAGAGTACAATTATAATAACTATTTTAATGTTCTTCTAAACTAAAACATATCTGGCCAAAGGGATTTGGATAAGAGATTGTGAACTTTACTAATATGTGTCCCCATTAGTAGTGCATTAAAGTGTCTATCCTCACATCCTTATTAATATAAATGCATATGTATTCTTAATGTATGATAGTTTAATATGTATTTTTTAAAAACCTGCCACCTATTTAATAAGTAAAAACAAAAAAGGTACCTTATTGCTGTTTTAACCTGTATACCTTTGATTACAGGTAAAGTTAAAACATTTTTAAAAACTTAATTGGAGAATGAAAATTTTTTTAATGCCCTTCACCCATATTTCTACCAAAGTTTTTGTTCTACATAAAGACTGGAGCGCTCTCTCTCTCTCTCTCTCTCTCTCTCTCTCTTTCTCTCTCAGGGGCCTTCTCCATGTGGCTTGGAGAAGGGGTCTCCAGGCTGCTTTAAGAGGCTCTCGCCATGCGGTTTGCAGGAAGAAGGCAGTTTGCAAGGAGGCTGAGAATCCAGGTGGTTCTGCATTGAGAGCTGGAGGGCACCCCAGCACAGAAAGGACCTCCCCAATCAGAAGAGTGATTGGCAGCTGCTGGTAAAGCTGAACTGTGTTTGGAAAGTAGGGAAACGGTTTCTCTAACTTTTCTAAAGCTAGCCTGGTTTGGTAGGGGGGAGGCAAGAATATGTGTTTATAGGTGTTTAAAAGAATATAAGACTTAACAACAGAAATCCGCAAATAACTAAATCTATATAACTGTTAAATAAACAATTCTTTTTCTTTTCACCAAAAAAAAAAAAAAAAAGACTGGAAACACTTTCCTGGTGCCATTGTCATTCTTGGTCTCTTGGACACAAGCCTTGTTTGGATCAAAGGGAAGTGCACAAATTTATAGATTGTTAAGAATCTATTTTTTACGTTGCTCTGGCAAAGAAATGAAGACTTGCCTGCTAATAGAGATGCTGCTATCTATCCATCTTCCACAACTACAATGCATCATATGAATCCCTTGCTTTAAACCCTTCCTATTTTCACGTTAAGAATGCAAACTAAACTCTGCCAGAGTCTTATAGGCTATGCAGGATTGGCCCTGCCTACCTCTTCAACTTCTTTCCTTCCATGTTCCCCTTTAGTCACCGTGTTTCATCTACTGGAACAAGTCACTCACTTCCCTCCTCATTTCCACTGTGCTTACAGTTCTCTCTTGCTTGTAATCTTCTTCTCTTCATGGCTGATACCTTCTTATCTTTCAGGTCTTAGCTTAAAAATCAACTCTGCAGACAGACATTTCCTCCTACCCAATTCAAATTAGTTTTCCTTCATGTTATTCTTCCCAAAACATTCTCTTCTTTCCCCTTATGGCATTTATATACCTATCACAATTTGAAATTATATATTTGACATAGTTTATTGTCTAGCTCTCTTACTTGATGGTAAGCTACATGATAGTGGGAACTATATATTTTTTGTTCACCAATGTGCACTTAGTACCAAGAATAGTGTTCAGCCTAAAGTATAACAAGATTATTAGAAAATGGGCAACAGTCTTCTCAAAAACATTCATTTATGTTAGAATCATTCATCATCTCTCTGCATTTCTGAGATATACTAATCTTTATTTAACTCTAAATTTAATTTAGAAGATATTCTTTTAAGAAATACTGCTCTCACCAAAAACTGAAATCTCATTTTTTAGCATTAATTTCAATCTAACATATTAATAACAGGGAGCTAATATTTCTTAAAAATGGACAAATGAGAACAAGTGTTCCTATTTCATTAAACAGCATATAAACCAAATATCTGATTTATAGTGAGAATCCAAATAAGCAATGTACAACGGTTAACAGAAAATTATGAACAGTGAGCATAAATATATGTTATTTACTGAAGTTTCCTGGAAGTTGTAAATATTTCCTTCTAACATTTTAAATAAATTTACCCCAAATAAAAAATTTTTTCTTAGACAACTCTAAAAAAAAAAAAATACAAACCACTCCAAGTACCAGGGGAAATATCAGCTTATTTCATTTAATTCCCTCCTTTTGTGATTATTAAAGGATCAGCAGGCCTATATGTTTATTTCCACTCCCTATCTTCCTCAGATACTTACCTTTTATTGAAAAAAACAAAGACCTCTGATATTTGACTAAAGTACTTGACTCTCTATTCATAAGGGATGACTTATCCAAATCTGAAAAGATATCAAGCAATATATTATAAAAAAACTTCCTAATGTGTCTCTAATGCTCTTGTTTCTTGAAGTTTTAAAAGGAGTAACAACTTGTATTAGCTCTCAAGAACTGTAAGCCTTGTTGATAATATAATAATGTTAAAACTAAAATCTAGTAAATCTTCAAGGTGTCTTTGAATTTATATAAAATTGCCTGTTGACTAAGAATTATTATTTTTAAAATGAATAGCAAGTTAATTTCTTTTTTTTAAATGTGTTTTATTGATTATAATATTACATTTGTCCCAATTTCCCTTCCCTCTGCTCCCCTCCACCTTGTGGCCCCCCTCCCTCCAGTTGTCCCCCCCTTTTAGACCATGTCCATTAGTTGTGCATATAGTTCTTCTCAACCTCTCTCTGTCTATTCCATTCCCTCCTACCATGATCCTTAATTCCTATATCATCTCCCTCCCTCTCCCCGTTCCCCCTCCATGTTGACCTCCCCCCAATATGTTCCCCGTACCTATAGTTCTTTTTCCACTCTCATTGCCTGTTTAGTTTGCCTTTGTTTCAATTCCCTAGCTTCTGTCGTTTCTTGTGATGCAGTGCAACATAATTTCTTTTAATGCTAATCAGGACCAATGAAGATGTTCAGTTGCTACTATGAATTTAATAAAGTAATAATCAAAGGTTGAAATAACATTTGTTGAGAAAATAGAAGGATGAGTTTGTCAGTTGAAATGAGTTGCTCCAATGTATTTCATCTGTGAGTAACATGTAGAGAAAGCAAAACAGAAAATCATGGAGACTTGCAAGGTCTATTCTGTGGACCTACGTTTCACACTGAGTTGCTTTAAACCAGAATGGGGGGAGAGGAGATAAGCGAAGAATGAAATGAGTCATTCTTTTCCTGTTTGTAAAGAAGAAAAGTGCTTATTCCAGAGGAAAAGCAGGCTTTCTGGGGGAATAACTCCCATCACATCTGTGCAAACCTGTTGGAAGGCATCTAATACATCGGAGTTATTGGTTATGCATATTTACCAGCTGTGAAAAACAGAAGTGAGTAAAGGAGCAGCAAGAAAAAAGACTATGCACCAAAACCACAGTTACAGAGGTAGCGAGAAGCATCAAATGCACTCAGTATCTCCTGGGGGTAGACAGCAACATGTGAAAGCTGACTGGCCATCTCAGCTTGGTGTTAGAATCACTGGGACCCTCACCTCTGTTACCCCCTATACAAGGGCCAGGAACTGAACCAGGGCTCATAGTAAATAGATAGTCAAAGGAAATTAAGAGAACAAAGTACATTTGTGAAATAAAGTTTAATAAGTGCTATCATTTTCATTTTATTTTACATTTTTCAATTAAAAATGTGAGTGGCTCACACAATGATAAGAAATTTTAATTAGCACAGTCAATATGGTATGGATGTATTTTAAAAGTCAGCTTTACCATGTTTCAATACAGCCAGAATGTTAAAAATAGAACAAGGTGGAGGAAGGAAAACTGGGGGTATAGATAGTCCTAGAAACTTCAGTTCAAATATTGGCCATCCCTCTCTGAGCTACATATAATTTCTTCCACTGTAAAATAGGGACTATATCACCCTTGAAAGTTGTTGTGAATATTAGCATAAACACAACTCAAGCATATATTTGATAAATTTCACTTCCTCTTTCCTTCTTGTGTTATTAACCTACTACATCTTTTTACAAAAAAAAAAAAAAAAAGAAAAAAAAAGTGAGTCGGACAGCTAGAGTAAAATTTAAGAAATCCAAAATAGTCCTCATTCTAGCTTGCTTCATTATTAGGAAGCATCACACAGAGATTTTCAAGAAGATCTGATCAGTAATCTTACTGGAGTTTCCTAAAGAATGCAAAGGTTGACTCATCTCTCCTGCCCTGGAGAATGGGATGACCTCAGAAATAAAGCTGTCTTTGACATGTACAAACAATTTCAAAATAATTTCCCTTTTCTAGATCCTTTGAGAGAAGGCAGGAGAAAAGACAATTAAATAGACTTTTGTCTTTCTTCAGTTTATGAGGTGTGGGGATGTACGACCAGCGCACCCAACGTAGTATAAGTGGCTTCAAAATTTAACATCAATTCATGAAAAAATCTCATAAAAACATGAAATAGAAGGGAATGTCTGTCTATACATAATATAAAGCTTACACACACAAAAAAACTACAGTTAACATTATACTTGGTGATCAAAAACTGAACAATTTCCACAGAAGATCAGTAATAAGACAAGAATATCTATCCTCACCATTCCTATACAATATTGTACTGGAGGCCAATGCAATAATGGAAGAAAAAAAAAGGTATAAGATTGGAACAGAAGAAATAAAAGTCCTTATTTGCAGATGATAATAGTCTATGTAGAAAAGAGCAAAGAACCTACAAAAAGTACTAGAAATAATAAGTAAGCTTATTAAGGTAGTGGTTACTGGCTACAAGGTCAATATACAAAAATATATTGTATTTCTACATTCCAGCAATGAACAATTAGAAATTGAAATATAAAACAGTAAAATAAACAATAGCATCAAAGTCATTAAATACTTAGAAATAAATCTTACAAGACATATATAAATTTATATGCCAAAACTACAAAACACAGATGAAATAAATCAGAGAGCTAAATAAATTGGGAGACATGTTAATAAATTGGAAGACTCATTATTAAGATGTCAACTTTCCCCAAATTGATCTATATATTCAACACAATCTCAATAAAATCCCAGCATGATTTTTGTAGAAATTGACAAAATGATTTTAAAATTTATATGGAAAAGCAAAGGCAACAGAATAATTAAATGTCAGAAAAAAAAAAGTTAGAGGATTCACATGACCTGATATCCAGATTTACTCTAAAGCTACACTACTGAAGAAAGGATATATAGAGCAATGAAACAGAATAGAAAGTCTAGAAAGAGACCCACACATACACAGTCAATTGATTTTTTTTCACTAAGGTACAAGGGCAAGTCAATGTATATCCACATGCAAAAGATTGAACCTCAACCCTTATTTCACACCCTATTAAAAATATATTCCAAATGAGTCAGTGACTGCCAGGGGTTGAGGGTGTGAGGAGAGGTTGACTATAAAGAAATATAGGGGATACTGCCCCATATCTTTTTTAAAAAAATTATTTATTTATTTATTTACTTATTTGTAGAGAGAGGGGAAAGGAGAAAGAGAGGGAAAGAAACATCACTGTGTGGTTGCCTCTCACTCGCGGCCCCAACTGGGGACCTGACGTGCAACCTAGTCATGTGCCCTGACTGGGAATCGAACCAGCGACATTTGGCTCGCAAGCCGACGCTCAATCCACTGAGCCACAGCAGTCAGGGCCTGCTCCATATCTTGATTGTAAAGGTGGCTGTCAAAACTAGCAGAAGGTGAATTTTACTCTTTATAAATTATGTATTAAAACACATAATTACATATATAATATGCAATTGTATTTTTTAAAAAAAGAAAAAAATGTCTATTTTAACCTCTCAGGGCTATCTGGGAAAAAAATCTAAATGGTAATATCTAGGCCACAATATGCATGTAATCACAAGTTGTTTATGCATAGGATGTAACTGAAAGAGAGAAAAAACTGAAGTGCCCCAAGATGTAATGCCTTAAGTATCTGCATAAATAAAGGTTTCCCATCTGTATTTGGTTTCAGCTTGGAAAGATGTTGGAAATCACAAGACCCATCTTTCCTTCCCTAAATGCAAAGAAGAAAGCATTTTAGATGTATAGTTAACCACATTTTCAATCTGGAAACCATATTAAACATCTTTACCTTTATGTCCTGCAGACATTCCTAGGTTCAACAGTGAATTCTTTTTTGATGTTTGTGTTCATCTTAGACACATCTCAAGTATGTACTCTTTTCTCCATCCCAATTTCTACCTTTCTAGAACAAGTTACCACTTCTCTCCTCTAAATTACTTCAATATTCTTGGTCGTCCTATTCCATTCTTGCTTCCTTTTTAATTCTGCAGTTATTTTTTTTTAAATACTACTTAAAAAATAAACTTATTGTGATCAGATCATTCCTTCCTAAAAACCCTTCAATATCTTCCCTATTTCTTTAGTACAAACATAAAAATAATTAATGTGGTCCCTGTTGATCTCACTATCCATATCTCATACTACTCTTTCACCCTCTAGATTCAATCACGCTCAATGTCTAGTACCACGTTCTTTTCCGCTTCACAGTAGAGATGCTGTATGTTTGTTCCCTCTGCCTTAACACGCCTCCTCCTATCGCCCTTGCACTTGAACGTGTCTACCTTATTTCTTTTTTCCTTCAGGGGCAGCTAACATGGCATTTTCAAGGAAGCCTTCCATGATCTCCCATGTCTACATCATATCTATTGGTTATCTGCTCTTACAGCATATTCATCTCTAAGTACTTGTGATGTAATTTTTTTAAAAATTTGATTTTGTCCCTGGTTGTCACATAGGTCCTAAAATAGTTGAAATCTTCTGAGTAATATGCTAATGAGATTATGGGTGTCTGGGGACCCCAATATAGCTTCAGAATGGCACCTGGTCACCAGAAAGATCAGGCCATTAAAGTTCTACCTGGTTCCATCCTCCCCTGCCCCCGCCACCTCTGGAGAGAGGGAGAGGGTGGAGATCAAGCTAATCATCAATGGCCAATAATTTAATCAATTATGACTACATAATGAAACTTCCATAAAACCTCCAAAATGAGATTCAAAGAGCTTCTGGGCTGGTGAACACATTGATGTACTAAGAAGGTAGTATGCTGGGAGAGGGTATAGCAGTGCCTCCCTCCCATACCTCACTCTACGCATTTGTCGTCCCATCTGGCTATGTCTGCAGTGTATCCTTTATAATAAACAGGTAAATGTGAAGTATTTTCTTAAGTGCTATGAGCCATTCTAGTGAATTACTGAACCTGGGCAGGAGGGGGGCGGGGGGTGTCACAGGAATCCCTGAGTTTGCTAAATCAGACCTGAGTGTGGGTAACCTGGACGCCCTGACTGGGACTGGTGTCTGAAGTGAGGGCAGTTAATGGCCATGAGCTCTTATACCTGGGCAGTCTGATGCTAACTTCTGGGAGTTAGCGTCTGAATGGAATTGACAGAACTGATGCCAGAGAGAACTTGAGAACACTTATTCAAAACCTATTTATAATTTCATTCATTATAAACTCTACAAGGCAAATGTCTTGTCTATTATTGTATCCCCAACACTTAGCACAGTGCCCGGCACACTGTTCCATATAGAATGGGTGGATACGTAAATGAGTACCTACCCCTGGAGTACAGAAATGTCAAACTGTCATCTAGGAGAAACAAGATATGGACAGCTTTCTTGGGTCTGCCTCTGATACAACACTGAAAGGTGATAAAACAAAGATAAAAAACAAGTCCAGCTTTTCACATGTGACATTAAGGGTGACTACAGGACAGGGTGGTGCACGGGAAAGAGCAGGACACAGCAAATGCGACAGCATCTCTCACTTTGAAAAGAAGTAGACTGAGAACAGCACAGTGATCAAGCCACAGCCCTGTGACCCCCTCTCCTCCACCCAGAGCCCCTCATGTTGCCAATTCCTTTTCTCCCCAAAGCTATTAAGCAGTAGAGTTTAAACTCTGCTTCATTGCCTGCTTAAGAAGAAAAAGAAAGAAAGGATGTAAAGTGAATAAAACCATATCTAGTCCATTAGTCACATTCCAAAGGCAATGGAAATTCCTCACATGAACACTACTGCATCAGGTTCTTTGAGGAAAGTTACCCAGCTGGAAAAACCATGTACAGAGCCCTTGTGTATGTACCTTGTCCATGAGCCCTACTTTGAAGTAATGACTCCGCACCCTTTGGCACACAGGTACTCAGCAGTACCACAGCATTTGGACTTGTTGACCTCTTACTTTCTCAAAGGATCCTAAACAGGCTGATGTGTGTACATCTCTCTGTTCAAATAGATCTTAAGCTTTTTATAGGGCAGAAAATGGCTTCTGTTGCTCTCAAATCTCTGTTTTTCGGTGCTAGACATAGAGGAGAACTTCTTCTCCTCTAAATAGGAATGAATAGATGTCATGCACTAGGTACCCATCAGGTAAATTTGTTGAAGCCTACAGAACCAGAAAAATATGAGGCCAGGCATACCAGACATTTGTAAGAAAAACCATCTCCTTTTTGCCATGAAAACAAACCTTACCTGTGACAGAGTGATCCTTCCCTTTTTGATTTCAGATGAATTTTCACTTAGTTTTCCTACTTTGTTACTCGAACTACATTTGTAGCATGTCCATCTTGTTTGCCCCTCGAGTTCTATGGTGCACTCTTTGTTTTGCAGACAGAATGAGTGATACAAATGGCCACAGCTGCAAAATGAAGGCAATCAATTTGCACTTTTCATTATCATAAAACTCATAAGCGTAAGCTATATTGGAGTGTATTTATAAGTCACAGAGATTTCTTATATGTTGAAATGCATTGATGGTTGTACAGGTTAAGAAATAAGAAAGGGAATAAACTTGTTGCTGCCTTTTCTTTTTTAAAAACCGGATATACATATTTGTATACTTTAGCTGTTAGTAAGAACAGAATCACAGTTCTCTGACTACAAATCTCCTGGGGGATGAGTTAAACTTTTGTTCATTTCTAAAACTATAAAATACTTTTAGAGAGTTTGAAAAGAAGTCAATTGGGGATATCATAATTATATAAGTAACTTGATAATAACACAAGCGGTCTGCCTCATCAAATTCAAGGCAAAAGCTGTGATTTGATTAAGCATTAACAAAAATGTCAGTGCTCTAGTCAATTCTTACCCTATTTCTATGAAGAAATCCCCTATTGATTACATTAAGTTAACAAATGAGCCTCCCAACATGAGTGTTGAGTATGACTCTGTCATCTTTACTGATCCCCCTAGTTTCTCTGACCTACAATGTCAGAAGTCAATCCTTTTCTCTTCTGTAGTCTTCACAGTCTTTCTCCTCTATATGCTTCTTTTCTACAGCTACCCTTGCTCCTTTAGTGATTCCTCCCAGTTCCATAGTTTAAAAATACCACCTACATGCTGATAAAATGCCCAATTTATTATCTTCAGTCCAGACTTCTCTCCTACGTCTCATCCACGTGTCTCATCAAGAATCTCCTCTGGATGTTAATGGACTTAAATTTAACAGTTCAAAATTCTTGATTTTCACCCCATTCTGCCCCTACTGCATGCCCTCATCTAACCTTCCACATCTCAATAAATGGCAACTACATTCTTCCAGTTTCTCAGGACAAAAATTTTGGAGTCATCCTTGACTATTCTCTTTCTCTCACACCTCACATCCAATCTAGAAACAAATCTTCTCTGATCTATCTTAAGAACATATCCAGAACCCAGCTACATTTTACTTCATCATTACTACCTTGGATTACTCACTTGGATTACTGTACTAGCCTAAATGATCATTCTACTTTTACCCTTGTCTTTCTATAGTCCATTCTCAACACACAAAGTGATCCTTAAGACATGGGTCAGATAAGGTCAATCCTATCCTCAAAACCACTCAATGCATTCTCATCTCAGAGTAAATGTTTAATACTTTTTTTTTTATCCTCAACCTGAGGACATTTTTTTATTGCTTTCGGAGAAAGAGAAAGGGAGGGAGAGAGGGAGAGAGTGAGGGAGGGAGAAGGGAAGAGAGGGGGGGGGGGAGGGAGGGAGGGAGAGAGAGAGAGAGAATTCAATCTGTTTGCCTTCTGTACACGCACCCTGACTGGGGATCGAACCCACAACCTAGCTATGTGCCCTGACCAGGAATCAAACTCACATCTTCTTGGTGTACATGATAATGCTCCAACCAACTGAGCCAAGGCTAAAAGTTTAATTCTTTATAATCACGCAATTCCTACATGATTTGACCTCTGCTCTTCCTCTTGAAGTCAGCTCTTATCAATAGTCCTTTCCTTCATTCTGCTCAGACAGCACTCACCTACTCATTCAACTAATCCTTCAATATGCCCAGAGCGCACCTGCTTCTTGCTTTCTGCGCTTGTCAACACTCTGACCCTTTGCCCGAGGCATTCTCCCTGATACTGCACAGCCACTTCCTTTAGGTCTCTGATCAAATGTCACCTGAATAGTGAGACTTCCCCTAATGAGTCTTTATAAGTTAGTAGCTCCAAACATCGTCTTTCCTGTATACCATCTTTTATTTAATTCATGGTAATTATTAATTACATATTTATTAATAATTTTTAAATCGTCTGTCCATAAGTCACCTTAACAGTGAGGCTTTCTATGACTACTCTGTATAAAATATCTTTCCTCCCCAAACACTCTATCTCACTTAATATGTTTTTAACATGTTTTATTTTTTCCCATAGTAGTCACTATCTGGCATTTTACTTGTTTTCTGTCCTTGCCAATGGAATGCAAACTCCCTGAGAGCAGATCCTTTGTTTCATTAATACTGCACCCTCTGCCCTTGAACAGTACCAGGCATACAGAAGGTGCCCAGTAAATACCTGTTGAATAAATGGGCTCTTTGTTGGAGAACTATTTCCCTTTCCTACCACCAAATCTACTACTCTTCCTGTATCTATAATAATAGCAGCTAATACACATAGTTTTAGCTTACTGTATGTCACCATGATACAAACGCCTTATGTGAATTATTTCATTTAATGTTCACAAAACCCTAGGAAGCAGTACCATTATCATCACAGTTTACAGATGAGAAAACTAAGATGTAAAGAGATTAAATTACTTGTCTAAGTTTCATACCTACTAAGTAGAAAAGTTAGGATTTGAACTCAAGAAGTTTGGCTACCAAGTTTATCTTACAGTTCCTCTATCCATGTATTCCAGGTGAGCTGGCTTTGCTCCTGAGATCAAACTTTTCACTTTAATACTATATTTCTTCTCTCTGTGCACTGTGGCTTTAACTATCATTTATATGCTGTTGGTTTCTAAATTTATATTTCCAGTACATGTCTCCAGCTTTCCGACTAGACAAACTGTCTCCCTGACATCCCTGCTTGGATGTTGACTAGCCATCTCAAACCTAACATCTCTAAGACAGGACTCTTGATGGCTCCAATTCCTCACACCTGTTCTTCATCTTAAGGGAACAGTACCCTCTTCATCCAGTTCAGGCAACTCACGGGCTACATCTAATACATCAGCAAGTTAGCTCTACCTGTAAAATATATTCTGAGCCTTCACGCCTACCTCTCTCATTCTGCTCAAAATGTCACTTCCTTAGAGATGTTTTTCCTCATTTTGTTGTCTTAAAACAGCACTCTCACTCCAAACACGTCATCCTTCCATCCCCTTACCTGTACTTTATTTACTTTGTATTTATTTACACCCTAACAGCCATTCCTCCTGACTCCCATGCAGAATGTAAGGTCTGTAAGAGTTTTGTCCACTGCTAGAATGATTGACTGAGGCTGTGTATTCACATGCATTCCTGCCTGGTAATACCATACATGTACACACACACACACACCCCATATGTGTAACATTTCCTTCTCTCTCTTACCTAAAGACAATAATTTCATCAGCCATTTCTTGGCGTCTCTTGTATTGCTGCAAACATATAGAACAGTAATCCTGCTTGGGATTCAGTCCTCTGGCGACTGAAGCTCTCAGGTTACACAGTGACCAATGGAGATCTTGGTTTAGAAGGCTAGTAGTTGTTTCCAGCAGGGTCTAAGTAAGACCAAAACAAAAAACAAAAAATGGTTTATAAAATGAAAGAGACAGAGGGGATAAATAGGAGATAATAGTTGTTTAGTTTTCAACCACAAACAACCAAAATTAAAATACACTATGAAGGCATGAAATTAAACAAACATCAAAAAACTTCAAATTATGTGGTTAACTTTAATGTACAGAGTTAATGACCAGTGCAGACATTAAGATTCTCAAAATATACCGAGAAATGTGTGCTTGGCCATTCTGTGACTTAATTCAGTACTGATTGCTTTCAAATGATTAGATAAGCCAAAATCTATTTATTTATTACATGTATACAATAAGTTTTCTCTCAATGGCTTGAAGTGTTGTAACAAATAACAAAAATACCTTGATTTTTTAAAAATAGAAACCGCATCTGTGGCAATATTTCAAATAACCTTGCATTGGAAAAGCTAATGGCCATTACTCAGTTTTCACTTCCCTTGGGCAGAGAGATCACATTTTTCTGATCAGCATTTACAGGTCATTTGAATCTGCTCAAAACTGTGACATTTGTCATTAAGTCACATAAAGACATTTTCACAGCGACCACATTAAGTCATTTTTAAGGCTCTATTTGCTTATAAAGTATTGTGTTCACACTATATCTAAATCTCAACAGTCATATATATCCTACATATAGATGTACATTTTCTGTCAATCTCCAAGGGAAAAATATACTGACCATCCTCCTTGCTACATAGCCTAGCTCTTTATCTGTAATGCAGAACTTTTAGTTCTAATGGTCTGTTAGAACTAAACATAATTCTTTCCAATGAACCCCATCTTTTCCTTGTCTGCCAAAGTCCTAAAGTTCACGAAAATTTTCTGCCTTGCACTCAGCTTTCCTTCTGCTGACATGCAAGGGTACTGGCTTCATGTGGCTATGGTGAGCAAAATTGCAGTTTTTACAACACCCTAAGAAAAGTTCCGTCACCCAAATGTTACTTTGTCTTCTCTCTGATTATTAAAAAAGCAGGCATTGTATCTACCATGCCCAAATGGCACTTTTCCTAGGTGGCTTTGTGAGTTACTTTGAAGTACAATAAGAAAAAAATCTGTACCTCAAGCTGGCTCCTACCGAGAATTAAAGCTATAGACAGTTTTCAGTTAAGAGAGAAACCGATGATCATTTTTGGTTAATGGCAATTATCTGCTTCAGGATGTTTAAAAGTATTTTTCTATACTCATGCTGACCCTCCTTTTCATGGTTATACTTTGCATTCAATTATTTTTCCAGAAAATTTTTCACACTTTTGATTTCAAAGATATTTGTCCCTCTGCCAATAAATCAAAACAATAAAATGGATCCAAATTTGATGCACTTCCACACTCTAGAATATATGTGCATATATAAAATATGTATTAATTAATTAAGGTTAAGAGAAGTTTAAAAAATTTAAAACCCACACATTTTAATCTTGCAAACTTCCACTAAATAGATGTTAATTTTTAAAGAAAAAGTATAGGTGCAAAGAAAAACAAATACCTTTTTTCTGCCTTAGGACAGGCTTGGAAATAGAAACTAGTTTCATTCTGCCCTGACCGGTGGCTCAGTTGGTTGGAATGTCATCCCATAGACCAAAAGGTTGCAGCTTCTATTCCCAGTCAGGCACATGTAGGTTGAAGGTTCACTCCCCGGTTGAGGTGCCTCTGAGAGGCAACTAATTACTGTTTCTCTCTCACATCAATGTTTCTCTCCTTCTTTCTCCCAGCCTTCCCCTCTCTTTAAAATCAATGAGCATGTCATCAGGTGAGGATTAAAAGACAAATTTTTTTTAGGTAGCTTACTTGTTCATAGTTAAAGGTGTCCAACATTCCCAGAATAAGTCCCTGGATTTCTCCAAGTTTTCCTTTTCCATAAACTGGATCCTAATTTTAAAAAAGTTGCAAAAATTATAATTCTGTTCTTAGTATTTTTAAATTACTTTAAAATATAAGTTATCTGAAATAGCCAGCTACTCTTAAGTGTTTTTCTACAGTCACAAAATATTCTTTATGAGCCTTCCATTGGAAATGTACATTGGTTTTCTTCTGGCCATCACAAATATTTTGGAAAAATAAATAAAATTTAAATGATCCAAGCCCCTTGCATAACAATCTTCTTTGCAAGTCTAATTAAATTTCACTCTGGTTTTGTTTTTGCAAGAAGCTTCCTCTCCTTCTTCATATTAAAAACCACCTCTCCCTCATTAAGCTCTTATTTATCTGCTACATCTAAACCAATGTACTCACAAATAGAATCTACCTTAACAACTCCTTCTGTGGCCCACATTTGGCCACCTCTTATCCCAAGCCAACTAAATAGCTTCAGTTTAGGAGACAAGACTTCAATTTAGGAGATCAGTTTATGGATCAGTTTTCTGAAGCTTTTTTTCAATGAAGTCACTACTAATAACAGATACCCAGACACACAATCTTCCCTCCACTGCCTTTGGTATGAGATTAGCCAAGTAACTTATTATATACAATTTTGAAAACACTGAAGTGTACAGAAATACAACAAAAAATGAACTCCAACTACCCAGAGATAAACACATTTGATATTTTGATCTGGGGAAGGAGAGAAAAGGAGGAAGGAATGTATTTTTTAGTGTACAAAATTTGAGTATTTCACATAATACTTTTACTAATTTATTTCTTACCAAACAGTATATTGTGAGCAGTTTCCCATATCATCAAACATTTCATAATAGCTACAGAGTATGAATTGTGTGTAAATCCTATATGCTATTCAAGCATTCTCTGTTGTTGGACATTCAAGTTTCCCTCCCCACCCCCCACCTGCCTAACCTACCTACTATTATCAAATGCTAGTGGTTGCAAATTTTGGGTTGAATTGCCTTCTTTAGAGAAGATTTCTAGAAAGGGAATTTCTGACTCAGAGGGCTTTTTAATGGATACTGATATATACTGCCTCATTGCTCTTCCTAAAAGTTGCATTATGCAATTTTTATCTCCATCAGCATATTTGTGTGCTCATTTTCCTGCACCTTTGGCTAGGCTTGGAATTAAAATAAAATTTTTTGCTAATAAATAACTATATCAAGTCTATTACTTCACTATGAGGTTATGTATGATATAAATGACTCTTCCATGCTAAACAGGAGAATCCAACTAAAGAGTAATGATAAAAGTAGCTGCTATTTATTAAGTGGACAGCATATGCAAGTACAGTGCTAAGTACTTACTATGTATCATATATCACTAACATTTATAAATGAAGAAATTCAGGCTCAGAGAGGTTAAGTGAAATTCTGCAAGATCCCAAATCTATTAAACAGAGAAGCTGGGATTTGAAGCTAGGTACTTCAGAAACCATGTTTTTAATTAATACAGTATTGGTCTCCCAAGCATGGATACATAAACTAAAAAGCTAGTGTTTTCTAGATGACATGGGTAACTGATATGGATAACTAAATGAAACACCAATGTTTGCTAGAAAATATGGGTAACATTTCTGGTTACTTTTTAGGGAGCAGAAGTTCTTAAAATCTTGGTATAGCAAAAGTAACCTGTAAGTTCAGATGTTAAGAAAGAAAAAAGACAAAAACAGTAAAGCAGGAAAACTTAGAAGGAAGGTTCAGAAATGTGAGAGGAAACTTTGTGTTCCTGCTCTTGCACAATAGTCTCAGGATTTGCTTCTTTTCTCCTCTCAGTGCCGATGATGGCTCTTGGAAGACTTGGGTAGCTACAGTTTCTAACTAAGATTGGTTTTCAGTATTTCCAGTTGTTCTACAGCAGCACAAGATGGTCTACCATAGGTTCCTCCTTTCTGATGCCAAGGTAGATACAAGGTAGAGAACAACTATATTTGTGTGCTAATGAACATATTTATAAGTTTGGGCTGGAACAGATGACTTCAGCTTAGTGGGGAAATTTTCTGTTTCACAGCTAGAGTCTGTATCACTGAGCGAAAGATACCCGTAAAACATGTGCAGACCATTTATAAAAGGCAAGACTATAGATATTTCAGACCAACTCTTCACTAGAAAAACAATTCAGGCCATGCATCCACCCCACAAATTTGAACTTACACTCAATTATGATTTTGGTAAAGCTCTTAATAAATACATTTATTTTTCGAAGTATGAATAATTTAACACCTTATTATAAAAAAACCATTATACTATCTACTATAATATGTATATCCAACACACTAATATAGTCTAATGTTATTAGAGAATAAAGAGTTTTTTCAAAAGGTTAGATTCTGGTAAAAAGGAGAAATCTTTATAGGTCATGTCTATATTTATATCAGTATATTTCACTTAAATATGCATAATTTAAATGCAAAATCATGAAAATTACCTCATGCTGGGACAACATATAAATTATAGAATGCAAAAGAGAGCTCAAAGCTTAGTGCACAGCATGCACACAACCCGCTAGCTTTTCAAATTATTTCCCAAAGATGTCATCTTGATTCTTTGGCAATAAATAACTATTGAGGTTTTTCTTTAACTTCTTTGGTAGACTATAAAAGAGTAGGCTTGGGTACTTTACATAAGCTAGTATTTTTTTAAACACATTAGAAAAGGTGTGATGACCAGTTTTTCCCTACTGTTTTTTAGTACTCATTGTATCATGTATGTGATCTGTTTTAAAATTAAAATTTTTACTAATCAAGCACTACTGTAAAACATGAATGTCCTCACTAGGTTAGCATATAAATCATTTGTTTGCTTTAACTCCCTCAGTAAGACAGCCATAATTAGCTTGTCAGAGCCAGGAATCACTTTTGCCAAAGAGTGAAAATCAATAAAAGCAAGTAGTGAAGACAGAATGTACATAACATAAACACGGTCCCTTAAAAACATTCACTAGCTTATCATCTAATTTTCATAAAAGAAATCCGTACAATTCAGGTGCCAGGCATCAATATGAATAAATATTTAGAGATCAGGAAGATCTTTGAGAACCTCCTATCATATGAACATCTCTTCTGTGCATCTAAATAAGTGACTCCTCATTTCTCCCCAGGGCACCTAATAAAGTGAGGTGGGTATGAACACCACCACAGCTGGTCTTCGAGACAGAAGAAAAGATCTGACATTTGGAGCTAGAAAACCTAGGTTAATGTTACAGCTCTGCCCACTCAATGACCGAGTAAACTAAGTATCCTCATGAGAAACAAGAGGATACTGCTGCTTCCTCCAGCTTCATGGACACAAAGAACAAAGGAAATAAAGTGCGTTTATAAACTGCTGAGACTTACTCAAGGACATTAGGTGACTGAGTCATTAATATTTATTGAGTATATACTATGTTCCAGGCACTGTGCTGAAACAGGAAACATTTTAGTGGAGCAGATTTAAAGTGGATTAAATACTGGGATGGATAAGAAAGATGATAAGGAGGAGAGATTAAAAAAAACAAACACACACTTAGGTACATAATAATTCCTGGCTGGAGCATTTGGTAACTTAAATGAAATGGATCAGTTCCTTGAAAGACACAATCTACCAAAACTCATACAAAAAGAAATACATTAAAATAAGAAATAGATGTGTATCTCTTAACAGAACTGCATCAATAAATAATAACCTTCCAATACAGAAGACCCCAGAACCAGATGGCTTTTCTGGTTCATCCTATCAAATATTAAAGGAAGAAATTTTACAAATACTCTACAATCTGTTCCAAAAATAGAAGCAGAGGAAACCCTTCCTTACTCATTCTATGAAGCCAGCATTATCCTAATAACAAAAACAGACAAAACAATCTCAGTTGAAATGCGAGAAAGTTATTTATAGAAAGAAAAGACCCCAAGCAGTCAATATAATATTGAAGAATGGCTAAATCAGAGGACACTATCCAATTTCAAAACGTACTATGAAGCTACAATAATCATGACAGTGTAGTACTGGTGAAAGACTAGAGAACAGATCAATGAAAAAGCAAAGAGCTCCCAGAAATATGACCCTTAAATACAGTCAACTGAGTTAAGGCAATTCAATAGAGAAAAGGATAGTATTTTCAACAAACAGTGTTGGAATAACTGGATATCCATATGCAGAAAATGACTCTAGACATTGGCATTACACTTCTCACAAAAATTAACTCAAAATGAATCACAGATACTGAAGACTTCCAGCCAAGATGGAGGCCTAGACTGACACACTCCAACTCCCTCCACAACTAAGAAGGACTACAACTACCGCAAAACCAGAAATAACCAGAAATTCCAGAAAATAAAGCTACATGGAAGTCCAACGTATGAAGTTATAAACAAGTGGTGCTTGTCTGGATGGGTAGGAGGGGCGAAGCCAGGGTGGAGAGGTCAAGTGGTGCTGGCAGTGGCAGCTGCAGCAACGAGTGGCAGGACTGCAGTAAGCACAGATACCCGTATTTAAGGGGAGGCAAAAAGCACCTGGGGAGCACCCCCGGCTACAGACCAGACCCGTCAGCTCGCGATTCCAACACCAGGGAAGGCAGACCCCCATTGCCTTGGACTATGAGGCCCAGAGGGCATGGGAACGGAGGAGGAGGCTCCTGGTCTCTCAGTGGCAAGAATCCATCTTGGACCCCTGTCCCCACACAAAGCGCACAGTGTGGTGAGATGGGTCACCTGTAGTGAGTGCACGGGGCTCTGCCCACTATAGTGTAGGAGGTGTGACAGCCCCACCCAAGAAGGAAAGGTAAAATGAAAACTGTCAGGATGGCAGGGATAATTGATAGAGATCCCAATCACACAGCTGACCAGACAGCAAATACATGAATTAACGGATGAACAAATAGATAATCTTTCTGAGGCTCAGTTCAGGGCTATAGTTATAAGACAGCTTACAGAACTAACAGCAGGACTTAATCAAGATGGGAAAGGAATGAAGGCTAGTCCTGCTGAAATGAATGAAAACACGTACGAAACGAGTGTGGAGGGAAGGAAAACCAGGGATCAAATCAACAAATCAGAACATAGGGAAGCAACAAACAGTCAACCAGTGCAGAAAGAGGAAACAAAAAGTGAGGAAAATGAGAAGAGGCTCAGAAACCTATGGGACAACTATAAGAGAGTGAACATCCGAATTATAGGGTTGGCAGAAGGTGAAGAAGAACTAGAAATTGAAAAATTATGTGAAAAAATAATGAAGCAGAACTTCCCTAACTTGGGGAAGGAAATAGACTTACAGGTCCAGGAAGCACAGAGAGTTCGAAAAAAACTGGACCCGGGGAGAACCACACCAAGACACATTAGAATCAAAATGTCAAAAATTAAAGATAAAGAAGAATCTTAAAAGCAGCAAGAAAAGAAAATTATGTACAAAGGGGTCCCCAATTAGACTATCAGCTGATTTCTCAAAGGAGACTCTGCAGGCAAGAAGGGACTGGCAAGAAATATTCAAAGGAATGAAAATTAAAAACCTATAGCCATGATTACTCTATCCAGCAAAGCTTTCATTCAGAATAGAAGGGCAGAGAAAGTGCTTCCAGGACAAAGTAAAACTGGAGGAGTTCATCAGATCCAAACCACTGTTATATGAGGTGTTAAAGGGACTTGTTTAGAAGAAGGAGGATCAAAACTATGAACATTAAAATGAAAACTGTATCAGAACAACCAACAATAGAAACTAGGGAACTGAAACAAAGGCAAACTTAGTAGGCAATGAGAGTGGAAAAAGAATTATAGGTATGGGGAACATATAGGGGGAGGTCAGTGGGGAAAAGGAAGTGGGGAAGGGAGGGAGATGGTGCAGGAATTAAGAAGCATAGTAGGAGGGAGTGGAGTAGACAGGAAGATGTTGAGAAGAACTATATATACAACCAATGGGAATGGACTGTGGTGGGGGGGACAACTGGAAGGGGGGGTCACTGGGTGGAGGGGAGCAGAGGGAAAAGAAATTGGGACAACTGTAACAGCATAATCAATAAAACATATTTTAAAAAAATGAATCACAGACATAAAATGTAAAATGCAAAACTTCTAGAAAATAACATGGGAAAAAAAAAATCTAAGGTGACCTTGGGTTTGGTGATGAGGTTTTAGATACAACACCAAAAGCACAATCCATGAAAGAAAAAATTGGATAAATTGGACAGCATTAAAATTTAAAAACTTCTGCTTTGTGAAAGATGTGGCTGAGAGAATGAAAAGACAAGATGAGAGAAATATTTCCAAACACATATCTGATGAAGGGCTTGTATGAAAAATATTCAAAGAACTCTGAACACTCAACAAAACCCACAACAAAACAACCCAACTAAAAAGTGGCTGAAAGAACTAAACAGACACCTTACCCACGGAGATATAAAGATGGCAAATGAGCACATGAAAAAATGTTCTCAATGTCACTATTCATTAGGGTACTGCAAATTAAAACAATGAGACCACTAACCTATTAGGATGGTTAAAATCTAAAACACTGGATTTATTGTTTTATGGCCCAGAATATGGTCTATCTTGGTAAATGTTCCCTATATTCTTGAGAGCAATGTGTATTCTGTTGCTCTAATTGATATATAAATGTCAGCTAGGTCAAAGCAGTTAAAAGTGTTCAGCAGGATTCTGTCATCCTTATTTTTGTTCCTCTGACTCCTTTTTTCTACTGCTACTTTTAAGCTTTTCTGTTAATCATTGATTTTGAGCAATTTTGATGTGCCTTGTAGTTTTCGTAATGTCTTCTGAGTTTTGGGGTTATTTATCTGTGTACCAACAGTTCTCAATAAATTAAAAAATTTTTTTCAGACAATATTTCTTGAACTCTTTTTTCTGCTCTGACTCCCTTTTCAGGACTCCAAGTACACATACTATGGACCACCTGAAGGTGTCTCACAGCTGATTGTTCCAGAGCTAATACTGTGGTTCATTTTTTTCTGATTCTTTTTACACTAAAATGTTTCATTCTGGATAGTCGATATCACTATGTCTTCAAATTCACTAACCTTTCTTTTTTTGTTCTGGTATTCTTGTCTGCTAATTCTAATATTCGTGTCATATCTGTGTTTCATTTTCCCGCTTCTTTGCATATAAGTTTTGATTCAATGTTATACACTGCAAATTTTACACTGTTGGGACCTGAATAGTTTTGTATTCCTAGAAGTATTTCTAAGCTTTGTTCTGGGATGCAGTTAAATTATATGTGAAAACAGCCCTGGCTGGTGTGGCTCAGTGGATGGAGCACGGGCCTGTGAACCAAAGTGTCACCAGTTCAATTCCCAGTCAGGGCACATGCCTGGGCTGCAGGTCAGGTCCCCAGCTGGGGACACATGAGAGGCAACCACACATTAATGTTTCTCTCCTTCTCTTTCTCTCTCCCTTCCCCTCTCTCTAAAAATAAATAAAATCTAAATTATATATGAAAACAATTTAATCCTTTCAGGTCTTGCTTTTAAGATTTGTAAGCCATGACTGGAGCTGTGTCGAGTCTAGGGCTGTTTCCCACTATTGAGTACCTCAGAGCACTCTACTCAATGTTCTGTGAATCATGAAGTCTTCTAATCTTCACCGGAGGGAAAGACCCTGCTGTTGACCCTGTATGACTGTGAGGGTTAGTCCCTCTAATCCTCTCAGGTGGCTCTCTCCTTAGTTTAGGTAGTTTCCTCAGATGTTTGGGACATCTTTCGGCACATCTCCAGAATTCTCTCTTGGTACCTGCCCTGCAGCCTCTGGCCATCTTGGTCTCTCTTGACTTTAGCTTCATCTCCTTAAATCAATGAGTATGCTGGAAACTGCTTGGGATCCTCCTTCCTGTGCTACTGCCTGGAAACTCAATACATCAGCTGTGGCAAACGGGGCTCACCTTGTTTATTTCCTGCCTCTCAGGGATCACTGTCCTTTATTGCCTGGCATATAGTTTTTTGAAAACTATTTCATATATTTTTTTGGTTGTTTCAAGCAAGAGAGTAAATATAGTCTCTGTTACTCCATCTTGGCCAGAAGTGGAATTCCTCCATCCTTGACTTTTATTTACTCTAGAAATACAGTATTCCCTCACTTATTGTGGGTATTACATTCTAGACCCCCCATGAGATAGGTGAAAATGCGCGAAGTAGGAACCTTACATTTATTTTAGTATTAATATATATTTTAAGGCTTTATAAACCCTTCCCACACACTTATAAACCATTCCCAGTCCCTTATTAACCTTTTCCACACTTTTATAAACACTACTTATGTTTTTAAACATATTCTACACTCTTAAACCTACGTAACTTTACAGTACCACAAAATCCAGCGATACAGCAAAAAATCCTCAATAAATAATTAAATATAATATTTAAAAAAATCCCGCAATACAGTTAGGCCGCAATAAGTGAACCGCGATATAGAGAGGGACTACGCTATTTATTGAGTAGCTATTATATGCCATGTGCTTCTGGACTAAGTGATGGTGATACAGTACTAGGCAAAGTATAGTCTTATTTCCAAGGTCCTTCTGTGCTAATAGGAAATAAAAATATTCTGATTCTTAGATATTTTCTAGAACTCCACTTTTGGCCTTCTTTTCTTGCTAATTCATTTCCTCCTAAAGTTCATCAAGTTTCAATAATTTAACTACCAATTCTATGTGGATGATTTCCAAGACTATATACCTACTTCTTACCTCTTCCTATAAACTCCAGTCTTGTATTCCCCCTCTGCTCACTGTTAGTCATGTGAATCTGATATCAGGGGATTATCTGGGTTCTTCTTGTATTCCTCTACATCTAAAATGTCAAAAGTCAGTGGATTCTATCAACTAAGTAATTTCCAAATCCATTTTCTATTATCCATTCTATGTAACTCAATTAAAAAACTTTGAGTAGCTATTTTATTCTAGGTATCTCTATGCCTTCAGCCTTGATCCCTTCCAATTTATCCTGCATAACATAGGCTGAGTAATCTTTTAAAGGAGAAACCTCATTCCATTATTCCTCTGCTTAAAATCCTTTGATGAGAATTTAATAATTTAAAAATAAAATCCAAAATCCTTACAACTGTTTACAAAGAAATTAAGGACACATTCCGTGACTGTCTCTCAAATTTTAGCTCCCTCACTCATCTTTATTCTTGTCCTATGTTCTAAGAATATTGGGTTGGCCAAAAAGTTAAGTTTGTTTCTTGCGTAAGATGGTTCTAGTAGCGCTTAGTTGTCTTTAACTTCATTTGAAACAATTTTGTTAGACTGTATTATGACAGCTGCCATACCAGTGTGCATTTTAAAAAACTTATCAAAATTGTTGAGTATTTGTGTAGCCACATTAACATTGAAGATGGAAGAAAGTATATAACACTTTTGACCTACTATGCTTTATTATTTCATGAAAGGTAAAAACTCAACTGAAACTCAAAAAAATGATTTGTGCAGTGTGTGGAGAAGGTGCTGTGACTGATCAAATGTGTTAAAAGTGGTTTGTAAAGTTTCGTGTGGGAGATTTGTTGCTGGACGATGCTCCATAGTCGGGTAAACCAGTTGAAATGGACAATGATGAAATTGAGACGTTGAGAAAAATATCCATTATAACCATGAAGGAGACAGCCAACATACTCAAAATATCCAAATGCGAAAAAGAAAAAATGTGTCTTTTATGAATAAAACTAAACAGACTTTTTGACCAACCCAATACTTAAACACAACTTCCCATATGTATCATGTTTTACCTCAAATTCTCTGTATATATAGTTCACTTTGTTTAGAAAAGTCCTATTTCCTTTTACCCTGATTTCTTTAGACTCTTTAAGATTCATTTCAGACATCTCCTTCAGGAAATCTTTCCAAATTCTCCAGTCTGTTTCAAATATATAATTACATTGGGACTCCTTTGGCAATATATACCCAGAAACCCAACTCATTCTAATGTACTCAAAACAGATAATTATTATAAAGGTACTGGGGCGTTTCAAGGATCCAGGCAATGAATGCAGGTAAGCCTTCAGAACTACAATGAAGGACTCAAATGCCTCATGATTTTCTCTGTCGTCTCCTCTCCCAGTGTGTTGAGTCCTCTTCTTGTATCTTCTCTCTTCTCCATGCATCTTATCTATTCTCCTCTTTGTGTGTCTGCTTCATTCTTCATCTCTCTGTAGATTAACTTTTTTTTTTTTTTTACTACTTTAGTCCATATGATGGAACTGTCAGCTCCTGAACATTGTATCTTACATAATCCAGAGACCTGAAATGAGACTACTCATCTTTCTCAAGTTCAGTTCTAAAATTTCCAGTAAAGTACACCGAGTGGCCCTGCTTAGGCCAGTTGCCCATCCTGAGTCAATGAGGGGGAGCCAGGGGGCAGGTCATGCCTCCAAATGGCTGTTCCTGTTATGATCTCATGGATTGAAAGTGGTGGGATGTAAAAGTGGCAATTACACTTCATGGAGTTCAGAGTGCATAATTCTTAAAAGTGACCACTATTACTTGATGGGAGACCTATGAATAGTTATATTAGAATATTTTGTATTTGTCTTATAAGAGTTATTTAGGGTAAGAACTGTGCCTTTCATCCACATAGGTAATCACTAAGCAGGGTAACATATAATTAATTAACTAATAATGAACTCTTCAAAAGACCAAGGACTGACACAAATGAAAAAGATTACATAATATAATGGGAAAGAGCTTTAAATGAGATACTATCTATTAAAGCATTTTGAAAAAATAAGAATCTCTATACAAATATAAGGTAGCATTATTATTACAGCAATCACAAATGTGCAAGTAAAGAATTTAAGAAACAGCATACCCTTCTGATTAGTGGGAGTTAACAACCACTGAGGATAGAAAATAAGAATACAATTACAATGACTGCCAGTATACTTCAAAATAAAATGAAGATTTTCAAATATCAAATGCTTTCAAAAATATGAATTTTAAATAAAGGATAAAAAACATATGCTTTTGACAAGAGAAAATTAATTTTATTTATTATAATTTATGTATCAGAAAGCGTGCTTAATGCTTAACATAAAGCAAAATGCATACACTGAGAGAGAAGCCATTTTTGACTTTAGGATTTCATTTTTTTTCTAATCTCTTGGTGAACCAAAGTATTCTTGCCTTATGAAGATATTAGTTTATATGTGATTAAAAACATTATGACTAATGCATTTTAAAATGGGTATAAGAGGAGTAGTCTATATCAAACAATTATTCAACACATGACAAGGATCAAATAAGATAATATGTGTAAAGAGACATTCTAAGTGATAAGGTGCTATGCAATGAGAGGCTCTGAGTGCAGTAGTCTTTATCAGCAAAGGCCCAGATGCTTAATACCATATGGGAAGAAGAGCTTGGAAAGACTTAAAAGAGAGCTGACAGAGACATTCTTGATTGGACAAAAATCATTTGAAAATTATAAAGACCAATAGCATCATGTTACTGTTTGATTTTGTGTGTGTGTCTCAATAATGCATGAAGTGAAGGAAGACAAAATGAACTCTAAGAATAATTCTTGCTGTTTCCCTAAGAATGTTCACAGATTTTTCTAAAAATATATCTTAATGTATTTTTAGTCTTCTCCTTTGTGTGAAGTTGGAAAGGTTCAGACTGTTTTATTGATGAAAACAGACTGGAATGATGTTTCCTACAAAAGCTTTGGACACAAAGCCAGCTAGAATCTAGAGTAGGGGATGAATTTTAGATATAAAGTTTTAGAATGAGTTAGAAAACATAAGTAACAACCAATAATTAAGAAATGCCTATACTGACATAATTTCTAGGTTCTCTTTTTTTGATCTAAAAAGTATAAGCAACTGGAAATCACAGTAATTCTTTCCCAGTTAGCGTAACAAGAGGGTGCTTGTGTATCTAAATCCTGACTAACTGCACATCTGAAGGCTGCATGCCCTAACTGAAGGTTGCACACATGTGCCAAGCAAACTCATACCACCGGAGTGCTAGAGAAGAGTCAAAGTGAGAGTCATAAATTAGATATTTAGCTCATGCCAAAAATTAGTTGTACTATGCTTGAGACACATTTAAACATAAGCCCGATTTGCTGTTATTTATATATAACCAAATATTAGTTGAACTTGATCAATAGTGAATTTTTCCCCTTTTAACTCACCTGTAAGATTCTTTGCAAGATTGATGGAAGGGCAATGAATGCTGCCATGCTGTTCAGAACTTGCATGGTCAAAGATTTCAGAGCTGTTGTAATAAAATGTTGATATTCAGGTTAGTTTAAAATAAGAGTTTTTGATTTTTTCCCTACAAGTCAGTGGAAAACAGTGGATTTATATAGCTTAGAAACTTAGCTAAGCAAGGGCAGTTTGATATTTTAAAGTTAACTATTGCAAAACTACTAATATTCAAGACAAATAATGTAACTGGTGCCATGGAAAGCTTTGAATCTGAAAGATGATATCAACACTACAATATAATTTCATTAAGATATAATAATATGATACTGGGAAAATGTATCACAATGTTAATTTTTAGCAGATAAGCATTGGACAGCGGTACAGATGGACTGTGATGATCTTACCTTCGGAGCGCAGGGGAGGTGCAGCTGAACTAGACAGCTTCTGAGGGGCCATCATTGCCTCCAGTAACGGAAACCAGAGTGCCTATGATGTCAGAGCAAAACAAAGAAAAGCAAAAGTGCTCTGTTATTTTTAAGAATAAGACACAACAGCATAGAGTTTTACAGGTTGAAATGTACTCCTCACATACATTTGTTGGTGAAAATCAGAACAAGAAAAGATGGAACACTTGACTGGAAAAAGCAAAAAATAATAAAAAGCAGGGCCCATAGCTAAAACAGTTATCTTTACCATGCACCCTGGGAAAATAAGGAAACTGAAGTTAAGTAAGTTTAGACCTTAGAATTGCATTCTTTGGTGTCTCAGGAGAGGGTAGGTTTAAAGGAGTTAGGGCAGAACCTTCTGCTAGGTTATAACATACTCTGGTATAAATGCATCACTGACAAAATTAAATAACTCTATGTACCACAGAAGAAAGCAGAAAGTCCCCCACAGCTACCCTTCCCCCATTTCTCTTTCAGTTCTGTCAAGCAAGATAAATGAATAGTTTATCCAATTTTTTTATATCAGGCAATATTTTATATTTCCTTAATCATCACAGACCAATAAGTGGAAGTTTACATTATTTCGATTGACATTTCCAACCACATCATGACATAAGTTAATAGATCTCATTTACTTATTCCCATATGTACTGGGCACCGTATTAAATGTTTTACATACATTTTCTCATTTCAGTCTCCTAATAACCTTATACAGTGAGCACTACCTTCACTTGCAGTAAGTGAGTGAAGCTTAGAGAACTTAATTTGCCAAAGATCAAACTGCCAGGAAATTGGTAGTGTGACTGCAAATTCTTTGCTCTTCTTAAGCCTTAAGAAATATCTTTATCGCCAAAAGTCAAACTGATACATTTTTAAAATTTCAAACATGTTTTCTAGTTAAATAATGATTTACAAAGGTTTAAACCCAGTGTTTTAGGAGGAACCTATTCCTGTAAACATCCAGGAGGCAGAGCAGGACAAGAGTGGTTATTTACAGAAGAGGGTATGTTCTGCACCCCACAATCAGACACTGGAGAGCTCATGTGGCAATGGAGATAAGGGAGACTGTTAAGGAGACAGAGGCTGATGGTCTAGTGACTTCTCATTGAGGAACTCTTCTAGGAAGCCCTTATCTGCACCCATTTGAGGTTTGCTAAGGCCAGGGTTTTATACTGCCGACTTTTTATGTATTTCTTCAAGTACTTAAGATACTGGTTTTAACTATGTTACATATGGGCAATTCTTAATTTTATTGAAATTTTAATTTATTTTATCCAGTACTCATGAACTTTAATCTTACATTTTATTCCTTTTCTTTAAAATTGCGGTAACACTGGTTAATAACATTATATAAATTTCAAGTGTACAACTTAAAGTTCTAGGTCTGTATACTCTATTATGTGGTTACCACCAAAAGTCTAGTTTCTGTGGCCCCAGATATTTCACCTTTACCCATTTTGCCCCCACCCACTTTCCCCTTTGGTAACCTCCAATCTGTTGTCTGTATCTATCTGTTTTGTTTGCTCATTTGTTACTTTTTACTTAGCTCACCTTTTAGTTGCCTATTTTAACCTGTTTTTACAACCATATTAAAACAACTATTAAAATCCTCCAAATAAAGTATGACTTATATAAAAGCAGTCTATACTCCTTCTGATTAGTGTTTTGGGATTCTTAAGATATATTCCCAGAAGGGGTATCACTGGGTCAAACAACAGTTCCATTTTTAGTTTACTGAGGAAATTCCATACTGTTTTCCACAGTGACTGCACCAGTCTGCATTCCCACAAACCATGCTCACCAGCACTAGTTGTTTGTTGACTTATTGATGGAAGCCATTCTGGCAGGTGTGAAGTAATACCTCACTGTAGCTTTAATTTGCATCTCTCTGATGATTAGTAACGTTGAGCACTTTTTCATATGTCTAATTTGTATGTCCTCTTTGGAGAAGTGTCTATTCAAGTCCTTTGCTCATTTTCTAATTGGATTGTTTGTCTTCTTGGTGTTGAGTTGTATAAGTTCTTCATATATTTTGGAAATTAATCCCTTATTAGATGTATCATTGGCAAATATGTTCTACCATATAGTGGGTTCCCTTTCTATTTTGTTGATGATTTCTTTTGCTGTGCAAAAGCTTTTTGGTTTCCTAAAAATCCCGAAACACCAATCAGAAAGAATATATGCAACCCTATGTTCACTGCAGCATTATTTACAAAGATCTGGAAACAGCCTAGTGTCCAACAGTAAATGAGTGGATAAAAAATGCTGTGGTACATTTACACAATGGAATACTATGCAGCTATAAAAATGAAGGAACTCTTACCCTTTGCGACAACATGGTAGTCCTGGAGAATATTATGCTAAGTAAAATAAGCCAGTCAGAGAAAGACAACTATCATATGATCTCACTCATATTTGGAATCTAATGACAAAAACAAAACAAAAAAAACCCTGATGAATAAAACCAGAGGAATGGATACATGGAACAGGCTGACAGATCTCAGAGGGAAGGAGGATGGATGGGGGTGGGCACTGGAAGAGATTAACCAAAGAACATATATACATATATGCATGGCCCATGGACACAGGCAACAATGTGGAGGACTGGGCGGGGGGGGGCGGGGGTGGCAAGGAAAATGAGGGACATCTATAATAGTGTCAACAATTAAAAATAATAAAAAATTTTAAAAAGGAGTAAACAAAAAATATAGAAGTCTAGTATTTTCACAAAAACACTATTTACATAAAAACCCAACATTCAAGTATTTTTTGTTATTATGGAACTTGTTCAGAAATAAGGCAGAAACCAATTGTTGGAGATGGAGGGGCTAGAGAGTGGTGTGAGGTGTGTGTGTCTAAGAGAGGGAGAGACAGACAGACTTCCTTTATAGACAGACTTCTCTTACACGGAGCCAGAAAATGGCATAATTATAATCTTAGAGAAGTGAAAATTTCAAAAAATAGAAAGAGATCTAACATCTAGTATCTTTATTACACAAATTCCAACTCAGAGACTTTTTGACAAAAAATAAATTAATTTCCCTTTTGCCACATCAAAAGAAGCCTTATTCCTGTCTCTGATTAAGAGACACAGAGTTCAAATAAAATCAGAATAATCCCTAGAGTTCTGTAGGCATGGATTTCGTATATAATTCTACCATTAATATGTGTGAATCTGGACATATTTCAACTTATGTGAACCTAAATAGCTCTATTTACAAAACATAATTGTCATTTTTTTCTTAAAATTTCCATAAGAAGAGGAATATGAAATAGATGGTAGAGAGGAGATGGGTTGAAAAATAAAAAAAGGCTTAGTATCAAATACATATAAACATAGCTTGAAAAATTTCATCCTTTAGTGTTTTCCTATGAAAATATAACCATGTCCAAATATGGTTATTAGCTAACCACAGATATTGAAAATAAAAATTTAGATAAAAATATCATGGCAAAAGAACTGGTGTAAAGCCCACTGTTCATCTGAATAAAGATTAAACAACCATGGGAATTATGGATTCAGAAAAGAATGTGTTATTAACCTTAATAAGGTAAAATAACACAACTAATTAAAATTAAGATGGCTAGAGAACAGAGGTTAGAAGTATGAGTTCATATAAATTTCCTCACAGGCTTGGAATCATAGCTATTATAAAAACTGAAATGTAACCATAAACAATTCCAACCTATTACAGTTTAGATTTTTTTAAACTTCAGAGATTTATTAAGAGATAGTATGGTGAAGAAATATTTGAAATTCAGCAATTCCTCAGTTTTACATATACTTTTCAAATGAGATTGAGTTCTACATTTCTAAAAGGAAATATTATTTTATCCTATAACATAATTTCTTAAAATTATGTTAACCTAGGCAGATAAAAAATATCTAGAGTGATATTTACCAAATGATAATGATGATTATTTCTGGGTGATAAGATAGACACAATGTAATTTTTTTATTATTATTATTTTTGTCCTCATCCAAAGACATGTATATCAATTTTTAGAGAGATGGGGAGGGAGAGAGAGTGGGGAGAGAAACATCAATGTGAGAAAGAAACATCAATCGGTTGTCTGACACGCTATTGACTGGGGACTGAACCCGCAATCCAGGCATGTGCCCTGACTGGGAATTAAACTCACAGCCTTTTGGTTTATGGGACAATACTCCAACCAACTGAGTCACACCAGGCAGGCCAAGGTAATTTTTTTAAATTTCCTTCTGTGTAACTTACTGTATTGCAGAATTAAAAAAAAAAAGATAGGTATGTATCTTTCACATATACCCAAAGTGTTTTTTAATAAAGAAAAAAATAGCATATTATGTAAATGTCCTTGTTATACACAATTAATATTCTAGTTTTCAAAATGTATGACCTTAAAAAATCCTTGACAAAAATGTAAAGAAGTTTACCCATCTCATAAGAATGAAAAACATACCAAGTTTATTATTTCCATTTAAATATATATGGCTAACTATACATGAAACGTATACAATGCTTTTCATTTCAGAAAACCAGTAGTGGAAAGAGGCCAGGGGGTGTTGGGTCAGAGGCTACACACAGCCTAGAGGGACAGGCATCAGAAGAGTCATGCTGTATCATGCTGCCAACTTTACTTCTTAAAACTACTGCAGAATTCAGCTGTCAAGTCACATCTCGACCCCTTAGATTCTGCTTCACTGCTGTAACTCCCACCTGCACAGGTGCTCAACTCCTTCTCCTTCGGTTTTGTATTCTCCCTTCTGCAGTCTGGAATCTGCTACAGCAGTGCTTCCAAACCTTGGCTGCACAGTAGAATCACATGGGAAGCTTTAAAACATATTGATGGCTGGGTCACAGCCACAGAGACTTTAATTTAATTGATCTGGGGTGCAACCTGAGTGCTGGGATTTTTCAAAGCTCCCCGGGTGGCTCTAATGTACAGCCAAGGTTGAGATCGACTATATCATAACCTTCTTTGACCTTTTCCAGCTTTCTCTGCATCTCTGGGGGTTTTCCTCCGGTTCTTCACACTCACTTTCATCCATGGGGAATGGGAGAGATGATAAATGATGACACATCCACGATACCACTAAACGGAATCCACAAAATCTCAGTTCAAACAGAACAAGAACATCTAGTATTCACACACTTACTAAGTTCTGGAACACAGCCAAATCTAAGAATATAAAGCCTTTTGTGAGAACAAAGAGGACAGGCACTCCCTCCTAGTAACTTTGGGAGTCATGCTCCTGGGAGCACTAAACAGTGATTAAAATCAGCTGAGTTAAACTCACATAGCTGAAAGGCAATGGAAATAGAATTAATTCCTAGTTTCAGCCCAGAACAGACTTTTTAATGCCTAAGTAGTCATTTTCCTACCTCTCTTTGCTGCTGGTTCAAATTATGTGAATTTCGCTGGCAAAGGGCAATTGTCTCTACCATGGTATCTTCAACATCCTTCAACGAGGGATCCTCTTTGGTATCTAGATTCAGAAAAATTGTTACTATCACTTAAGAATATACTAATGATAATCTCAGAGCTTCTGTAAAAAATTAGAATTTTTTCTCTGTACACCCATGTTTTTTTCTATTATATAATCATCTCTGAGAACTGATACCAAGATTTAGTAGATTAAAAAAATAGATGATTCTGTGCCAACAGTTTTTCATATCAATGTTTGACATTCACAGGACATATAAAGCACATCAAACTTAGCATTTTAATATGCTTTAGCCGTGGAAAATCACCAACCACCTGTTTATAGATTAGAGAAATTATCTTTCACCTTTCTTGCTCTATCATTTCTTCCTCTATATCTTAAATATGAGTGTTCCTCCAAGATACTATTTTAGGCCCTTTCCTTTTCATTTTTCAATAATTTCAGCCACTTTTGTGGCTGTAACCCTCATATCCTTGCTAATAACTTTCAAATATACAACACCAGCCCTATTCCTTTCATAATCTACAGGTTGAATTTTCAACAGACTCTAAAGACATCTATATCTACATTTATGTCCTTCAATCACCTTGAACTTTATATGTGCAAAACCCAAGCCATTTTTCTCATTTTAAATCTACTCTTACCTCTACATTTTCAAATTGTTAATGAAACCATCATCTTTAAGTCAACCTGTTTATAAATCTTTCATTATTTTTGACACTTCCCTCTTGTTTACCCACACATCCAAATAAATTGCCAATTTTGTGAATTCTACTTCCATACTCTCATATACCCACTCCTTTTACCCTGGCGGAGCTCTTCATCACCAAAGTCATTTGCACTATTTAACAGTCTCTTAAGCTTTTGATGTAAATCTTGCCTCCCTCACTTCTTTTTATAGTTTTCTTAAGCACAAGTACAAACACAGTAAGAACCCATCCACAAATACCAGCAAAGATTTCTAATTTTAAAACTAGAACGTAGTAAACCTCTGACCGTAACTATACGTAGTAAACATTCTGGCTCATCTTCTTACACTCTCTTACAGGACCAGATTATTCTTACTCCCTGAGGTGCTGGCCAGGCACTTGCATGATCACGTTCTCCTCAGCCTATAAGGCCCTTTCCTTGCTTTTCGCCTTGCAAACTCTTATTGATCATTCCAATCTTAATTACTTCAAAGGTCATATCTTCCACAAAAGTATCTTTGATTCATCAGTTATAAATAGTTCTTAAATTTTCCACAATCCTTTGCCACTCTTACTGTCGTCGGCGGCGGCGGCAGCCGTCCGTCTCGAGAGACGATGGCGTAGCTTCTTGAGAGTCTATCTGCACCGCCGAGAATGGCTGTGCAGTCCGACTCGGGAGTGACAATCCCTGCCGCACTTGTTACAGGTGAAGGCAGATGGCTGTTGTTGCTGCTGTTGACGCTGCTTCCGCCTCGATCTTTTCTGGGCCGCCTCCTCGTTGCGCGCAGCCTCTGCGCGGGACGTACCTTGTCTGACCGCGAGCCTCCAGGCTAGGCGGTCGTCTGCTTGAACTTCCCATGTGTTGAGATTGATGGAGCATTGTGTCATGTCCTTTTTGCAGATGTCTTTGAACCGCAGTTTTGGGCGCCCTGTCATCCTCTTGCCTTCTGCTAGCTCGCCGTAGAGGAGGTCTTTGGGGATACGGCCTGCATCCATTCTTTTGACATGGCCGAGCCACCTGAGGCGTCTCTCGCTGAGAACTGCATGCAAACTGCTCATATTGGCTCGCTTCAGCACCTCGGTGTTGGGGACCTTATCCTGCCAGGCGACATGCAGGACGCGTCGCAGGCACCTCATGTGGAAGCTGTTGAGTTTCCTTTCGTGCCTTGCGTAGGTGGTCCACGTCTCGCTGCCATAGAGGAGAGTGCTGAGTACGCAGGCTTGGTAGATGCGCAGTCTGGTTTTCTCAGTGAGGCTGGAATTGTTCCACGCTCGCCGGTTCAGTCTGGCCATAACTGTGGCTGCCCTGGCGATTCTCCGGTTGACCTCCAAGTCGACTGACAGAGAGCTCGAGATGGTGGACCCGAGGTAAGTGAAGTCATTGACAACCTCCAGGGTGTACCCGTCGATGGTGATGCATGGGGGAGTCCCCGTGCCTTGAGCCATAACATTCGTCTTCGTCAGGCTGATGGCTAGTCCGAACTCCTTGCATGCGTGGGAAAGGCAAGTGACTAGCTGCTGGAGTCCCTCTTCAGAGTGTGATGTCAAAGCTGCGTCGTCGGCGAAGAGCATCTCACGGATGAGCACCTCTTTGACTTTGTTCTTGGCTCGTAGACGGGCCAGGTTGTAGAGCTTGCCATCGGATCTGGTGTGAATGAAGACACCCTCGCTGCAGTCCTTAAAGGCGTATTGGAGGAGCATGGAGAAGAAGATTCCGAACAGCGTAGGCGCGAGGACGCAGCCCTGCTTTACTCCGCTGCTGACTGGGAAGGCCTCAGAGGTTGCGCCGTTGTAGGACACCGTGCTGTGCATGTTGTCGTGAAAGGACATGACCACAGCAAGCAGATGTGGTGGACAGCCAATCTTCCGTAGCAAGCTGAAGAGACCGCTTCGACTGACCAGATCAAATGCCTTCGTAAGGTCGATAAAGGCGAGGTAGAGTGGTTTATGCTGCTCGTGACACTTCTCCTGCAGCTGGCGTAGGGAGAAGATCATGTCCACTGTTGAACGGCCAGCTCTGAAGCCACACTGGGACTCTGGGTAGACGCGGGAAGCAAGGGTCTGCAGGCGGGCAAGAGCGACCCGGGCAAATACTTTGCCGACGACGCTGAGGAGAGAGATGCCCCGGTAGTTGTTGCAGTCGCTGCGGTCTCCTTTGTTCTTGTACATGGTGATAATGTTGGCATCTCTCATATCCTGGGGGATATAACCCTCCTTCCAGCAGCGACAGAGTAGATGGTGGAGCGGCTGTAGCAGGACTGGTTTCCCGCTCTTTAGGATTTCTGGAGGGATTCCGTCGCTTCCTGGTGCTTTCCCGCAAGCGAGGCGGTCGATGGCTTTGCTGAGCTCTGCCGCAGTAGGTGGGGTGTCTAGCTCCTCCATGACTGGTAGGTCTCAGATGGCGTTAAGAGCAGTGTTTGTTACGGTGTTCTTCGTTGCGTACAGCTCGAGGTAGTGCTCGGTCCACCGCCGCATTTGCTGTTCCTGGTCAGTGATGACCTCACCTGTCTTGGACTTAAGGGGGGCGATCTTGGAGGGGATTGGGCCTGTTGCCTTCTTGATACCCTCATACATTCCTCGTGTGTTGCCTATATCGGCGGCTTCCTGAATGCTTCTGCACAGGTTTAGCCAATAGGTGTTGGTACAGTGGCGGGCGGTCTTCTGGACTTTGTTCCTGGCAGCCCGTAGAGCTTGAAGTGTACTGGGAGTGGGCGTGACCTTGTAAGCCAGTAGGGCCTTCCTCTTAGCCTCGATCACGGGTTCCATTTCTTCCCAGTGAGCCTCGTACCAGTCAGCGTTCTTCCGCTCTTTCTTCCCGTAAGCAATAATGGCAGAGTTGTATATGGCGTCGCGGAGACGTGGCCAATTGGATTCGATAATGTCATCTGCCGCCACTCCCTCGCCGAGTGCATCTTCCATCTTGTTGATGAATTGCTGGGTCTTAACTGGGTTGCTGGCACAACTGGTGTTGATGCGTGGGCGACCCTTCATCTTGAAGTGGTGCAACCTCTTCGGCATTATGCGCACCTTGCTTACCACGAGGGCATGGTCCGTGTCGCAGTCTGCACTGTGGTAGCTGCGGGTGAGGAGGGTGCTGCCAATATCCGTTCTTCTGGTGATGACGAGGTCAAGCTGGTGCCAATGGCGGGAGCGGGGGTGCCTCCATGACACCTGGTGGATCTCTTTGCACTTGAAGAATGTGTTTGTCACGCACAGGCCGTGGTGACACGAAAGCTCAAGCAGTCGCTGACCATTCTCATTGATCTTTCCTCTCCCAAAGTTTCCAAGGCAGGTGGGCCAGGCCATGTGGTCGGCTCCTACTCTTGCGTTGAAGTCTCCAAGGAGATAGAGAGCGTTACTTCTGGGGATCTTGGATAACGCTTCGTCCAGTGCATGGTAGAACTGTTCTTTCTCTTCGATGGTGGCGCAGAGGGTTGGGGCGTATGCGCTAAGAATGCTGACTGGGCCGAAAGTTGTTGACAATCGGAGGGTAAGTAATCTCTCTGTGCCTCCTGTGGGTGGCTCTATGGAGTTAACAAGCATGTTCTTCACAGCAAACCCAACACCGTGCTGTCTTGGTTGGTCCGGAGACTTCCCTTGCCAGTAGAAGGTGTAGTTGGTTTCTCTGATAGTTCCGTTGTCGGCCAACCGGGTCTCCTGTAGAGCCGCAATGTCGATGTTTAGTCGTGCCAGTTCCCTATCGATGACAGCGGTTTTCCTGGCACCCTTGATCCACGGAAGGTCTGCAGTAAGTCCGGGGCACATGGTCCTGATGTTCCAGCTAGCGAGGCGAAGAGCCGGAGGCTTCTTTCTTGTTGTTTGCTTGGAATTAACTGGTGCGGGTGTTTTGTGGCCCACTTTTCGAGAGGCGCCTCTCTGATCCCCACGCACCCAGTGGGGCAGGCGAGCCATGGCGAGACGGCACCTAATTGGCTGGGGCTGCCCAGCTTGAGGCGGGCGGTAGCTGTCCAGTGAGGTGCGATGACCTCTCCCACCGTCAGAGGAGACCCCTGGCGCTCGTTTCCTTCGCCAATCGGATGAGCTTATAACCGGTATCTGTCTCCTCCCGTGTTGAGTCGACATCTTGCGATGACGCTGGAGTGTCCTCTCCAGTGAAACTGAAGCTACAGAGCCTGGGCAGGATGATATGGAGGGTCTGCTGTTGCCCATGCAGCAGACCCCCCCTCTCTTCGCAGCTGAAGGGTCCAAGGGAAAGACAAAGTCAATACAGCTTGGCTTCAGGTGCGCCGCAGGAGTTGCCGGTGTTGACTACAATGTCAAACCGCCTTAGGGATTCTACTTGCACTACAGGTTTTAATTTACATGTCTGTCTCCCTCACAACACTATAGTTCCTTGGGTGAGGACCGTGTTTTATCCATCTGTGTATAACCCATAAGAACTAGCAGGATGTATTGCAATTAGAAATCCTCCAAAATTCTTAAGCATACTGTCAAAATTGAATCTGAAAGTAAATGATAAACATGAGACTACTACTGAGAAATTGATCTTCATGGGAATTCAAGGAGCTGACTTTTCTAGACATATCACCTGCAAATTATTGTAGTGATTTGAGAAAATAATTTGCAAAAATTATTCCCATAACACTAAATTGAAAAACACATAATGCAACAAACCTAACATAGTAAAATTCACACATACAGACAGTACAAAAATAGTAATTAAATGTTTAGTTGGACTCAATATGGAAAAGTCAACCAAGTGTTTACTAAGGTTCCAAAAATAAATAATTTACAGAGAATTATCATACCAATATTTAGGGGAATACAGAGAAGGAAAACTCTGATTCCAAAAAACCTCCGCTGCCTTGCGGCATACCTCTTCAGGGGAAAGGCTAAGGGAGTAAACCCCGACAGAAAATCCGGAGCCGGAGTCCCTAAGGCAGTTTGACGTTGTAGTCAACACCGGCAACTCCTGCGGCGCACCTGAAGCCAAGCTGTATTGACTCCGTCTTTCCCTTGGACCCTTCAGCTGCGAAGAGAGGGGGGGGTCTGCTGCATGGGCAACAGCAGACCCTCCATATCACCCTGCCCAGGCTCTGTAGCTTCAGCTCCACTGGAGAGGACACTCCGGCGTCATCGCAAGATGTCGATTCAACACGGGAGGAGACAGATACCGTGTCGCTCCTGAGTCGGACTGCACAGCCATTCTCGGCGGTGCAGATAGACTCTTAAGAAGCTACACCATCATCTCTCGAGACGGACGGCTGCCGACGATTTAGGGGAATATGTGGGCCAAGGGGCCCAAGAAGTGTGTTGGTGCATTGAAGAGGTAGGACAATCTAAAAATTATCCATCAAGTGATTTCTCTGAACTCTGGGAGGGCTATTTTGAAAATGTCAAGTAATAGGAAAACAAATAATCTAATTCAAAAGTGGGCAAAGGACTTAAATAGACATTTTTTCCCCCCAGAGGAGATATACAAATGGCAATAAGCACATGGAAAAGATGTTCAACATCACTAATCATTAGGGAATTTCCAACCCTACCCATTAGGATGGCTACTATCAAGAAAACAGAAAATAACAATTGTTGCTGAGGATGTGGAGAAATTGAAACCCCTGTGTACTGTTGGTGGAAATGTAAAATAATATAGCTACTATGGAACTCACGATGATGGTTTCTCAAAAAATTAAAAATAAGACTACCATTTAATCTAGCAATCCCACTTCTGGGTATATACCAGAAGATATGAAAGCAAGGCTTGAAAAGATATTTGTACACCTATGTTCACAGCAGCATTACTTACTGATTAGATGCTCTCTTCCTTGTTGTTATTCAGCACAGTAATTTTTAATACATTAGTTATGTACTTCATTTATAATAACCAAATAATAAGTACAGAAATGTAACAAAAAAAAATCAATACCAGTGAAGGGTGCCTAATTTTCTATATACTGAACTCCACTGACAATTAACACCACAAAGCCACATAGTTTAAATGTTTTCCTATTATGAGCCCTTGAAAACAAGTTAAAATTGGGATTAATTTTAAAGTGGATAAACAGTGATTATGCAGAAAAATATAATTATTAATAAATGCAGTTAATATATAACATCTTTCAAAACATGGGGTAAATAAAAAAGAAATTGTAAATTACACTTAAGAACTTACTTTCACCTTGCTGAATTATCTCTTGAAGTTTGCTTTGTAGTCTCTAGGAGGCAAAAGGAACACTTTAATTTCCAATCCACAAAATAATTAAATTGACATATTTCACAGGAAAAACCCAGGAAACAACGAAGTTATTAAGAATAGGCCCTGTCAATCAGAAGAGAATTCTGGTATATGTAGAAAGCACAGCTGGCAGTCCTGGACGGGATCCATTTCTGCTTCTGTTGTGCTACCCACATAGCCATCATTGACATTCCTGAGGCACAGTAATGAGGATTAGAATTTACTCATGTTTTGGATAAGGGAATTAAAAGTCACAGCAGGTTATGAGAAAAAGGGGTGCATGAGAAAAAAGGACATGGCAAGTCGATCCCCATAGCATGCAACACAGCCTTCAATGCGAAATGTCCTAAATAAAGACAGTTGTAGTGGCCACTGCTCTACTGAATTCCAGTTCCTCAGATACTGATATTGCAAAGGCCTCTCAATATACACTGAAGCTGACTTTAATATACCCCTTCTACCAAAAATTCCCTCCTTTTCTTGAGGTCCCTTACAAGTAAATGTTAGACAAAAATCATAGAATCATCATTATCCACTCCCTATTATTCGTCCTATACTGTATTCAAATCATAAGTTCTCAAATTCATATCCCCCTCTCTCTCCACCACCACCATCACACCCAGCTCTGGCTCTCAAGACATTATGCTAAGTGTAATAACCCTGAAGACATTATGCTCAGTGTAAGAAGCCGGACCCCAAAGGACAAATACTGTATGATTCCACTTATGTGAGGTGTCTAGAGTACTCAAGTTCATAGACTTTAAAAGTAGAATGGTGGTTTCCAGGGGCTGGGCAGGAGGGAGGAGCAGGGAGTAATTGTGTAACAGGTCTGCGAGAAGTTGAAAAAATTCTGGAGATGGATTGTGGTGATGGTTGCACAGCAATGTAAATATACTTAATGCCACTGAAATGGTAAATTTCGTGTTATGTGTATGTTACAACAACTAAAAGAATGAAAAACTTTTTTTTTCAAAAACTGATAGAACACCAAACTGCTGGTGAGAATGTGAAGCAAACAAAACACTCATACATTATTGGTAGGACATAAAATGCTACAACCACTTTGGAAAGAGGTCTGATGATGTTTTATAAAACTAAACCTATATCTATCTGGTGACCCAGCAATTCACTCCTTGGTATTGACTCCAGGGAAATGAAAACATTTGTGTACAAGAGTGATTATAGCAGCTTTACTTGTAATAGCCAAAAACTAGAACTCACCCAGGTGTCAATCAATACCAGAATGGATAAACTGTGGTATATTCATACAATTATATAGTAAGGGAAAAATACTGATACATTCAATGACAGAGAAAAATCTCAAAACCATTATGCTGAATGCAAGAGGAATTATACAATAAAACCTATTGAATGATTCCATGACTATGAATGAACAGAGCAGACAAAACTAATCCATGGTGGAAGAAAAAGCAGAAGAGAGGTTATCTCTGGGGGAATGGAAGTGGGAACTGACTGGGAAGGAGCATGAGAACTTTCTGGGGTGAAGGTAATGCTCTCTATCTTGTTAAGGACTAGGGTTACACAGGTAAATGCATTTGTCACAATAAATCAAATGGTACTTTTAAGACTTGTGCATTTTGTTGCATGTAAATTCTACTTTAAGAAAGTGCCACAAAGAAATACTGAACTGTGGGCAACCTCTCCTCATGGTTCAAGGAACTGTGGCCCCAGCCAGAGCATGACTGCTGCCAGCATTCTGGCCCTGCTTGTCTCTAAGTCTCAACATAAGGCTGCGTGTGGAACATGATTGACAACCACTCAGAGGGTTGCCATGGGAATTCGATCAAAGGATGCTCATTATGCTCATTATATTTTAGAACTTGCTCTGCTTTCCTTATCAGTAATGTAACATAAACAATCTCTAGCAAGGAGTATATGAAACCTTGCATCTGGTCAAGATGTTTTATGGACCCTGACACAGACTGGTCACTGTGACCCCTGTACTGGTATGTGTAATCTGTTACTGTCAAACACCTAATGGCTATTGACGATTTATGAATTTTAGCCTTATATCTCTCGGATGTATCCTCCTCAATAAAAGGCATAAGGGATGAAGGTTTGGCTGCTGGTCTCCACTAGAGAGGCAGTCATCTTCCTTCCCCCAGACATAACAAAGTGTCCTGGGTAAAAAGTTTGTTCCGCTGTGGTCACGAAGCCTCTGCTGGACAAGGCAACTTCCAACTGAGCCTAGGGTATGTGTGGCACCTCCACCATACTGAACTCTAGTCAATGACATGGATGATAAAACTATTGAGGTAAAATGTACCACTGCCTGCAACTTACTTTGAAAGATAAGAAATTAAGATGGATTGATGAAAATTTACACAATGTTATACGTTAGTTATATTTCAAAAAAGAGATAGACTAATGAACGGAGGCAGAAAGAAACATGACAAAGCAAATATATTAAAATGTTACCTTTAGCATTATTAAGAAGGCACCATGAATATCTCCTTTCTTTTCTAATAGATAGGCAGTGACTTCATGAAGTTGATACTTCTGAGTAATCTAGGAAAGAAGAAAAGATAAAGATTTTTATTTATGAATCTTGTTTGTGAAGTGAGAAGATCTTATTAAGAATGAAAAAACCACATGAAATAAAGAATTTATACCTTGGTAGTATGTTACTTTACAGTAAAATATGCAACTACTTGACTTTTTGTCTTATAGTACCATATCTTGGTTTAGTCAGGAGCAAGAAAAAAGAAAGGCAGAAATAATATCTTAACAAGTTAACAGATCAAATGAGAAAAAATGTGATTATTTCAATAAATGCAGAAAAACTATTTGATAAAATTCAGTACCCATTTTTGAAAAAACAAAAACAATACAAAACACTCTTAGCCATACTGGAAATGGAACTCTCTTAACTTAATAAAAATTATCTATCAAAATCTTACGATAAACATATTTAATGTAAAATGTTAGACACATTCCCTTTTAAATTAGGAATAAGGCAAGAATGTATACTATCACTGCTTTTATTCAAAATATCCTAGAGCTCCTAGACATCTGATAAGAGAAAGAAAAAAGTATAAGATTGGAAAGGAAAAAAAAACAACTACCATTATTCTTAGAAAATATATTGTCATAAAAAACCTAGGAACTATTGAATAAAAAGGAATTCAGCCTTGTTGCCAGACACAAAACAATGTACAAAAATTAATAACATATAGCAGTATAATCGATAAAAAATGTCATTTCAAAAATTTCCTTTCAAAATGTTAACAAAAGTGTAAGTACCTAGGAACAAATTTACGAAAATATGTGCAAGAATCTTATGTAAAATATTACATAAATAATACCAAAGAGCACAAAAGGCATTTTAGAAAAATAACCATGTTTCTGAATGTGAAGACAATACCCTAAGATGTCAGTCTTCCCTGAATTAACCTATAAATTCAATGTATTCTCTTCATCAAAATTCCAGAAGAATGCCCCCACCCCAAAGGAACCTGACAGTTTGATTCTTAAATTGATATGGAATAGTAACGGGTAAATGTAACCAAAGAATTTTTAAGAAAAAGAATGAGGAGGAAAGACTCTTCTTTCAAATAAGAAGCCTTATTTTAAACCTATACTAATTAAAGTATGTGGTATGGGCATAGAAAAAGACAAAGGAAGAGAACAGAATCCACAAACAGATCCTTGTACATTTGGAAGTTTGGTGTATGACAGTATGGCATTATAAATGAGTAAGGAAAGTACAATAAAATGTCACATGGGCCATTAGCCATCCACATGAAAAAATATATATATACATATAAATCCCTGTCTTGATCTGTTTACAGAAATATATTCCAGATGGATTAAAAGCCTAAATGTAAAAAGCTAACCTATAAAATTCATAAAAGAGAATATCCTTTATGCCTTCAAAGTCAAAAGGAAATAAGACTGATACACAAAAAATTCAGCATTAGGGGAAAAGACTGATAAATTAAAAAGAAGTCACTAAAAACCAAGTTAAAAGATATGCCGTAAGAGAGTGGAAGAAGAAATCCCCAACATACAAAATCAGTCAAGGGTTAGAGATCTAGAAATTAAAAAGAACACCAAGAAATCAGTAAGAGAAGAACAAAAACCCAGTAGAAAAATGATATGAATAACTGAGTGAAAAGAAAATCCAAAGGGTCATTAAAATGGAAGGATATTCAATTGTCATGAATAATCAATGATACCCTTCCCACTGGCAAAAATTATGTCTAAAAATAGTAGGAATTAGCCAGGATGTGGAAAAATAGCAAATATCAAACATGGATGATGAGACTAGAAACAAACAGGAACTCAGCTTTGTAATATTAATAGAATCAAACTACTCTGCTTCCAAAGAATTCCATTTCCAGGAGTATTGATTACTTAGAGAAACCTGATGGCTAATGTAGCACTGTTTATAATGGCAAAAGACTGGAAACAATCTGAACGTCTATGAATAGGGAAATATATAAACTGTGGCATATTCATTCAATGGACTATTACATGACTATTAAAATGAATGAACTATATCTACATGTATAAAAATTGATTAAAAAATTAATGAGAAATAAATTTGCAATAGGGTATATACTGTATGATACCATTAATACAAATTTTAAAAACATATAAAACTGCATCTTGTATTTTACAGGTAGTACATACAGGGTGAGGAAAAAGTAGGTTTACAATTGTGAGTATGTGAAACAGAGTTTATTCTTGTATTATTATTTACTAATTATTGTATTATTTTCCATATGAACAACTGTAAAGCTACTTTTGCCCCACCTTGTATATATGAAAGATAGTCAACATGGATGGGAAGGATTAACTTTCCATCTTCAGTTTGGTGGTGACCTCAGGGAAGAGAGGGGACGTGACAAATAAAAGGTGCTTTATTTCTAAAACAAAACAACAAAAACAGCAGAACAACAAATATCTGAAGCCAGTATGGCAAAATATTAACATTTATAATACTGGCTTGGTGGGTGCATATGTATTTGATATTATTTCTGCACATTTCTACATACTTGAAGTATTGCATAATTTAAAAAATTTTAAGTGTGGGCAGTTCAGGAGGTGGAGGCAGAAAATACAGGTTACTGTTTAATGAATATTGACAGTAAAAGAAAGGAGATATAATGCTGACTTAAATTTTAAACAGGGAACATGCTAGGCTCTTACAGTAGACTAGAATATGTGTATATGTGTAGTATATACATGTTCCTTTTCATTCGGAACAGGTGAAATAAGGGAGGAGAATAAAGGCAATGACTGTGCTAAAGCTACTGAGTTTACTGAATAAGAGGGCTAGGTAACCACCAGCGCCTGAAAATAGCAGCTTGGCTTTTTCCTTTTAATATTTTTACTGTATTCCTTTTTATATTTTATCATGTTGGCCAGAATGTCTGCGGAGCTTGATTCATAACAATGATGGGCATGTGTGTTTCTGACTTTACTAGAATATGAGTCACATGAAAGCAGTTTTAGTGTCACAGCAACAAAAAGCCTGCACTATGGAGCCAGACTATCTGGATTCAATCTCAGGGGCTACCACTTCCTAGCTGTGAACTTAGGTAAGTAATTTAATATCTGAGTCTCCCTTTGCTCATTTGTAAAATGGTGAATGATTAGGAAAAGTGTACTCTTGTTTTCCCTACATTATTATATTGGTCTTACCTGGATAGTTTCTTCTAGGCGGTAGCCCTCAACGACTTGCAATGTCTCTATAACTTGGTTTGGGTTGAACTGACACAAGAGCTCAATGAACTGCTCTGTGATACACGGAGATATCTGCAGCAACTCTTGATTTACATGAATACCTTCCCTGAAAACGTAGAGGCAAAAGAGTAGCATCATTTAATCACATCTATAATTAAGGCTACAGGTACAAAGCATGTCATCTTAAACCAAGACTACCTTTTGGTCATGAATTAAAAATCTCACTGTTGCTTAGATCATTAGGGTCAACAGTATTGTATTGTAAATCAGGGGTGCCCAATCCTCGGGGTGCAGACCTCTATCAGTCAGTGGCCTCTTAGGAACCTGGGCTGCGAGGGAAGCTTGCCTGAGCTCCGCCTCCTGTCCCACACCCCTAAGCGTAGGAGGTGAGCGGAGGTGAGCAAGTGAAGCTCCTGCGACCCACTCCTGTCCTCTGCTCCTTCTGAGCTCCTTCTCCTGTTCCACCACCCTCCCACCCCGCCCGGGCCTTGAGGACCACTGCTCTAAATCACAATATTTCCCCATTTACATTGATTAAATAGGTGATTTGTAGTGAAAGCTCCATACAAAAAGTTACACTGTTGCTCTTAACGGAAACAGATCGCCCAATTCAGTTTAAACAACTTGATTTGTACCAGTCTCAACAGCTGTCTACTATGCTCCTCTCATAGCACCAATCACACCATGTTGCAATTACTTCTTTAATTATGTCTTTTCAAAAAGGCTATAAGCTCTGCAAGGGTAGGTACCAGGTTGTCTTCTCACTAATGAATTCTCAAAGCCTACAACAATGTACTTTTACTGAGCAGATTTATTATGTACCAACACTGTGCTAATTTTTATAGCCATTAAAGTTAGCAGTGGGTATATGGCAAAGCAGGGAGCTGACAGATGACTAACAGGAAGAGCTTTGAGAAATGGATACAAGTTGTATTTATGAGCAAGACTGATAAGCAACAGCCAGAAACGGATGTAAATTCACTAATGCTACAGTTTACTTATTAAAGTTTTGATTAGGTTGATGTTGCCTAATCATTTCCCAGCAGACACATTATTTCCCTCACAAATGAATGCATCAAAATCTGTTCATTTGGGTGATTTGCTTGGTTTGATTTGTATGCACATCTTCATTATTTGTAAAGGGTTTTGCCAATAAATGTCTGGAAAGAATTAAATACTGTGATTTATCGGCAGATGCTTATGTCTAATCTTAATGTGCTCCATAGCCTTGCATTTATAAGACATATTAACAAAAGTATGATGCAGATAAAATATTAACACCACCTACAATATGGTGTAAACATCCAGAACGTACACTGGTTCACCTTACTGTCCAGAAACGCTGGTTAGCATTCCCTTTTCTCTTTTACCTAATGGTGTTCTATTGAGACACAACCTTCATCCCACCTAGAGAACTATCATCATGCCCCTGGGTTTATCACGTGCACCTTCTACTTTCGTCACGTACACCTTTCTGACAAGATTTACTACTTGCCATATCTGATTTTGTTGCCCTAGTCCTTGTGATTTTCACCCTTCTATTTTATATTTGGTTTCCTCCATCTGAGGGTAGTCCAATTTACTATTTCCAGTCAGTGAAGTTCAACTTAATGTACATTTATTGAGCATCAGTTTCTCATGTGCTAGGGCTGTACTAATCCCGGGGATGCAACGATGACTGTAACAGTCTTTGTTCTCAAAGTCTGTAGTGCAGTTGGCCACAAACACTTAATAGATAATTTTCAAGTTATGTGGCAGTAACACTGTGGTGGTGGTTTACCGAGGGAATAGTCACTTAACAAATTCCTGCATTAAAAACAGTTGTGAAATAAAACAATAACAACAGAAATAGAAAACTTCACTTTGGGGATTTACAGCCAATTTGAGAAGATATCAAATTAGCCCATTAGTGAGTACAGAAAGCCTCAAGCAGCAGAACTCAATCACCCAACTGCTGGTCAAGAGTGAGTATCACAAAGCTCTTAATTTGGGAAAGACTTCTTGTGTCTAAATATATTTCCTCCTGTAACTAAAACCTCTTACTAGTAAAAAGAAATGCTATTTATCATTTACATCCTCACTTAAAGAAAAGCATCGTGGCCTGAACTAATCCTTTCTATTCTTTTGCTAATAACTTTCTTGTCCCACACAGTTTGTAGCAATAAAAACCTTCCATTTTGTACAACTTCATGAGCACCTCTCTATTTACTAGATGGGATGCTCCTGATTCAAAATTGTTTAATAAAGCCAATTAGATCTCCCAATTTGCTCAGTTTTTGTTCTTTTAACAAGGGCAAATGAACCTTAAGCTATCTACATCTCTCCATGTCCTCTCGCTATCATTCAGTCACACACAAACAGTACGTGCGCTGAAGGGGTTAAGAAGAGGCCTCGACAAGATATGCTACTTTGGTGTGTAGATTATTGTGAGCTGAAGACAACTGAGACCCTGCAGGCTCAAGAGAAATTTTCACTTTCCCTTAAAGAATTTAAAGTGGAACCTTGCCCACATAAGAGTGATTACCTATTTATATGACAGGGCAAATATCTAATTATTGAACATCTGCTCTTCTTGACATTCTGTAAATTCCCCTCCTCCCATGTAAAGCCCCAGATGCCTTACTTCATTCCTTAGCTCATGGTGTCACAGATACCTCAGTTCACCTTTCTGTCTCAAACCTGTCATGTAAGATTTGACTCCTATATTTGTGAAGCTCCCATACATACATATACAATTAAATTTGGTTATTTTATCTTGTTAATCTGTCTCATGTAGACAGAGAACCTAGAAGGGTAGAAGAAAATTTCTCCCTCCCAACAGTACATACTATTTAATGTTATGTATTTTTGTTAGTTTAGCATTATTTTTACATTTACATAGCCATGTTTGCCAATGAGGTATTCAATTATGCTCATATACCTTAGTGTTTATTTAGCCATCTCCTTCATCCACTTTTTAAAAGTTTTTCTCACTATATAAATGCTAACATGGATATTTGAGTATTAATTACTTTTTCTTTCAAAGTATTTCCTTAAAATATATTTTCCAAAATGAAATCACTGGATCAAAGCACATGGATAACTTTTAAGTTCTTAATATATAAAGGTAAATTGCTCTCAAGGAAACAAAGTGGACTAAGAGGAAGGAAAACATATTCAAAGAGGGGAATGACAGTGTGTGGTGTATCTTATGAACAATTAGTTCAGTACGGCTGCAGAACAAAGGGGAAAAGAGAAAAGTCAGAATGAGAAAATGAAGCTCGATATGCCTGAATCAGATCAAGAAGGGCCTGTACACCGTGAGGAATTTAAATTTTACCTTGAATAATGGAAACTGAAAGAATTGTGAGAAGGGGAGAGGGGACATTACCATTATTTGTGTTTGAAAATGGAACTAGAATTAGGATGGCTGGTCAGGAGACCAGCAAGAGAGACCAGGAGAGAGATTCAACTTAAATCCATGTTTTGTTCCTTGGCAAAGTCACTCATTCTCTTAGCAATGTTCAATTTTTACTATATTTTGATTAAAGACTTAGAAATATAATCCAACATTTTATATGGTTTTATTTTCCTATGAGAAAACCATACCATATATTTCAGAAGTCTCCAGGACATTGTTAACAAAGGCTAAATTGACATTACCAAGGAAATCATACTGAGGAAAATACTGTGAATATAAATATACTTGCACATTCTCCTCATTTCTTATGAAGTTTATAGCCTCACAGAAACCACCAGTGTCCTTGTGTATTATCCTTCAAGCATTCCCACTGCACAAAAGACCTGCATCTGGGTGTAAATATGTCAGAACTCCTGTGAGAATTCTTGGCCAGCAGGAAGGCACACAGGGAGTGGGGGTGGGGGTGGGGCTTTATGGAGCAGCTGTCCCCAAGAAGGGATTTAGGGGAAGATACAAATCCTTTCTCTCCCAAACTCTGGCCACAATTCAAGCAAATAATTTGCTACTGGACGATTAAGCCCCACCTCCTCCCCTCAAAACTATCTAATCTTTCTACATACAGATGTTACTAATATCTTTGTAGGCCAATCAATTTACTGAGGACATTATTTACATAGCGAAGATAAGTTAAAGAAATTGAATAAAGAAAACAGAAATATAGTATACATAAGAATTCACCTAGATGGTTTGTTCCTTTACAAGTGCTGTTGACAAAATAAAAAGCTACCTCTTCAAAAACAACTCAGTGAATACATGTAAATGTTAAATCAAAACTGCATACACACAAGAATGATGATTCTATTAACTCAGATTTTCAGGGCAAGAACAAAAACAGCAGTATTTTGATATGACACATAAGCAGTCCCCATCTCAAAATAACTGTTTTCTTTCATTTTCTCTACTCTCCAGAATGCTTCTATAAGAGCTTCATGGGGAGGATAAATCTGGACGTTTAAAAAAATCCTATTGCTTAAGCAGAACAAAAAGGAAAGAATTAAAGGCAAAAATAGTCTCAAGTTGTCTGCCAGGGAAAACTGCCAGGCAGGGCCAGTCTACTTATTCTTACTGTTCTTTTGTCCCTACTGTGAATGAAAAAGGGCTTCTGTAATAACTCTGATTAGTTCAAGAGCCTGAAAGTAACCTCACAGGGTGATCTGATCATAAATTCCTGGGTATTCGCGCTCCAGGCCTATAATTTCTTTACTAAAAGGTCTTAAGCAAGTTCTGTCCATGTTCTGGTGCATTAGGTTAACACACCTTCAAAATGCCACAGTAATCACCCTCAAGGGAGGTGTGACCATCCTCTGGGGAGTACCCAATCTTGTTAAGGACCCTGTAACCCAGTCATAGAGATTTCCCCACCTTGCCTTTTCCCTCCTTCAGGTAATCTTCCTTACAGTTTCCTCCTTTATTCCAAATGTATAAAAAGAAGTGCAAAACTGTCATTCATTGAAGCCTTTGAGATCTGGCACCTGTTGTCAGTTTTGACTTAAATAAACTCATAAAAATTCTCCACAGGTTTGGACAGTCTTATGTCTACACTAAATATATTTTTCCATACTGTAATCCCTTGGTTTTCAGTCTCCCCAGTACCTCACAAGACTCTAATCTTTCCTTCATGTTAGTCAACAAGCATACCCATTTTAAAAAGCTGAACTGGGATGGGAAATCAGGCATTCAGAGCCTAATGTAAACGAGTCTATACTACCCTGGGTATTAGAAAAGTATTTTTTCATCAGTGTGTATGCTTCATTGTATTCATATGTTACTTGTGTATTCTCACTGTAAAAGTGTCACATAATACAGAAATTGACAAAATAATCTGAGTTTTGAATGGGGCGTCATGGAAGGAGATAACTTTTGATTTAAAATATCTGTATACCTAGGACAATACAACGGAGTGTGCTTATGAAGTGGAGAGCCTCAAACAGTCTGTGTACCCTGCACCCCGGGAAAGAAGGGAGTAAAGTGGGAGGAGGCAGAGTTCAAAGGACACCAAAGACAAACTTCCTATAATCAGAACTCTGCTAAGGCTAGTTCAGGAAGCTACTCCTCCTTACTGCATCTGCACTCAACCTTCTTAACCTCGGTCCTCTCCCTCAATTCAGAATTCAATATATCACTAGTGACAGGATTCAGGACATGCTACCCCAAAATATGCTATCTTGGCATAGTGAATATTTTAAACTAAAGGAATCTGAGAGATGGCGGGTACAGAAAGAACTCTGACCTTCCTCCTTCACCCCAAAGCAGATCATAAAACTTTCACCTGAGAGTGCTCTCCCTGGACCTGGAGGAAAGGAGCATGCTTATCCCTGAAGAGGGAGGAACACTGAGAGGAATCCAAACAAACAGGCCTTGCTCAGTTTCCTCAGTACTGAATATTATCTTTAGCTCATATCCTTTGGCCCTGTCACATTTTTCCATGACTTTGTACTCTCCATCAAATCTGGAAAAACACTCCGGTTTAGCTGCTCCTGTGTCGTGTGAAACTTATACTAAGTAAATTTGTATGCTTTTTTCTTCTTAATCTGTCTTTTTTACAGAAGCCCAGCCAAGAACCTAGATGGGAAGAAGGAAAATATTTTTTCCCTCCGCCCCAACCCTTAACCCTCAATATAAATATATGTAGTATTATATATTTACATTGCAGGGTAAACAGGCTTTTATGGGTTAATCTGAGAACTATCATTTAAAATGCTCTTAATAACCCTGGCACGTGTGGCTCAGTTGGTTGGAGCGTTGTCCCATAATTGAAGGGATGCAGGTTCGATTCCCAGCCAGGGCACATGCCTGGGTTGTGGGTTCAATCCCTAGTCCAGGTATGTATGGGAAGGCAGCCAACTGATGCTTCTCTCTCGCATTCATGTTTCTCTCTCTCTCTCTTCCTCTCTAATAGCAACGAAAGAACATCCTCCAGTGAGGATTTTTAAAAAAACATCTAAAATGCTCTTTAAATAAAAATAATTATGTTGAAATGCCAAATTTCAATATAATCCAATTTACACATGAATTTAGAGCATAATCTAAATTGACACCTGTCTTCTATATAAGACATAAAGTAAAAGGATAAAATACAATGAATTCTGGATTGGGATGCTCAAAGCAGAACACTTTGTCTTTGACCTCTTGGAGATAGATCAATATGTAAGAGAATTCTTTTTAAAGGTGGAACTAAAGTATTAGTCTTATTAATTGTGCTGAAGAAAATAAAAATACCTATAGTGCTTGTTAAAACAGACTTTATTTGGACTATCATGGTAGGTATAGGGACTATTGCAATGGAGTTTTGACAGTAGGGGAGAGACTAGACTCCACACCAAATACAGGGACAAGTGGGGATCTATAGCTGGGGTAGGGTCAGGGGTGAGGAGGTAGTCAGGAGCTGAAAATTTACTAAGATTGTGGGGTAATCTTTGCTAGGCTGACTTAATAGGATTCTTGCTGAAGGCAGGCCAGAGTGCTCAGATATTACATGGTGTGGGGGAGAGGAAGAAGAAGTTGGACAGCTATTTTGGGTGATTGGATAGCCAGGGTGGGGGATTCTTACTAAAACTAGACTCTACAGGAATAGAGATGAAAGCCTAAGGTCAGACCCAGTCAAGTAGAAGCCTCAGAGGGACCCAAGAACAGTTTTGTCAAGGGGAGAATCTCTGTCACCTCTTCATTTCTGCTGAGCTGAAGTAAAGCTGGCGATTTGGCTGTTGTCAAAAGTGAGGACACTGCAGGTCATGTTGCTTTTTGAGGAGAGGTAAGAAAGGGCTGTGGGTCCACTAGTTCTCTCTGAAGCAGGTAAGAGAGGACCTTGTAGCAAAATTGATATGACAGAAAGGAAGAATGTGTGACAAGCTAATTTAATTATCCTGGGTTAGGGTTAATTCAGGGAGAAAAAGCAGAACAAGTAAATGTAAAATTATTTGTGGTTTGCTAGTGAACAAAACAACTTTTACAATACCCTTGAAGGGATTTACCTAACCAATATTTTTCACATCTAGGTGTAGGTAATAACAGAGCAAGACTTTCCATGGAAGACCTCTGAAACTCTTGTGATGTGACATGCTTTATTACTGTGAGGTTTAAGTTAAGGAGTGGTTGCCAAGATCAGCACAAATGACTATATATTTATATTACCTAATAGTTTTCTTTTTAATTAAAAGACGTAGGATTTGGTCACCATTGACTTCTCTATCTTTGTTACATGTGAGAAAAGACCAAGTTTAAAGCTAAACCTTTTTTGTCCTTCCAGCTTGAGTGTCTCCAGATAGGACGGTTGGGGAAAAAGAACTTGGTTAAAATACATGATCCTAGGAGATGAGGAGTCAAATCCAAAGAGAATATATCTGACACTGGGGGAAACACAGGAGAGGAAACAGAAGGGATTTTGCCATGGGAAAAGGGTACTCGGGCCCCAGAGAAAGGCTCAGAACCGAGGCAGAGCGCCTTCTTGCTCTCCCACTAGCTCAGTCCTCTGGCCTTCTCTCAGCCTCATCCCCAGCTCTTCCCCTCCTTTTCCAGCTCTGCCTTCCCTCCTACCCTGCAACTCTAATTCTATGATATCTTCATCAGTTAATTCTAGGAGCAGACCAGGCCCTGAACTGGCTCTCAGAGAAATACAAATGATTAATAGAAAATTCTTTTAAAATCTAGCTTCAGTAATATTCTGAGAACAAGAAATTAAAACAGATATTTGGAAAAGGTCCTGAACTGGGATGCAGGAGAAAACGTAGTCAGATTGCTTTTCTAAGCATCTGCACCTGCAGATCTGTATGACTTAAAAATTCAAATGTGGCATAGACTGTTCAAGGTTTAAACGACTGAAATTTCAAAAACAAATTGTTACAATCAACAAAATCACTGGTATTTTATTATCTAAAAATAGCACTGAATACTGGAATAACCAAAACTGATATTATAATCACTTCAGTAAGTAAATGACTGTTTTCAATGGCTAGTGTACATAATAATGCAACTTAAAATTTGTGTGTCTGATGTGAAATCTGTTTCATCTTGGACTATTATACTTAAGCCAGTGATACTTAACCCTGGGTGTACATCAAAAATATCCTCGCCCACAGTGATTCTGTGGGGTTGGGCCCAGCATGTATATATTTTTAAGTTTCTTAGGTAATTCTGACCACACCTCTGGTTAAGAGCGACTGTCTCACAGGGTATTAAATGTTATTACCCTCAACTCCCAATGTACTTCATTTAGTCAAAACAAAATTTTAAGATCTCACATTCAGAACTGCTTTGCTTACAAATCCATGACTAATTTCACATCTCCTTGGGCTAGTGTTTACTTGGTGAGTACCATTAAGTAGCACTTAAAAAACACTTAAAACTTTCCTTCTTACACCACCAGGAACAGTTATTTAAAAATAAATACTACAAATGAGAGTTTAAAAGGTAAGACATTTAGAGATGGGCTGGGACTAGGCGTACACTTTGAGAAGTAAATCCATTAATCTGCAGCATGGAATAAGGAACAGGAAGGAGTAAAACTAGGACAAAAAGAGAAAGCTAGTTGGCTATCAAATATTTGTGAAACATGTCCTTGTGGTATGACTTCAGTATTTTGTTTGAGTTCTTTTATTAACTCACCATGTAAGCTTATGTTCAAATGAAAAGTATTCCCTAAAGATACCATCTATTTTCAGGTTATGTATTTTGGTATAATCTATGTAACTGCTACTCCCATTAATACTCAAAATCAAGAGACTGTTAGCTTACTGTTTGGTTACCATGGACCAGTTTTTTAACTTCATTTTCTTTAATTTCTAATCTATGTATTATGAAAAACTAAAGTTATCAACATACCTTGGGTCAAGAAGACTCCGCAAAAATTTGAACAGCAAAACCTGGTTCTGGTTAGAAAAACAAAAAAAAATAAAATATTAAAACAAATTCTTCAAACTATGCCATGGTGAAGAATGACTCTAAAATATCCCTTTAAAATGCACACATGCATATAATTATTTCCATTAAGCCTCTGTACAAATCTTAGAAATTTTAAGAATCATTTGGAGATCATTTCCTCTCAGTTAAATCTACTCACTGTCGCATCTTCATTGTAAAAGCAAAAATAAACAAAAACAAAAAAGTCCTCTTCCGAGACAAATCCCAGGGCAGGTCTAACACAAGGATGCTCGGAATGGCTGGTGCTCTGACCTGCTCTGTGGAGAGTGAATTCCGACTGTACTGATGGGTTCACACTGGCTCACCGGGTCCTGCTTGTGATAATGGCCTACTGTGAGATAGGTAGGCAGGGTGGGAGCTGGAGGCCCAAATAACAACCACCACCAGAAAAGCTCCAGAATGCCCCAATATAATCAATCACAGAAGAGATGGCAAACTGCAACATGTTAGCAATTAATATGCCATGAAATCTGGGTTCTGTTTCTTCCACTTCTTAGTTATGTGACTGTGTAAGTCACTGACTCTTAGCAATTCAGTTCACTTATTTAAAAAAGAACAGCAGTATCTTCTCTGCTTTGCGCATAGGGTAGAGATGAAAATTAACTAAGATAAACCTTAGAATACTATATAAATATAAATGCTCCTAAGTTCTGAGGAAAGCTAAACAAGAATAAAGTTTAGTTTTTCTTTTTTCTTTACTTTTTTGACACATTTAAACTTCATCTATAAAAAGTAGGGGATCTCAAAACTGAAAAGGATTCATATAATTTAGAATATGACATGTTTAATATATTTATCAGTCTTTGATTATTTTATCTTTTCCCTGGTCTATCACTTTGTTTTATTTTCACAACGTTCCTTCTGGTTATAACTTAATATTCTGGCTTATCTGTCATTTCAAGAATTCTGAAAACAATAGGGTAGAGGTATAGTTCTTGTCATCAAAAGTAAAGGTACTCTGTAAAATGTGTGTGGGATTCTCCTGCACAATCAATAAAGCTCTGCAATAAAGAAATACTTTATTTCTTTAAAAGCAACAGTCCAGCCCTAGCTGGTGTAGCTCAGTGGATTGAGCACTGGCCCGTGAACTAAGGGATCACCTGTTCGACTCCTAGTGGGGGCACATACATTGGTTGGAGAGCAGATCCCCAGTTGGGGGCATGAGAGAGGCAACCGCACATTGATGTTTCTCCCCCTCTCTTTCTCCCTCCCTTCCTCTCTCTCTCTCAAAATAAATAAATAAAGTCTTTAAAAATAAAAGAAATTAAAAAAATAAAAGCAACAAATAGCCACCTTAAAAAAAAAATCCATGACACTTTTAGCTTTTATATAATTGCCTAATGAATGACATTACATATATTCATTTTACCTGGCCTCTCTGCCTCTAAATATCTTTAGACTGTGGGAAAAAGGAAATCCTGCAATGGATAATCTGACCTCTTAAATAATAACAACACTATAGGCGAGAAGATTCACCAGAATTGCTGACTTTATTATTTATTTATTTTTTAAGAGAGAGAGAGAGGAATGGAGAGAGGAGAGAGGGAGACAGGAGAAAGAGAGAGACAGAGAGACACAGCGAGAGAGAGACAGAGAGTCAGGGAGAGACAGAGAAACATCGATTTGTTGTTCCCCTTTTATTTACACATTCATTGGCTAATTCTTGTATGTGCCCTGACCAGAGGTTGAACCCACAACCCTGGCCTATCGGGACAATGCTGTAAACAACTGAGTTACCCAGCCAGGGCAGAATTGCTGATTTTTAAGGGGTAAGAAGCTCTGTGGATTGAGAGTAGTTTTAGAAGAACTGTCCTCCTATTCCCCCCTCACTAGAATGGACTGGATGACCCTCCATGTACTTCAGCAGTATCCTGGGCAGTGCTCTTATAATTTAAGTCAAACTATTCTACAATCATATTCTGGCTTATCTGTCTTCTTCTTTAACACAGGAATACATTTAAATATTTTTGTATCCTCAGCACTTAATGATTTTGGCCCACAGCAGGTACATAAATATTTACTGAATAAATATTTTTTACCTTCAGCTAATGGACCTCATCATGTTGGACAACCAAGAATGATATCTGGGACTCATTTTTAATTCCTCCCATCACATTCAACTAATTTCAAAACATATATTGAACCTGTCCCTTCTGTCTTCACGATCTTTTGCATAGACCCTCTGCCTTCTAACTAGTCTAAGTGGTTTCTATCCTCTATTTGCTCTCTTTGCTGGTCCACTTGTGAAAAGACGTGATTGTGGTGACGTGACTATTTTATTTTATTATTTTATTTATTTTATTATTTTATTTTATTTTATTTACATTTCATTTCATTTCATTTCACATTTATTAGCTTGGGATACTGAAACAAGGAAGGTCTTAGGACAGAAGAAGTAACAGGAGAGAGCCTAGGTGGGGCTGCTTTGGCTCACTGAAAAATAAAAGTCACAGTAATGGGAGTGAGCCAAGGCTGGGCTGCTGTTACCTCATGGAAAAGTCAGAGGGAAGGGGGCCTTGGAGACAGGGTCAGGGGGTTAACCCAGGACGAGCTGCCACTGCCCATTGCTCCCCTAGTTGCAAGTCTCATGGGGACTTCAAGAGTTTAGGAGGTGCACACCTGTAGGGGAAGAGGGGACAGGGATTGGTGAAGGCATGCCCCCTGGAGAGAGAGCTCACTCCACTTAATTGTCTATAAAATGAATATAAGGATGTCATTCCTTTGCTTAAAAAACTTTAGTAATACTTTAGCACACAGAAAACACAGTTCAATTTCTTTGCATTACATGTAAGATTGTTTAATATCAGGTTCCAGACTCTAATTTTCCAGCCTCTATACACTAATCCCTCACCTAAATATACCTTTCATAGCTTAATCTAATGTTTCTTCCACCATTGCTCCCACATCAAGCTTCTCACAGCCCTGATCATTCTCTGAATGAGCATGTTGCTTCATACCTTCAAGTATTTTTACATACACAGAACTGTTTATCTAGAAAGCCCTTCCCAATTCTCTGCCTACAACACTGATTGCAATTATTCAAGACCCAGTTCAAGCACGTATGGAAACTCTTGTCTGACTCTCTCACACTGTCTATCACTCCTCTTGTTCCTACAGCACTTTTGACATATATCTGCTGTAGTGTTTATAACATCATAGTGTGGTTATGCAGCAGGTGCTTCTCTACTCCACAGGAAAAAATGGTTGTATACTTATTTGTGCCTCCTAGGGCCTACTATACTGTGGTACACAGTGGGACCACAATAAGTGTTTAAATGAATGAATTCCATATCTTTGTCTGTCATGCCATCTGCCTCTCACACACTTCTCTGGTTTCTATCTTGAATACTTATCCCCTACTACTATGATTGGCACTTGATGACTCTGGGTAGTGCTTCATGTCTCTGTCATTGTCCTATTCTTTACCTCTATCACTTGTGACCACAGGGTAGTGAGCAAAACTCACTACTAGCACTGCCATGGTAGTGACAAGTGGAATACTAGGTCCACTCAGTAATACTACAAACTAAGCACCTCAATATTCAATATTAATATAGCTGAACATTTTTCCAAGAAAAATTTAGCATACACCCATTTGAGGACAAAACTTTGAATAAATAACATGAACCTCAAAGAGAATAAAGCTGTATGTAGTTCCTATAGTAAAGAAAATGGCAACTATTAACAGAAGAAATCACACAATCAAAAGTTCTTAGGTGGATATTCAATCATTGTCTCTCCACTAGATGTTTCTTCCCAATATACATTTGCAATATTTACCTTAAGTTTTTCAATGACTATTTCAATCTGTTCAGAAAAGTGAGTAGCAACCAGCTCTGCAGCTTTACAAGGCTTCAGAGACACAAGTTCCTAGAGCAAAAGGAAGAGATAAGATCTTTTTGTTAATCTTTAATGTGAATTTAAATAGAATCCCCATAGATGTGAAGCATGATCACCTACCTCAATATTTTCATGAGCTTCTACACTGTACTTCAGGAGACCTTGATGTAGGGCCTCAATTTAATGGCACGTTGTAAATAAGCAAAATTAAAAATATCCCATATAAAAGTTCAAATCTTGATATAAAAGGTAATTCAGAATTCTTAGAAAATGAAAGCACTAAACTCTGGATTTAGGCCATGATATCTTTAGGATGAACAGGAGGAACAAAAACTCTTCAAACTCCCTGTCTGTGCATTTTACCCTTGAGCTTAAAGTAATAACTTGAAAAAATGAAAAAAAAAAAAAAAGATAAAAGGGTATAGTTACAATTTTCTCTGGCTAAGAATACCAAAACTTCTGATGACTGATAGATTTTGAAACTGTAAGTGTCAAAAAATCAACTTAAGGTCATAAGTCTTAAATGAGACTAAGGGGTACCGCTGTTAATTAACCCCTGTTAACACCTGTTCCTGTCAAATCTAAGACTTGTAATTTGCCTTCATCTTAAACTTTCCTAGATACTACTAGCTCTCTTTTTCTTCTTGGAACTCTCTTTTCACTTGGTTTCTGTGACCTACTATTCTACCCTTATGATTGCATGTTACATGGCTAAAAGGCAAAGACCAACTACAGATCACACATATAGTATATTGTCAAATAAAAATTATACAAGATAGTGTGACTATAATATTCATGATATATCTAATAATTTTGTGAGTATTTGTATATTAATAATAATGAGCTGACACAAATAAGTGTAGTTTATACTACTTTTATATAACAGCTCAAAACAAAGAAGGCAAAACTGATCAATATCACAAATTAAAAAATGGATATTACTACTGATCTGCAGACATTAAATAGATAAATGATCTGGTAGGTTGGAACAAGCAGATGAGGGGAAAGGATTAAGGACCTATACATAGTGATCTTTAAGTATATTTGAAGTATTCTATGTCTTAATTAAGCTAGGTTCTTTCTTTACTGTCTAAATGTGTTTTGATTAATTAAAAAATTTAAAAAGAATTAACCTGAAAAAAAAAGAATTTTAAAATTTAGGCAAAATAGATAAATTCCTAGAAAAAATATAATTTAATAAACTGACTTAATAGAAAACCACTGAAGAGACAAAAATCTTTCCATATGGAATGCTCCAGGCTCAAACAGATTCACCTACAACTTCTAGTAACCATTTAAAGGAAGAAAAATTCCAATATTAATTAACCTCTTACAGAGAATTAACAAAAGGAAACTTATTCAGCTCATTGTATGAGGCTAGCAAAATTTTGATATCTAAACTCAATTTAAGAAAGGGAAGGAATATTATATATCTTTATTATGAACACTCATACAAACATCCTAAATAAAAACAAAATTCAACAATATATAAAAAGGATAATATATCAGGATCAAGTTGCATTTTTATCCATAAAATTTAAGGCTGGTTTAATATCAATAATATTTACCACAAAAATTTGGTTATGGGAGAAAAGGTGATAGAATTTTTCATGAAAAAACTATTAATATACTAGAAATAGAAGACTTACATAAAAATCCTTAAAGTCAACATCTCATTGGACATGAAAAAGTGTCAATAGCATTGCTATGCTAAAAATATAAAATTGTGACAGTAAATCTAACAAAGGATGGAAAATCTCTACAGAGAAAATTATAAAACTTTATAGAAAAATATTGAATAAAAAGATATATCATATGGCCATAGATTCTAAGATTCAATATCGTAAAGATGTCAATTACATTCAAAATGACTGATAGACGTATCGCAATCCTGTTAGAATCATAAGATTTTTTTTAAAAAATTGGTGAAATTTACAAGCTGACTCCAAAATGTATTTTGAGATATAAAAGGTTTAGCATAAGCAATACTATTTTAAAGATATCAAGATTTATTATAAAGCAACAATATTTAAAATGCTTGTGAGGTATTGATTCAGAGACAGACAACAAACCAATGAAACAGAAGAGGGCCCAGGAAAATAGACCAAATGTATAAATACTTGATATACCTTTGACAAAGTAGCATAGCTGAGCAATAGGGAAAGGCAACATTTAAAATAACTGTGCTGGGAAAACTGGGCATCCATATTTTAAAAAATTAATTGGATCCCTACCTCATACCATATACAAAAACTGCTTTTAGGTAAACCTAAGATTTAAAAGTGAGGGGAAAAAAAAGAAAGAAAGCTTTTAGACAAAAATATGGAGATTTCTCCTTTACTGCAGAAGGAAAAAGTTATTTTGACTACTTAAAAAACAAAGGACTTTTCTTAAAAAGAACCATAGGAAAAAAGCCATAGAGTGGGAGGAGATACACAAATGTATCACTGAAAAATACTACCATGCAGGACACATAAATAACTCCTACAAATCCTTAAGTACAGGAGACATTCTAATAGAAAAATAGGCAAGACTTGAACAGGCACATTATATAAAGGAAATTTCAATGGCCAATAAACATGAAAAGTCTATCAATCTCATTAGTAATTAAGAATATGTAAATTTAAAACCTAATAAAATATCATTACACATCCACTAGATTTGCAAAATTTTAAAGTCTGGCAAGGATATAGAGCCAAGGAAAATCACATTCAAAGCTGGCATCTGGTGAAGATATATATTCCAATTAACCGGCAATTATAGTCCCTACAGCAGAAATTATCAAATGTTAGCATGCCTCTAAAGCACCCGGAGGGGTTATTAACACATATTGCTGGGTCCCACTCCCAGAGTTTATGATCCAGAAGGTCTGATGTGAAAACTAAACCTGTATTTCCATCAAGTTCTCAGCCAATGCTATAATGCTGATTGGGGATCAAACTGAGAACCACTGCCCTAGAGCAGCAATTATCAACCGGTGTGTCGCAAGAATTTTTAAAATATGCAATACCTGACTATTTAGCTAAGGGCACTGACCTCTTTTCCCTTAGACTGTCAAATAAAAAAATGACAACAGCCAATACAACAATAGCTGTCTGGTGAATGAATTTTATCTATTTTTTTGTCACATTGGCAAAAAATAGCATATACTTTTTGGCGTGCCACAGAATGTTAGTAAATAGTTTGGGTGTCATGAGATGAACAAGGTTGAAAATTGCTGCCCTAGAGAAATGCATGTGGCTGTGCTCAGATGCATATATAAGGATGATTATAAATGGACAATTTTTAATAGTCAAAAACAAGAAACAACGGAAGTGTCTGCTAACAATAGAATGGACAAACTACAATATACTTGTAAAATGAAATACCATATGGCAATAAAAATGAACCACAGCTACATGTAACTAAATGTACAAACTTCTCAAAATACTGGGGGGGGAAAGAAAAATACAAAGTATAACTTCACTAGCATAAAGTTCAGAAAAATTAAGTTTTTAGGGATGCAGGCATAGGCAGCCACAGACTGTAGAAAGGAAAGAAAATATCAGGAAAGAAAAGTAGGATAATGGGTATATTATGGGAGGCAGGGGGGACTGTGGTCAGGAAAGGATACATAGGCAGTCTGGGGTACTGAAAATAAGTCTATTTCTGATCTGGGCCTCAGATGTTTGCTTTTTTAGTTTTTTACAAAACTGCACTGTCTTATGCACTTTTTGGTATGATTTTTATATTTCAAAATGAGCCCTGGCTCGTTGGCTCCATTGGTTGGAGAGTCATCCCATACACCCAAAGTTTGCAGGTTCAATCCTTGGTCGGGACGCGTATGAGAGGCAACCAATTGATGTTTCTCTCTCATGTCAATGTTGCTCTCTCTCCCTCTTCCTTTCTTTCTAAAATCAATAAAAACATATCCTTGATTGAGGATTAATAGAAAACCTAATAAATGTGTTAGAAAAACCAAGTAAAGATTCTTTACCTATAATCCAGTCTAAAAATGAGTTTTAGGGGGTCTGCAGATCCTTGAAACTGTACACAAAATTATATTATCTGTACACATGCACAGGCCAAGTATTTCATTAGATTCTCAAAACAGGTCTATAACCTCAAAGTATTAAGAACCACTAATCCATACACTGTGTAACATTGTCAGATAACTTTATTATGAGGACATTTACCCCTGCATATTTAATGTTGATTTTATTTATGTCACTGAAACCACGCAAGTCCTTCAACAAAGTCTATATATTTGAAACTGTGGCCTTAATAGACATTAAAAAGTTCAAGGTGAAAAAATGTGCAGATGTGGGAAAAATTCAGCAGAAATAATTGTGCAGCAAAAATACTTCTTGCTTTGCCAGTATGAGTTTTCTGCTGAGTAATTTGTTTGCTCATTGATTAGTTCATCACGTTTCACATTATGCAGAGACATAGCTTCATTTTTGGATGTCTGGAGTCCATGTGCTCAAACCGCCACATAATGCAGATTAAGTGAAATAAAGAATGAGCCATAAAGTAACTATGGAGACTTAAAGGGGATGATGAAAGGAAAAAGAATACAGAATGATTAAAGGAAAAAAGATATAACTCAAAGTAGAGGAAGGTTTTCTTGGGTTCTTTCATCAAGATATATTCATCTTGTTGTTAGAGGAATATCATAACATTAAATAACATATATATGTTCTCAATCCTATAGATGAAAGTGTGGAAATTACTTCAGACCACACATCTGATGACTGTACCTCTTTCACACCAGATGTTTCACATAAGATGTGTTCACATTTCTGATCTTTCTAAACTTTACAACCATCAGGATGTGAACAAAGTATTCACATCACATGCAATGTTTTCTTAGTTTCAGATGTCATCCTTTCTTATCATTTTTTACATGTATAAAAAATTTTAAAACATGATGAATAATCACATCTTTCACTGCATTTCTAAACCTATCCCCAGAAGTTGCCTCATCACCTATTCTTTGCTACAAGGAGGAGGAAAGACACTTTGTAGATTTAAATATTATTTTCAAAATTAGGGTTACCTCGGCATCTTTTGTTATGGCTTTTTTTCAATGATCAGTGACTCATAAAAAAGAATAAATTTCAACAAACCTGCCAGCTCTGTTGGTTTCTAAGGTATATTGTAGGTTATGAACCTAAGGATGCTAAAAGGAGGAGTGATTTGTGAGCCCCTTTTCAGAATGCATTCTGATCGTATGTTTATCACACATTATTAGTCTCTCCACTTAGGCAGCTATAAGCATGTTTTTAAAAAAGAACTTGTTTCAGTGTCAGCTTTTGCATTGTTGTAAAACAGCATGCATAAAGAAAATCAGAACCGTCCTGTTACATAAGGAAAGGAAATACGTCAGAGAGAAAAACTCAGTGCAATAATGCTTCTAAAATTGCACTGGGTGACTGGGTGGAATGGTGCTTGCTGTGTATTAGAGAAAAAGACCAGGAATACTCTCAGAATCATTTTAACAACATTATAAAAGACCATTAATATTCCAGTTTGTCAACCAGCTGATTGAACATGGATTATTTTCAGAAGTCATGATATAATAAATTGTATGTGACACAGACTTTATGATTACAAATATGAAGTGGAATAAATTATCTGAAAAAGATGCTAATCTGCAAGTAAATCAACTTAATAATATGACACCTGCCATTGCTTAGTTAGCATAAACTTAATTTGGGAGATAGCCATACAAATGGGGAAGTTTAAAAGTTTTGCTGAATTATCACCTCAATGTGATCCATTGCCTTCTGCCATACAGACTGCTTCTCGTCTGTACTGTGTCCAGGAATGGATAAGATATTGTGAATGTAGTTAAAGACTTCTTCCTGAAGAGCACAAGACAATATAATTTATTCATTCATTCATTTACTCAAGCAATGTTTATGCACTATTTACTCTCTGTACCAGTCTTGGTTAGTATCTATTACTTGGATATGAAAAACCATTTGGAGATAGTTAATTGATAGAAAACACACTAACGAGTAATTGTTTAAAGTTTAGAATAGACTCTTAAAAGTTGCAAATCTGTTCCAATTAATTTGGTCTCAATTTCATTAACCTAATGAGGGCACATCACACTTTTGTCTTTGGTGGTCCCTGTCCACATTCCCAATTTCATCTCAAATCACTCTTGCCCTTGTCTATTATGTTCCACTTACACTGATCTTCATTTCATTTATTTGATCTCTATTTAGGTCCTTGAACACATCAAAAAAATTTTCTCCACCTTATGTCCTTTGCGTATACGGTTTCCTATCCCAGAACACTTTTCTGTTGGTACTTTGCTTGACTGGCTGCTTCTCAAATTCTAATATCACTTTATATATCACTTCTTCCAAGATTCCTTCCTTGGTTGCTGTATATTAGTTGTTTCCCATTATCCTCTGAAGTTGCACCCAATTTCTCTTCTCTCATGTACATGACAATGTGTAATTATATATTTGGTTTCTTACTGTCAGTCTCCATCTCTAAACTACAAGTTTTAAAATTTCAAGAACTATATCTGTTTTAATTATCAATGTATACTTGGCTAATAGCAGGCACTCAATAACAACTTACTGAATAAATGAAAACCTGAATCAGCCAAAACATGTCCATATATTTCTACTGAATAGTTATATCTACTGAATAAGCTATTTCTACTCGTTAGGTGGTTGGGAGGAAATGGTAAGAGGGTAAGCAGTTTCTTAACTCACCTCTCTTATTGGGTCACGTAAGTAACAATCAATAATTTTATCATATTGGTGTTCTCGTTCATACATAAACTCACAAATTTGATAGCTAGAACATAAAAGGAAAAAGTTCAGTGTACCGAAAAGGCAAGTGAGTATTAGCTTATTGTTTCAAGAAGTTTCTCAGGCACAGAGGTTAGTATTAAGAAAAATACAGTGAATGTTATTTCTATTGTCTAAAGGAATAGTAACTGCCATTTCTCTAAATATAGGTTTAATATACTGCTGAATACTAGAAGAAATTTCAAAACTGGGTACAAAATAAATGTTAAAGCAACATGTGCCACAAAACAGTTAACATATTAGATATCAACATGAAGTTTCTCTGTTCAGGATTAAATATGTCAAGTGAAATATTAAAAAACTGGATAAACAGTAATGCTGACATATTACATTTTATTTGCTATGTTAAATTCTGCATTGTTTATAATATATATAAATAACTGTCAAAATCGATAAAATATCATGGAAATTGAATAAAATAATAGATTATAAGACTAGTCTTCCTTTTTTAAAAAACAAATGTACAAACACTTCAAACTTACTGTTAACTTTGCAAATTTTACTAACTTCTAGACTTAAAAGGAACAAACTTTCACACTTAGATTTTTTATTTGCATAACTTTTCTTAATTTAAAAAAATGGCAATGCATCAATAAACTGAACTTCAAGTTACAGAAATGTAATACAATAGTTGTATTAACTAATACATGACTTCAAAACAACTTACAATTCTGCTTTTTCTGCCATACGGATGAGCCGACTCTCTTCAAATTGAACAATGCCTCCAGCCTGTAGCAATTCTAAAAGGACCTGAGCATTTAAAATAAACGAACAAAAAAACTTTGGAATCTACTTTTATTTACTAGCTCTTTCATAGTCTATTCAGCCACACAAATCATAATATTTTTCTTTTGTTTTCTTACTTGCTGATGTTTTGGCTTGCCCTTATAATGTTAATCATATTGTATTTAAGTCTCATAAATAGATTAACTGCTCTATTTTTCAAACATGGAAGGAATGCCACAGTGCTTGCAAATAAAGCCTTTTTGATCCTCCACTTAGCTAAAAACTTCCATACATATTCTTTCAAAATGCAAATTTTTGTCTAGAGCTTTTATGTCTTATAGTTCTTATGGTTCTTTATGACTATGGTCAACAGGTACTATCCATTTTTACGTTATTTTTTTCTAATGAAACATTGGTGTTTTTCATGGTAGCATTATTCATAAGAGCCAAAAGGTGGAAACAACCCAAATGTCCATAAATGGTTGAATGGATAAACAAAATGTGATATATATAAAATGTAATATATATACATATATATATGTGTGTGTGTGTGTGTGTGTGTGTGGTGGAGTATTATTCAGCTCTAAGACGGAATGAAATTCTGACACATGTTACAATATGGACAAACCTTAAAAATATTATATTCGGTGAAATAAGCCAGTCACACATGCACACAAAAATACTGTTTGATTCCACTTATATGAAGTGCCTGAAGTAGTCAAATTCACAGAGAGAGAAGGGAACGGTGGCTGTCAGGGGCTGGGGGAGGGATAATGGGGAGTTACTGTGTAATGGGTACAGAGTTTTAATTTGGGAAGATCAGGTTTTAGAAATGGATGGAGGCAACAGTTGCACACTGATGATAATATACATAATGCCAATTAATTGTACACTTAAAATGGTTAAAATGACAAATTTTATGTACATATGTTTTATCACAATAAAAAACAAACACTGTGGTTCATATAAATAATTTTATCACACTAAGTAACTGAATAAAAAAGGTGACTAGGATGTTGTGATAGATTCATCAATATTGGTAAATAAACGTCAAAATACAATAGAATCTTTACAAAGTCATTAGGTCAATATGAGAAAGCTCTCTCTTGTTATTTTAGTTCAAGAGCCAGCGTAACATAACCCTTCTCAGAACTCTCATTTAACAAAGCATTTTTCTAACATAGGAAATTGATTACTTTCAAGTTAAAAAACAAAAAAGGCAGACAAGAAATAAAACCTATCCAAACGTTACATTTCAGGACCTAATTTAATCCATTTTGAATATTATAATGTACTGTTATGTAGAGCTACGGAATCAACTCCATCTGCTGGAAGCCTCAGTTTGCAATAACATGACAGAAATGCCATTGCTGGAGCCAGGCTACCAACCCACTAGAACTGTGTTAAATTTTCAGGAATTTTGCAAGTCAGTTGTCAAACACAGATGTTGTTAAAAATTAAATGCTATAAACTTAAAATTAGATAAATTAAATTAAAAACAAAGGTAATTAGTACTCAAAACTCCCCACTTACTCATTATTTTACGATATGCTCTTGAGGTTAGTTACTGTAACTGAATCTGCACTGGGAAGCAGCACAGAAGGGTGCAGTACCACACATCTCTTCCCAGCTCGATGCTGAGTGAGGGGCTGTTAGGCTGAAACAGTGGGAGTCCTGACACTACGGACACGGCAAATTCTGTATATTGGGGCTTTTTACATTCTTAAAGGCTTGTAAAAAATAACGAAGAATACGAGGTGACAGACACCATATATGGCCCACAAAGCCTACATTATTTACTCTTTGGCTCCTTACAGTAAAAGTTTGCCATTCCTTTGTTACAAAAATGATAGAGATAATTAAACTTAAAAATGTGCATGCTATAGTCATTACATTGTGAATATCACAAAAAATTAAGTATATTTTAGTATTCCAAAACTGTTATCTGATGCAGCAAAGAAGCGACTTCATTGATGGATGAGTGACGTTCTGACAGGCTTTCACTGTTACACTTCCATCTTATTTATTTACGTTAATGAAAGTATCAACCAACATTCATAATAAAACTACATTTGAGGAGCCAGTTGTTAACTTTTATCAGCATTCCACTGAAAAATACTAAAAAATGTTGCATAAACAAATTTTGATATATAGCAAACTGCATAAGGGAAAGAGTGCTGGATTAGAAGGGAAGGAATTGGGTTCTAATCTTATTTGTGACATTGGGCAACTTACTATTGGTTCTCTATATTTCTAAAATGAATAGATAATCTCAAAGGGGACTCTCCAAAACAGAATATTACAATACAGTGATTACTTTTCAAGGTTTGGCTTTTACACTTAGATTTTATTTTTATATGTTTAATTTATTTATTTATATTAAAAGATTTTATCATTTTTTATAGCAACATCATGCATAACATGGTCCATTTTTCCTTCTGGTAGAGAAATAGGGGCAAAATGAGGGGTCCGCACTACTATTTGTATTCAATATAATTTAAGAGATAACCAAAATTTTAGCAACTGTTCTCTTCCCAGGGATAGTCTTCAGCAGTCACTGGGCCAGAGCTGTACAGAGAAAGGGGTCACTTGCTATCCCATGTCCTTTATCTGAGTCACAACCTCCAGCTGTGCACTATTACCATAAAACAATCAACATAGCTATATCAAAGTACTTAATATTTATAGTTTATCTCATAAAACTCTGGCGATCAATTTTAACTATGCTGACTCTCTTACTGCTCACAATTATAATGAATAAACTTTTAAAGAATCCTATTCTTAGAAGGGACCCAAAAGAAAGTGATATAAGTAGAAAGAAGTGGTAATCAACAATTGGCACGTTCCAGCGATTAGTGGAGACAGATGGACTCTAGTGTCCAGAAATGGTTAGCCCTAATGCAGTGAGGCTAGAGGGCGCTCCCAAAAGTTGAGCGTGGCAGCACTCAGTACCTGCAGTCTTTCTGGTTCAGGGCCATAGCAGCTAAAAGTGTTATCAGATTAATGGCACTGGGGGAAAGCAGCATACAACAGGTGCCAACTGTTGATGCATATGGAGAAAGATGAAGTATTCTCTATGATGGCATGCTGAATGCAAAACCGGTCCAGTCTGTCTAGGAATTTAGTATAACATAAGCTCCTTACATATGTACTTCTAACAACCATCCATGCTATCTAGCTTGGTATTAGGGTTTGGCACAAGTCATCTTCCCCTTACGCCTCATGAGTTCTAGCACAGAAGGGTACTTCCTGGCTTACTCTGTTTTCTTTCCCACTCTTCAGCACAAAGAATTCTAGCAGTTCATACCTGCTGTCTTTCAGAGTGTCGGGAATCATCATCAGGACTACAGAGGAATTCAAGGACCTGGTCAAAGAACAGGTTTTTTTTTTACTGGATATCAGCATGCATGATATCACATTATCAACAAAAACAGCAATTGTTCTTTTCATCTCACCAATTCATTCACACATAGCTATAAAAATAATACTACAGGTATATGGTATCTTCCCAGCCTAGTACATGGCACAGTAGTTCAGATATGCTATGTACTTAACACATATTCCCTTACTGTTTAGAAACATGACTAAAAGGCAGGATCATCTTTATACCTTAAATTTAAGATCCCTGATACCACAGACCAAGGAAAGCATGAACTTTGGAGTCAGGCCACTTAAATTTAAATTCCAACCTCATCAATAACATTTGTTGCTAATAATAACACTTACTGAGTGACTTAACCTCTCCAGGCTTTAGTTTCCTGATCAGAAAAATGGGGATGATGACTACACCAATTTCAGAACTACTAGGAGTACTGAGTTAATAAACACATATAAAACTTTGGAACAGAGTCTGGCACTATGAAGTGCTAAATAAATGCTAGTCATTATTAGCACCTATCTGCAGATTTTAAAAAGTATTTTAATTGCCAAGGGTGGATATATAGAAGTTATGTAAGTAATCTCTCCTCCAGATGACCAACATAATAGTCTTATGACCAATGAGGTGGGTGAGTTTTAAATTGCAAAATTCTTGAGCAAAGAAATCTAGGCAATTTGGAGCAACAAAATTATTAAGAGGACAGAATCTCTATAAACCAATCTCCACAAACCATACTCCCATAATACCAAGTTACTAGGCTAAGTCATACTACTCAGACATGTCATTAACAAAAATAACAACTAAATTAGATTTAAACTGAAACTAGAATAGGCTTCTCTCCGCTAAGACACTTATCCAATTGGCTATTATATTTAGAAACCATGTAATCCAGAGAACTTTTCTATGAACAGAAGTAGAATAAAAACCATTCTAGCTCTCATTGTTAAAGACACTCACCTGATCAAAGAGGGTTCTGTTTACAAACAAGGTATTGTCAGGCTTTGCAAGCTGCCGGGCAAGGAATGTAAAGAGACACCCTACTTGGGAGGGAGTAAAATCTGAATTCTCCACCATAACCTGATGAGCAAAAAAAAACCCATTTATTCAATACATCTGGTTTGACACACAAAAATATACAATTAGAAGGGTTGGGGGAGCGCCATTACTGAAGACTCATCCATGAATCAATGAAGTAGATGAATTCTCCTTGTCTATAAGCAGTTTCTTGAACAAATAATTTTGCATAATGGGCTTTTTACAACCACACAGTTATCAAATCATAATCATTCCTTTGCTTTAAGTGGGTTCTCCTCTCCTGAGTACCTACTATGTCTAAGATGCTACAGTAGATGCCCTCAAGGGAATTACAAACGAGAAAGCAAGGAGAGACAGGTAAACGAATCTTAAAAATAAAATGCGTAATGTCATCGGCACTATTATAAAGAACCAAATAACTACAGAAGCACAGTGGGGAACAGAAAAGAAAAAAGTAGCTTTTAAACTAAGCTTTCAAGCCCATGTGTAATCTGTGATCGGAAAAATGTCAGAGTACAATACAATGAGAGAACAGTGTGAACAAAAGTGAGAACAGAGTAAAATACGAGATTGTTCCATTAGAATGCAGCAGCATGCGTGAGGAGGAAGGAGAAACTAGATCGAAAGAAAAGTTTTGGTCTCAAATGTCATTCTAAAAAAAGTCTAGAATTTATTCTATAGAAAATTGGGGAGCTACTGAAGGTGTTCAACCAGGACAGTTGATCATGATCAGTACTGTGCTCAGGAAAATTATCCAGTCAGCAATGTACAGGATTAAATAACAGAAGGAAGAAATAGAAGGTAGACCGAATACATGTGACTACAGGGGAGGGGAAAGACCAAGGAGTTTTGAACTAGGGCAGTGATAAAGAATAGGGGAGAAGGAAGAGGTGAAAAAGACACTGCAAAGAGGACACAGGTCAAGTATCCATATGTGTGAAAAGTGTGGCTAAAGGAGAAATTTAAAAATGACAGATCTTGGGCCTGACAGGCAGGTAGGATAATGAAGCCATTAACAAAGAGAGAATGCAGAGGTTTGTGAAAGAAGGTCATGTACTGTTTAGGACTTGCTGAATTTATGGAGGCAACTCTACAACAAATTAAAGAACAGTTCCCTCTCTTGTCTACTGAAAAGTCCTAAGTCACCTCCTTCCATACTCCATTCAAAAATAAAGTATAAGATTTTTTTTCTACTATGAAACATTAGCTTATAGCCTAACTTCTCTTACTTTGCTGGCAGTATATCTCTTTCTTTAACTCTTCCTGCTTTTGTCCAGCAATCACAGCTTGCTCGAGTACATAATTAATCATTACTAGAGTATATTTCGAGTTATAATCTGTATCTAAGTTCTGATTATAATATTTGAAGAGCTTTCTCTAGTTTTAAAATACTCAGTCATCACTCCCTTTCAGTGTTCAGGTCCTTCCCGAGGACGCAACTGTTGAGGCCCGTCTAGTGGCCCTCTGTTTTCAGCCCTTCCTTTTGCTCTAGAAGTGTAAATTGCTTAAATGATTTCACTCATATATAAGATATAAAACTGAAAGCAACAAATGAACCAACAAGAAAAATAAACAGACAAAATTTATAGACACAGACAATAATATGGTGATTACCAGAGGGAAGGGTGCAGTGAAGGCTAAAGGGGGTCAAATATGTGGTGATGGAAGATGATCTGATTTTGGATGGTGGACATACATGCAATATGCAGATCATGTACCCCAGAAATGTACACCTGAAACCTATGTAATTTTATTGACTAATGTCACCCCAATACATTTCATAAAAAGAAAAAAATGTCCGGTCTTAGAAAATCCTTCTAACTCACACCAGTTCCCTTTCCACCTCAGTTAGTGTCCACCTGAAATGGTAGACAAATGTCATTCTACAAATACTGGTTTCTTTCCATTTCCTCTCTCTTATGTATTTCAGACACCATGCTTATAAAATGTTCTGGGCTATCTTGTACAAAGTCACAAATTAACACCTTTTCCCCTCTCTATCTACAGCCATACATACATAATAAATATCTTACATTTGATGCTCACTCACCTGTGCTCTGATCATTGGCTCTACTCCCACTAATGAATGTAAATCCATCACAGGAAACAAGAAAATAATCTCACAAGTTCATTCCTCATTGACTAAAGATAAAAACTATCAAAGCAATATACAAGAGTAGCAATTCACCAACAGTAATAGTTTAAGTACTTTATGGAACTTTATTCTCTTTGTTTGGATCATTCTTCCAACTTAACATAGTCTAAACTCCAATTCCATTTCTTAAACGTCTACTAAGTTGCAGGCATGTGCTAAACATGTTCCAGCCATGTCAAAATAATGCTGAAAGACAACCAATGGATCAATGAAGAAATCAAAGTGGAAATAAAAAAATATCTTGAGGAAATGAAAATGGAAACACAACATTACAAATCTATGGGATGCAGCACTGCAAAAGCAATCCTAAGAGGGAAGTTCATAGCAATACAGCCTACCTCAAGAAAAAAGAAAAATCTCAAACAAATATTCTAACTTCACACCTAAAGAAACTAGAAAAAGAACAAAGCCCAAAGTTAGTAGAAGTAATGAGAAAATAAAAGAGCAGAAACAAATGAAATAGAGACTAAAAAAATAAGACAATTTTTCAGTGAAACTAAGAGCTGGTTCTTTGAAAATATAAACAAAATTGATAAACCTTTAGCCAGATTATCAAGAAAAAAAGAGAGGGCCCAAATAAAATCAGAAATGAAAGAGAAGTTATAACACATACTACAAAAATACAAAGGATCATTAAAGACTAATATGAACAATTATATGCCAAAAAATTGGACAACCCAGGAATAATGGATAAATTCCTAGAAATATACAAACTTCCAAAACTGAATCATGAAGAAACAGAAAACATGACTACACTGATTACTAGCAATGAAACTGAATCAGTAATTTAAAAACTCCCAATAAATAGCCTTGGCTGATGTGGCCCAGTGGATTGGGCACCAGCCTGCAAACCAAAGGGTCACTGGTTCAATTCCCAGTCAGGACACATGCCTGGATTGTGGGCCAGGTCCCCAGTTGGGGGCTGCACAAGGGGCAACCAAACATTGATGTTTCCCTCCCTCTCTCTCTTCCTTCCCCTCTATCTAAAAATAAATAAAGAAAATCTTAAAAAACAAAAAACAACTCCCAGCAAACAAGTCCACGATGGCTTCACAGATGATATCTACCAAATATTTAAATAAGAGTTAATACCTATTCTTCTCAGGTTATTAAAAAAAAAACAAAAAAAAAACAGGATGAAGAGATGCTTCCAAACTCATTTTACAAGGCCAGCATTACCCTAATACCAAAACCTGTTTAAACATTACAAAAACAAAAAACCCGCAGGCCAATATCCCTAATAAACACAGATACAAAAATCCTCAAAAAAAAAAAAAAATATATATATATATGTATATATATATATATGCAAACCAAATTCAACAATACATTATGATCATACCTATGATCAAGTGAGATCTAGTCCAGAGACGCAAGATAGTTCAACATTGGCAAATCAATCAATATCATACCTCACATTAATAAAACAAAAGAATAAGGTAACATCATTATCTCAATAATGTAGGAAAAGCATTTGATAAAATTCAATATCCACTAATGATAAAAACTCTCAACAAAGTGGGTATAGAAGGAACATACTTCAACGTAATTAAGGACATATATTACAGATCCACAGCTAACATCATCCTCATAAGTATAAAGCTGAAAGCTTTTCCTCTAAGATCAGAAACAAGACAAGTTGCCCACTCTTGCACTTTTATTCAACATAGTATTGGAAGTCCTTGCCACAGCAACTAGGCAGGAAAAAAAAAGGCATTGAAATTGGAAAGCAAGAAGTAAACTGTCACTACTTGCAGTATGTAGAAAATCCTAAAGACTCCACCAAAAAGATAGAAAATTAATATAGAGAAATCTGCTGCATTTATATATACCAATAATAAAATATCAGAAGAAAAATTTAAAAATTATCTCATTTACAAGTGTGTCAAAAAGAAAAAATACCTAGAAATAAATTTAACCAAGGAGGTGAAAGACCCGTAGTCTGAAAACTAGAAGACACTGATGAAAGAAAGTGAAGACAACACAGATGGACTGGAAGAATTAATATTGTTAAAATGTCATGCTACCAAAGCAATCTACAGATTCAATGCAATCCCTATCAAAATTCTAAAGGCATATACACAGAATTCGAACAAGTAATCCCAAAATTTATTGGGAAACATAAAAGACCCTAAATAGCCAAAGAAATCTTGAGAAATGAGAACAAAGCTGGAGGTATCATGATCTTGATTTCAAAATATACTACAAAGTTGTAGTAATCAAAGATTATGGTACTGGCACAAAAAAAGACACACATCATGGAACCGAATAGAGAGACAAATAAACTCATACTTATATAGTCAATTAATCTACAACAAAGGAAACAAGAAAATACAATGGAGAAAAGATAGTTCCTTCTGTAAATGGTGTTGGGGAAAACAGGACAGCGAAATGCAAAAGAATGACACTGGACCACATGTAAAAAATAAACTCAAAGTAGACTAATGTAAGACCTAAAATCATAAAACTCCTAGAAGAAAACACAGGCAGTAAACTCTTTGACACTAGTCTTAGCAATATTTCTTTGGATATCTCATCTTAGGTAAAAGCAACAAAAGCAAACATAAACAAATAAGACTATTTCAAGCTAAAAAGCTTTTGCGCAGCAAGGAACCATCAACAAAATGAAAAGGCAATCTATGAACAGAAAATATTTGCAAAAGATATATTTGATAAGGGGCTGAAATCCAAAATATGTAAACATTTCATACAACTCAATATCAAAAAGGCAAAAACAATCATATTAAAAAATCAGGGCAGAGGACATGAACAGACATTTTTCCAGAGAAGACACACAGGTAAATCACACAACAGGCACATGAAAAGATGTTCAACATCAGTACTCAACAGAGAAATGAAAATCAAAACTATAAGGAAATACCACTTCACACCTAATGGAATAGCTATTATCAAAAAGACAAGAAATAACAAGTATTGGTGAGGATGTGGAGAAAAATGGAACGCTAACGCACTATTGGTGGGATTGCAAATTGCTGCAGCCACTATGGGAAACAGTATGGAGAGTCCTTGAAAAATTAAAAATCAAACTATCATACAATCCAGCAATTTCACTTCTGGGTATTTATCCAAAGGAAAAAAAACCCACCAATTTGAAAAGATATGCACACCACATGTTCACTGCAGGATGAGTTACAACAGCCAAGATATGGAAGCAACCCTAAGTGTCCATCTATAGATCAACAAACACAGAAAATGTGGTGTATTTACATGCAATGGAATATTACTCAACCATAAAAAAGAATGGAACTTGCCATTTGTGACAACACAGGTAGACCTAGAGGGAACTACAATAAGTGAAATAAGTCAGAGAGAGAAAGACAAATACCATATGATTTCACTTATACATGGAGTCATTAAACAAAACAAATGAACAAACAAAACAAAATGGAAACAGACTATTAGATACAGAGAACAAACTGATGATTGCTAGCAGAGAGGGGTTTTGGGAGTGGAGGGAACAGGAAAAATAGGTGAAGGGGATTAAGATGTACAAAGTTCTAATTATAAAAAATAAGCCATGAGGATGTAATGTACAGCACAGGTAATATAGTCAATAATACTGCAATAACTTTGTGACAGATGGTAACTAGATTTATTGTGGTGGTCATTCTGTAATGTAAAAAATACTGAGTCACTATGTTGTACACCTGAAACTAATATAATATTGTATGTCAACTAAAATGAAATTAAATGACAAAAAATAGTCCTCATAGTCTCTACCTACAAGATGCTCAAGTCCAGGTAGAAAAATGTACATGTAAACAGTTACTGTAGTGTTCTAAGTGTAGCATAAAATGTTGTATGAACACAGACAAGGAGCAACTAATCAAACTGGAAGTGTGAGAGAGGATTATAAGAGTTTCTCATGGAAGATGTATGAGCCATGCATTAGAAAATTGTTAGGAATTTGCCTGGCAGAGAAAGGGAAGGAAAAGGCAAGACAAGAATGAAAGAAAACTCATGTAAAGAACAGTAGCCATAAATATAACACAAAAAGTTCAGTGGATTCCAATAATTTAATATGGTTGAGAAGTTCATAATACAATGGGAGAGGGCAGTAAGAGAGGTGAGCAGTTATGGAGTAGTAGTCAGGGACCAAATACAGAAGGATCTTGTATGTCATTAAAAAGTTTAGGTAGGTATGGCAGAAACCAGTACTCGTGCACCAACATCTGTTCTTTCCTCTTGATTTAGAAACAGAACTCCTTAGTTAGCTAACCACATTGTCACCCACAATACAGAGTACATTTCTCAGTCTCTGTTAGCAGCTAAGGGGTCGTATATCTAAGTTCTGATCAACATGATATAAGCAGAATTGCAGTATATAACTTATAAGAAATTTTCTTAAAGAGAGGTAATGCTGTCTTCTTCATTTCTTTCTGCCTTCAGGCTAGAGATGGTAGCTGGAGCCTGAGCAGCCATTTTGACCAAAAGCAGAAACCATGTACTAAAAATAGCAACTGTAAGAAAAGAAGCAATCTGCATCCCTGATAAGTTTGTAAAGTTAATCTTCTAAATCAGGTTGCATACCTCTAAACTTATATGAAAAAAAAAAAAAAATTCCCATCAAAATAAAGTGTTATTTGAATTTTGTCTCATAGAAGAACTTAATTACAGCTGACCCAGTGGGGAGCCATAGAAGAATATTAGGCAGAGGAAGGGCAAGAACACAAATCAGAGAAGGACAAGATTAGGTATAGAGGCCATTTAGGAAGGTATTTTGGAGATCCAGGTAAAATCTCCATACTAGCCACCTGGATCAAACTGGCATTACTTGGGAGCTTAGCAATGCTAGTCTCATATTCATCACTGCCTATCTTACAAGGTCAATAAATAGCTTAAGTGACATAATGTATATAAACATGCTTTGGAAAGTATAAAGAATTTTTGCAACTGTAATGTATTGACGTTACACACAACTAGAGAATATTTTCATATCGGTCTCTTGTCCAAAATAATCTAAAAGTCAGCATGAGGAATAAATCTCCATTTTATAGACAATGAATAGGACAAAAATTCTAGGCTTTCAACTATAAGAAGAAATTGGCCTGATTAAAACTGTATAGATGGAAAGGAAAAGAATCTGTCTCTACATTCATTCATTAGCAACAACATGAATCTCAAAATAGCTTTGGACTCAATCTAGTGAGATTTAGATTGGGATGATCATGTCTGTGCCTCAAATCATTCGTAAGTATTACCTATCATCTCAGCACCATGGTAAACCTATGGCACTAACTTTGTTTCATGTTGGTATGAAACAAAAGGAGATTATTCACATTATTTATTTTTTTCAAAGCACTCTGAAGTCAGTCTCTATTATTGCCTGTAATCATACTACCATAGCAATTATCACAATTCACATTTCTTAACAGTATCCTGTATCCTAATATATACAGTCTAAAGCAGACATAGCAATTATCACAATTCACATTTCTTAACAGTATCCTGTATCCTAATATATACAGTCTAAAGCAGAGATACATTAATTTTTTGAATGATTAGTATTTCATTAAGTTTTTGAAGGCAAAGACATAATAAAACTTTAAAATGACTGCAACATATCCCTTCCTTAAACAAGCATTAAATAAGATTATTTTAGAACTTGCTATAAAACAATTCAATTTTCTTAATAAAAACATCAATACAAAGGCAGGTATTCTTTGAATACTTACTTTCAACAATATATCCACAATACGCTGTTGGTATTCTACAGCTTGTTTGTCATTTTTAAAATCTTCAAAAGTCTAAAAGGAGAAATTTTAAAAAGTAATTATTTGCAAATTTTAGAAGGTAACAGGATATTAAATTCTTTTTTTTAAGTATATTTTATTGCTTATATTGTTACAACAGTTACAATTTTTTTCCCTTTGCTCCCCTCTGCCCAGCACCCCCCCTCTCTCCAGGGATATTAAATTCTTAATAATAGTCAATTAAATTCTCAAATAAGATAACTATTCCTCATCAAGTTTTTCCTCATATACCTTTAATAATAAGGTAATATTAGTAAGTAGAAATATATAGCATTTAATATTGCATGGTATTTTGAGACAATAAAATAGACAAAAATAGTATAAAAATATAGTGATTATTGTACAACCAAAAAGTCATTTGAGGAAGGTAAAGTTTATAGGCAATGAGAAAGAAAGCACACTAATGTCAAGAGTCAACTTAAGAGCAAGGGTTTGAGAATAATGAAATACTTGTTATATTATCTGCCATCACTCCACTGATGCTATTTGGAAATAATTGAGATACAGTTCTCCAAATGTCATGAAAAATAACTGTCAAGACAACTAAAAAAAAAATGATGTTCAAAGATATTTATAAAAGCTTATTATAGCAAAACTCACAATGTTAAAATACTCAAGCCTACGTAAAGAAATAGGTACTCTATTTTCAAAACACTGCCAAGTATAGCACTTTTTATTTTATGTCTCTGCTCAAGTAGAGCCAAATGTAGTTTGAGTAGAATATGCACCAAAGTAAATGACATCATCTGATTCTGAAAATACCTAGTACCTAGAGGATGCATATATGAAGGAATTGAAATTGTATTCATTCAAAAAGCTTAAATAAAGCTATTTATTGAATAATAAGAATGATGAAAGACTTGAAAATCTTTGCTATGGTTTTCACTTAGCACATTTGGCTCCTAAAATGTTTAAATTCACAAGCAATAATTTACTGCTTATTTTCCTGAAATAAGAAAATAGACTCCATATTGTGCCAATTGATTTTTTTTAAAAAAGGCGTTTCACAGCCATGACCTTTCAAGATTATATCATAGTTATATTCAAACCAGAATACTTGCAGTTCTTCAAATGGGCCCTGAATATCCCCAGCTTCTCCGAAGTACCTTTGGCTCATGCTGGTCTATTAGCATGCTCTTCCTTCCTTTCTCTTGTCTAACACAGAGTAAGAACTTTAAACAAACTACTGATTCATCTAGTTACAGAAAAAATAAAATTGTTTTTTTAAAAATCTTTTCCCTCAACTAGATTGCTTTGATGCCAGTTAGTTGAGAAATGGTTCAATTATAGTTATTGAGACTGTAGGAACTCTTAATTCTGGAAAGCTCAAACAGAAAATATCATGATATTTAAGTGGGTTAAATATGATCTTACCTAAAGACAGAAAAATGGACTAAAAAGTTTCTCAGGCCTACCTTCAGGTTTATGAGAATAACAAACACGCGCACACCCACACACACATATTCCCCCACCCCTGCCGCCAAAGCAAGACCTTGCAGGCACATATGGAACTTACTATCTGCTAATACAAGTACTATTCAACTACAACTAAAACAGAATTTATATATATAAATATATATATTCTCCATGGGATGTTGATCCTCTTTCTCATGGGCACTTACTTTTTTTATTTAAGAGTTTATTGTGTTATTCAACCTATAAAAATACTTTATACTTGTTAGAGAAATTTGCCCCATCTCATAAAGGTAATCACTTTCAAGATTTAGCCCTGGCTGCTGTGGCTCAGTGAATTGAGCGCCAGTCTGTGAAACAAAAGGTCGCCGGTTCAATTCCTAACTCAGAGCACATGCCTGGGTTGCGGGCCAGGTCTCCAGTTGGGAGCATGGGGAGACAATGGATAGATGTATCTCTCTCATAGTGCTCTTTCTCTGCCTCTCTTCCCTCCTTTCCCCTCTCTCTAAAAGTAAATAAATAAAATAAAAAGATTTAGATGTGTTAGTTTTCCAATTATTGTGCAAAGACAACATTTGTGTTTTATACATTGTGAACCTGATGCTTCACTAAACATTAGAATATAAGCACTGTCTATGTTATCAAAAGCTTTAAAAAACAACTACAATACTATTTTTTGGAAAGATATGGTGTGTTTTACATAATTTTTTCTCTGCGGGCATTTTCACAGAAAACCTGGCTTATCCAAATCCGTCTTGAATTAAGCAAGTATAAGGATTTTTTTTTTTTTCAGCAGGAAACAGCCATGTTGCATTTCAACTATCATCACCACCACCACATGTCCTTTGGAGCCTTCTTCCATATTTATATGCCAACTAATATAACTTAGGAAGTCAAAGATGTACCACATTTAACCCTGTTTTCTTTCAACTTTAGAAAGAGACAAGAGAGAAGGAGGCAGAGAAGAGAGGGGGCAGGCAGGAGGAGGAGGAGGAAAGAAGTGAGAGAAGAGGCAGGAGGGAAGGAAGGGAGATAAAAGAATTAGAATATATCGAGTGACACAACAAAACATTTGACACCTTGACCGACCACTAGGGCATAAAAATAGTCCTGCATAAGGATTATTATTTGTCTTTCTTTCTTTCAAAAAATATTATTAGCTTGGCTTTTAAAACACCTTAAAAATCATTTTATCTCTTACCAGTGCCAATACATTTAGAAATTCTCTTGTGTCAAAATGTAGCAAAGTCCGAACATAGGGATAGATTTCTTCCTCAGGGGAAGCTTCTGCTGAATGCAGGCGAATTAGAAATTCAAAAACCTGCCAAGTTGAAAAATAAAAGTTGATTATTTTCTCTCTGTGCAAAGTATTTTGCTGAAACACTTATTCCCACTTGGATAAAATAAAGGCAGGCTGAATTTACTTTAAAGTGCCACTATTTTACAACCTCAATAATCTCTCTCAGCTATAATTATTGGCTTCAGTGGTGGTGTGTGGGCTCTCTCCTATTATAGCTAACAGATTGCTCCCACCCCATGTGTAACCCTCTGTACAGTTTGTCTTTAGTGTACCTTAACAAGAGGCATAGATGGTAAAAATTCTGTGAAAATAGCACCAACCTGGTTTTTCACCAAAGGAACAAGATCTTCAGGGATGTCACCAAGGGGATAGGCACGACCTGCTAGACAACAGCTAGAAGAAAAGAAAGAGAACAGATTTGGTGACTTTATCATGGGCTAACTTCCTGGTTAACACATTGTTTCTCAAACCTAAGATACTAGTTTGATTTTTAAGTAGGCTCAGTTTTTGTCAGTTAAATCAAGTTCAAACCCAGGCCTAGTTCAAACCCAGAGAATGTGGATGACAAGGATGGTGGTGAAGTAACACCTCTGTGACTAAGTCACATTTCTTATTTTTTAAAGAAAAACCCAAACTGCACTAAAGGGGCAAGAAGGAATAAGAAGAGACTGTCTAAAAGTTACATACCTAACATCTACAAAAAACGTACGGCACCATTAAACTACAGTTTATCTATGAAAAGCCTGATGTTCTCAGAGCCTTTTACTCCAGTGGCTCTAAGAATGGTAATTAAAGATGGGGAATTAGCTAGGCTAAGAAATGTCTTGAAAATGTCTGCCATCAGACAAGCCTTCAGGAAGTTAGAATCTCATGAGAAATTAATTGTACAGTTTTACCTCCAAATCAGACCTTCCTTGTGGCTAATGACTTGCCTTGCGGACTGAATTACAAAAATGCCTTCTGAATATGCCCTCATTTTTTCTGAATCTTTTTTGATGGAGAGGAGGTGTGTGAATCTTAAACCAGAAGTTTAAAGTATGAAATAGGTCTCAAATTTAACTCTTACACTAGCTAGGAGCTACAGTGATGCTCTGGCAGGTTCAGCCACCTGCCTGCCTGCCACCCTCACGGCCAGTTATCTGCCTACAAGTTCTATCAGGACACAATTATGAGCCTGCATAGTCTACTGCAAAGCACTCTGTTCCAGGAGCAGTTTTACCACTGTCACTAATTTTTTCATGATTTAAAACTCTTGCCCTGATATATAATATAGACAACACAATCCCACAGTTATCAGTAGTAAAAGTAAAGTAGTCTACATCATGGTTTCTCAGCCTCAGTCCTACTGATATTTTGAGAGAGAGAATTCTTTTTTTATTTTTTCCACATTTTTTTATTGTTCTACTACAGTTATCCCATTTTCCCCCCATTGCTCTCCCCTGCCCCCACCCATCTCCTCCTCCGAGAAAGAATTCTTTGTTGTGAGCAGCTTCCCTGGTCTCTACCTACTAGATGCCAGTAGCATCTCGCTCCCAGCCCCAGTTGTGACACACAAAAATGACTCTAGACATTGCCAAATGATTCGCAGTGGGGGCAGAGTGCATAAGGCAGACAAACTTAACCATGGTTGAGAAGCACTTCTATACGTGAAAGAACAATGAAAAATTAAAAGCCCTACACAGATAAGAGATGACAGTACTTCTAAGAAACAAGGGGAAAATTATAGGAGTATAACACAGATAAACAGATAAAAAATATCTTACCTAATATACACAAGGAGCTTGTTGCCCATAACAATTTGCTCATCTAAAATAGAAAAAGTATTTTTAGCAATTCTCTCTCAAAATCGTTTCAGAAATATAATTATTATGTGGAAATAAAAAATAAAACTTAGCATTTAAGGCAAAGTAAGTATATTCCCAAGTAACAGAAAACTGAGATAAGACCACTTTAATTTATTTTTAGAATTCCCATTAGATCCTTTTCATAGACACAAAATCAATGAGCCATTCAAGAGTACATGTAGAAGAAGTAGATCTGAGGGTAGAGATTTATGTATTATTGGCTTAACCGATAGCTTGAGACCAGCGGAAGGTATAGAGCTAGGCAATGAGTTGACTAATTCTAGATTAATTAGTATTAAGGCATAACTACAAAGCCTTCCCTTTTATGACAGGACTCTTACCACCTACAGTGCTCTAGGGCTGAGAGGACCATTGTACACAAATGCTTGAGAGATGACTAAATGATCTTTGGGACCCTTGTACTCTAAGTTAAGCCTAAAATGTAAGATTCTGTCATCTTGTCATATAAAACTATATCTTGGTTAAAAGAAATTGGGAATATAATTAGACCAAGTTTTATGCCAAGCAGTCATGGGCAACAATGGAAGCACCAACAGCGGGAGCAGTGATCAGTAACTCATGTTGTATGCACATTATGGAAATTTGTGGTTGGTAATAGCAATGAGCTGAAGTTTCTATTTTTGATATATGAATATTGGACATAATGCAGTGTACATCTCTTACTTAATCAGTAATATTTTATAAATACTCCAAATCTGTATTGTTATAAGTGAAAACAAATTACTCAAAATTAAATGAATACTTATATCCTGCTTCAATTCAAAATGTTTCTTAAATTAATAAACTTTACTTCTAGAAAAGTTTAAATTAGGTTTACAACAAAAATGAGAGGAAGGTATGAAGAGTCTCATACACCTCCATTCATATCCCCAAATCACAATCACTCCCACTATCAACATCCCACACCAGAGTGGTACATTTCTTATTAATCAATGAACCTACATTGACACATCATTATCACCTAAAGTTCATAGTTTACATTAGGGTTCACTCTTAGTAGTGTACATTCTATGGGCTTTGACAAATATATAATGACATGTATCCCCTATTATAGTATCATACAGAATAGTTTCACTGCCCTAAAAATACAGTGCTCTGCCTACTCATCCCTCCCTCCCCACTAATACCTAGCAAACACTGATCCTTTTACTGTCTCCATAGTTTTGCCTTTTCTGCAATATCATATAACTGGAATGATACAGTATATAGCCTTTTCAGATTGTCTTCTTTCATGTTTTCTCCATGTCTTTTCATGGCTTTATAGCTCATTTCTGTTTAGTGCTGCATAATATTCCATTGTCTGGATATACCACAGTTGATTCATCCACTCATCTACTAAAGAGCATCTTGATTGCTTGCAAGTTTTGTTAATTATGAAGAAAGCTGCTATAAACACCTGTGTCCAGGTTTTAGTGTAGACAGAAGTTTACAAATCATTTGGGTAAATACCAAAGAGAGCAATTGCTGGATCGTATGGAAAGAATCAGTTTAATTTTGTAAGAAATCACCAAACTGTCTTCCACAGTGGCCATACCATGTTGCATTCTCACCAGCAATAAATGAGAATTTCTGTTGCACCACATCCTAGCCAGCATTTAGTGGTGTCAGTGTAGCAGAGTTTTGCTGTTCTACTAGGTGTGTGTGTACTAGATCCCATTATTGTTTAAACTTATAATTCCCTAATGGTATGTTAACCTGTTCATATTCTTAGCTTCTTTCCTCCAGCTGTTGCTGTGCTTGCCACACGGACTGCACTCAAAGACTAAAAGCCACAATGATGGTAATGTATTTGTACACCTTTCTGTCTCCATTTCTCTAAGCCCCTGAACTCTGCATGAGAGCCTGACATGAACTTACTCTATACAAACAACACTATCTTCAGGACATTTGTCAAAAACAATCAGGGAAGTTGTTTAACTTTATAGGTGCCACAGGCAGTGCTACCTGTAAAAAGAGACTCAACAAAAAAAACTTAAAAGGAAAATGGGAGGACTGCAGAGGTCATCAAAAGCTCCAATATATTTCTTAAATTCTAGAAGGGCATGTGCATGTACATTGCTGTGCACATGCCCAGGAGACCCAAAAAAGCCCTACTTTATAACCTGTGCTGACTTTGAGGCTCTGCACAAACGGGAAGTGAAGGCTAAGGCAGAACTATAAACTGCCTGCAGGAGCATTTAAAATGCCAAAATAAATGAAGCAGAAACTGATATGCCTAAAGTAAGAAATGGACAGACTTTGATACTCCACTCTCAATAATGGATAGAAAAATTAGCAGAAGATGAACAGGAAAAAGAAGTCTTGAGCAGAACAGTAAGCCAACAAGACCTAACAAACATCTATAGAAAACTCTAATCAACAGCAAAACATGTTCAACATATTTTCAACAACCTATGGAACATTCTCCAGAACAGGCCATATGCTGAGGCTATAAAACATGCCTCAATAAATTTAAAAAGACAGAAATTGTACAAATTATGTTCCCAGCCCATGATGGGATGAAATTAGAAATCAGAATGAGAAGAAAAAGTAAAATTCACAAATATGTGGAAATCAAACAACATACTTCTAAATAACAAATATCACAAGGGAAATTAGAAAATACTTTGAGATGAATGAACATGAAGATACAACATACGAAAACTTATTGGATGTAGCTAAAGCACTGCTCAAGGTTATTTGTAGCTGTAAAAATCTATTTTTAAAAAGAAAAAAAGATTTCAAATAAATAATCTAAAATTTCTACCTCAAGAAACAAAAAAAGAGCAAAGTAAACCCAAAGCAAAATAGATTAAATAAAGACTGAAATAAATGAAAGAGGAAAGAAAAATAAAGAACATCAATAAAATCAAAATTGGTTTTTTGAAAAGACCAACAAAACTGATAAACTTTTAGCTACACAGACCAAGAAAAGGAGAGAAGACTCGAATTACAAAAATCAGTAGTAAGAGATATCACTACTGACCTTACAAAAGTAAATTACAAGAGAATATCATAAACACTATACACCAACAAATGAGATAACACAGATCAAATGAACAAGTTCCTAGAAGTACACAAACTACCAAACTGACTCAAGAAAGAATAATTTGCATAGACATACAAGTAGAGACCGAATTAGTAATTTTAATGCTTCCAACAAAGAATATCCCTGGCCTACATGACTTTATTAATGAATTCTACCAAACACTAAAAAAATTAATACCAATCCTTCACAAACTCTTACAAAAAAACTTCCAATTCAGTATATGAGGCAAGTATACCAAGATATCAAGTATACTTGATAACAAGACCAGAAAAAAACATGAAAAGAAAATAAAACTACAGAATAATATCTTTTATAAATATAGACATAAAAATACTTGAAAGAAAATACCAGGACACTCAATAAGAGTAACATGTAAAAAACAAAAATTATACACCATGACCAAGTGGGAGTATCCCAAGAATGTATGACCAAGTGGAATTATCCCAAGAATGTAAGATTGGCTTAACATACAAAAATCAACTAATCTTACAGAACATATCAATAAAGGACAAAACCCACAGATTATTCTAATAGATGCAGAAAAAGCATTTGATAAAATCTAACTCCTTCATGTTAAAAACACTCAATAAACTAAGAATAGAAGAAAACTTCTTCAAAATGATAAGGCCATTGCTGAAAAAAACGACACTTAACATCACATTTAATGGTGAAAAACTAAATGCTTTCTTTCCCCCTTAGGTCAGGAAAAAGATAAGGATGTTCACTTTTGCTATTTCTGTTCAACACTGTACTGGAAATTCTAGAGAACCCAATTAGCAAAGAAAAAATAATAAAAGAAGTGCACATGAGAAAGGAAAGAGTAAAACTATCTCTACTTAAAGATGATATCATCTTATATTTTTAGGAAATTCTAAAAACTCCATTAAAAAATTAGAATAAGTGAATTCAGCAAGATTGCAGGACATAAGATCAATATACAAAAATAAATTTTACTTCTATACACTAGCAATAAACATTCCAAAACTGAAATTAAAAAACAATTCCATTTATAATAGCATCAAAATAAATACTTAGAAATATATTTAACAAAAAAGTATATGACTTGTACACTGAGAAATGCAAAACATCATTGAAAGAAATGAAAAGACACCCTGTGTTGACAGGAAGACTTAATAATGTTAAAACAGCAATATTCCCCAAATTCATCTATCCATTCAAAGCAATCCTTATCAAAATATCAGCTGCCTTTCTGCAGTTTGAGAAAACAAACTAAATTTAAAAGACCAAAAATATGGACAAACATATCAAACTCATAATCAGACTGCTCAGAAGTGTTAAGATGGCAATCCTCCCCAAATTGATCTATAGAGTCAAAGCAACCCCAAACAAATTCTAATAAACATCTTTCTTTTTTTAAGTATATTTTATTATGTCGTTAACAGTAGTCCCAATTTTTTTTTTCCTTTTGCTCCCCTCTGCCCCGTACCACCCTCCCTTCCAGTAATCCCACCCCCTTTAGTTCATGTCCATGGGTCATGCATGTAAGTTCTTCGGTTTCACCCTTTCCTATATTATTCTTAACTTTCCCCTGCCTACTTTGTACCAACCAATTATGCTTCTTAAGCCCTGCACCATTTCCCCATTTCTCCCTCCCAGCTGATAACCCTCCAAATGATCCCAATACCTATAATTCTGTTCCTATTCTGGTTTCGTTAGTTGGATTTATTTTTTAGATTCAGTTGTTGATAGTTATGACTTTGTTGTCATTTTAATGTTCATAATTTTGATCTTCTTTTTCTTAAGTAAGTCACTTTGACATTTCATATAATAATAGCTTGCTGATGATGAGCTCCTTTAGCTTTACCTTGTCTGGGAAGTACTTCATCTGCCCTTCCATTCTAAATGATAGCTTTGCTGAAGAGTAATCTTGGCTGTATGTTCTTGCTTTTCATCACCTTGAATACTTCTTGCTGGCCCCTTCTTGCCTGCAAAGTTTCTTTTGAGAAATCAGCTGATGGTCAAATAGGCACCTCTTTGTAGATAACTCTCTGCTTTTCTCTGCTGCTTTTAAGATTCTCTCTTTATCTTGAACCTTAGGCATTTTAATTCTGATGTGTCTTGGTGTGGTCCTTTTTGGGTCTAGCTTGTTTGGGAGTCTCTGTGCTTTCTGGACTTATATGTCTATTTCCTTTGCCAAATTTGGGAAGGTTTCCTTCATTATTTTCTCGTGTAAGTTCTCAACTTCTTGCTCTTCCTCTTCTCCTTCTGGCACCCCTATGATTCGTTTGTTGGCACGTTTAAAGTTGTCCCAGAGGTTCCTACGCCTCTCCTTATTTTTTTCAAATCTTGTTTCCTCAGTCTGTACTGGCTGACTTTTTTTCTTCCTTATGTTCCAAATCATTGATTTGAACTCTGGTTTCCTTTCCTTCACCATTGGTTTTGTGTGGATTTTCCTTTGTTTCATTTAGCATAACCTTCACTTCTTCCCTTATGCTTTTGCCATACTTAATTAAGCTTATCTGTCAAGCCTGTGAGCATCTTTGTCACCAGTGTTTTGAACTCTTCATCTGCTAGGTTGGCTATCTCATTTGTTAGGTTGGCTATCTCCTCGTCGTTTAATTCTCCCACTGGAACCTGATCCATTCCACCTTTGGGCCATACTTCTCTGTCTCCTCATCTTGACAGGCTCCTGTGTTTGTTTGCCTCTGTGTCTTAGGCAGAGATGTCATTCCTGTTACATTGCAAGGGGTGGAGCCTTAGGGATTCGTCAGTACAGGATGACCTGTTTCACCATATTGTGGCGCTGTGTGTGGGGGGAGGGGTCTGAGAGGGAACAATGCCACTTGCTCAGCACTGGTCCCTTTTCCAGGCACTTCTCCCACTTCGTATGGGACTGGCACCTCTCTAGCTGTTGCCCTGGCTGTCATTCCCAGGGTGGGTGAGTCTGCGGGCGTTCTAGGACCGTGGGGTCCTTTAAACAAGCGGACTCTGCAGAGAGACCGGCAGTTTCTGCCTCTGCCCCAACCCCCTGCTAGTTTGCACAGTCAAAAGCAACGAGGCTTTATTTTCCCCGGTGCTGGGACTGTGAACTGTGGGGTCTGGGTGGTGCTGGAAGCACTCCCCAGGTGTCCCTCCTGACTTTTTAAAACATGTGACTGCGCTTTCCACCGGCCTGCCGCTGCTCCTGCTGCCACCACACTGCATCCTCTCTGCCCTGGCTCCTCCCCTTCTACCTGTCTGGATGAGTATTTCTTCTTTATATTTTTGTTTGTTGGACTTCCATGCAGCTCAATTTTCTGGAACTTCTGGTTGTCTCTAGTTTTGAGGTAGCTGTATTCCTTCTTAGTTCTGGAGGGAGATGCAGTGAGTCTGTTTAGGCCTCCATATTGGCTGGAAGTCAATGATGATGTGTCTTTGTGTGGTCCTCTTTGGGTCCAACTTGTTTGGGACTCTCTGTGTTTCCTGGACATGTATGTCTATTTCCTTCACTAGATTAGGAAAGTTTTCTTTCATTATTTTTACAAATACATTTTCTTCTCCTTCTGGCATCCCTATGATTCAGATGTTGGCGCTTTTGGAGATGTCCCAGAGTCTTCTTATACTATCTCCTTTTGTGAATTCTTGTTTCTCCTTTCTGTTCTGGTTGAATAATTCTTGTGTTCCAAATCACTGATTTGAATTCTGGCTTTCTCACCTTCACTGTTGGTTCCCTGGGGATTTTTCTTTATTTCACTTAGTGTAACTTTCATTTTTCCCTTTATGTTGTTCCCACATTCAATGAGTTCTCTGAGCATCCTGATCACCAGTGTTTTGAACTCTGCATCTGATAGGTTGACTATCTCTATTTCCTTTAATTCTTTTATTTTTAAGATTTTATTAATTTATTTTAGAGAGGGGAAGGGAGGGAGAAAGAGAGGGAGAGAAACATCAATGTGTGGTTGCCTCTTGCACACCCCCAACTGGGGACCTGGCCCACAACCCAGGCATGTGACCTGACTGGGAATTGAACCAGAGACCCTCTGTTCGCAGGCCGGCACGCAATGCACTGAGTCACGCCAGCCAGGGCTCATTTAGTTCTTCTTCTGGGGTGTTGTTCTGTACTTTCACTTGGGCCACTTTTCTTTTTTGTCTCCTCAATTTGGCTGCCTCCCTGCGTTTGTTTCTGTGCATTAGGTAGAGCTGCTTTGATTCCCTATAAAAAGCATCTGTAAACTGTGTAGGGCGGAGACTTAGGTAATCACCAGGGTGGGTCAATGCGCTCTACCACTTTGTGGCTCTGTGTGGGGGAAGTGTTCAGAGAGGAGACAATGCTGCTGCCTGGTTTCTGGAGGTTTGCCCAGCATTCATCCCCTTTTCTGTCACTTCACCCACTTCCCATAGGTGACTGGCACCCTTCCAGCTGTTGCCCTGGTGGTGAATCCCACAGTGGGTGGGTTTGTGTATGTTTTAAGTCCATGAGGCCCTTTAAGCAGACTATCCTGAGAAACCAGCCAATTTCTTCTGCTGTCCCAACCCCCACTGGTTTTTACAGCCAAAAGTTATGGGGATATATCTTCCTGGAGCTGGAACTCTGGGCTGTGTGGTCTGGCCAGGGGCTGGAAATGCTTGCTTTCAAGGTAACCCTCCTGATTCTTATCCATCACATGTGAATGTGGGACCACCCATTCTGTCACCACGGCCACCTCTCCATGCCACGTTATTCTTCTTGTGGTTGCACTAGGGGCGAAGTGTGTCTACCTACGTATGCCTCCGTCTTGACCAGAAGTCCCAGTGGCTAAAATTTTTAAGAGATTTAAAAAGATTTATAGTACTGGCCCTGGCTGAAAGGTAGCTCAGTTGGTGGGAGCATTGTCCCAATATGCCAAAGTTGCAGGTCTGATCTCTGGTCAGGGCACATACAAGAAGCAACTAATGCATGCATAAATAAGTAAAATAGCAAATCGATGTCTCTCTCTCTCTCATCAATAAATAAAAAAAATTTTTTTAAAGGACTGAGTGTACTAACTGCTTGCAAGAATATGGAGCAACTCATATATGGAATTCTCATATATTGATAAGGGGAATAAAAAATGGTACAGCCATTTTGAAAAACCATATAGCAGTACCTTGGAAAGTAAAACAGATGTTTACCATAAAATCTATCCATTGCAATCCTAGGCAGCAGCCCAGGAAAATGAACACTTATGCCCACACAAAAATTTATTCATATCTAGGGATCAGTGACAGGGAACAGGGTAACATACAGATACCTGTGGTGATGAAACTGTTCTATGTCTTTTTATCTATGTGACTATCTGGTTGTGATATTGTGCTTTAGTTTTGCAAAATGCTATCACTGGGGAAACTAAGTAAAGAGTAAACAGGATCTATTGTGTCATTTCTTACAACTGCATGTGGATCTCTAATTTCCTTACAGTAAAAAGTTTAATTAAAAACAAAACTCATCATAAATATTGTAGCATTACTTATAATAGCTCCAAACTGGAAGCAACTTAAATGTTCAACTAGTAAATGGATAAACAAATAATGGTATATCCAATTCATTAAATACCACTCAACAGTAAAAGGAAATGAAATATTAATACATGCAACAACATGATGAATCTCCAAAACATGCTAAATGAAAAAGACAGAACATCAAAGATTACAAACTATGGTTCTCTGCTCCTCCAGTTCAACGGACTGCTGCGTTTTCCTGTGCAGTGCCAGCCTCAACCCTGAGACACGATGGTGAAGATCGGAGTGAACGGATTTGGCCGTATTAGGCACCTGGTCACCAGGGCTGCTTTTTACTCTGGCAAAGTGGATATTGTCGCCATCAATGACCCCTTCATTGACCTCAACTACATGGTCTACATGTTCCAGTATGATTCTACTCATGGCAAGTTCAAAGGCGCAGTCAAGGCTGAGAACGGGAAGCTTGTTGTCAATGGAAAGTCCATCACCATCTTCCAGGAGCAAGATCCCACCAACATCGAATGGGGTGATGCTGGTGCTAAATATGTTGTGGAGTCCACTGGAGTCTTCACTACCATGGAGAAGGCTGGGGCTCACTTGAAGGGTGGAGCCAAGAGGGTCATCATCTCTGCCCCTTCTGCTAATGCCCCCATGTTTGTGATGGGTATGAACCAAGACAAGTATGACAACTCCATGAAGATTGTCAGCAATGCCTCCTGTACCACCAACTGCTTGGCCCCCTGGCCAAGGTCATCCATGACAACTTTGGTATCGTGGAGGGGCTCATGACCACAGTCCATGCCATCACTGCCACCCAGAAGACCGTGGATGGCCCCTCTGGGAAGCTGTGGCGAGATGGCTGAGGGGCTGCCCAGAACATTATCCCTGCTTCTACTGGCGCTGCCAAGGCTGTAGGCAAGGTCATCCCTGAGGTGAATGGGAAGCTCACTGGTATGACTTTCCGTGTCCCCACCCCCAATGTGTCGGTTGTGGATCTGACCTGTCGCCTGGAGAAAGCTGCCAAATACGATGACTTCAAGAAGGTAGTGAAGCAGGCATCAGAGGGCCCCCTCAAGGGTATCCTGGGCCATACTGAGGACCAGGTTGTCTCCTGCGACTTTAACAGTGACACCCACTCCTCCACCTTTGATGCTGGGGCTGGCATTGCCCTCAATGACCACTTTGTCAAGCTCATTTCCTGGTATGACAATGAATTTGGCTACAGCAACAGGGTAGTGGACCTTATGGTCCACATGGCCACCAAGGAGTAAGAGCCCCCTGGACCACCAGCCCCAGCGACAGGAAGAGAGGCCCTCAGCTGCTGGGGAATCCTTGCCCCAAATTGATCCCCCAACATACTGAGAATCTCCTGACCTCTAGTTGCCATCCTAGACCCCCTAAAGAGGGGAGGGGCTTAGGGAGCCCTACCTTGTCATGCACCATCAATAAAGTTCACTGTACCCACCCTCCCCCCAAAATTACAAACTATGATTCCAGTTACATGAAATGTGTGCCAGAAAGTAAATCAGTGATTGTCTGAAGGTAGGACTGTCAGCAAAGGACAGAGCACAAAAGGGCAGGAAGAAACTTTTTAGTGTGAAGGAACTGTATACATAGTTACTTCTATTAATTTAATTATGGTGGTGGTTATATGATTATTTACAATTACCACAATTTACACTTTATACATAAAATTGGTGAATTTTACAATATTTAAATAGTATCTTAAAATATGAAAGAAAAGAGAAAAAAACTAAAGCTTAGAAAATACCTGTTAGTGTCTTTCCTGCATTCAGAGGTGGAGCAATGACTTTGAAAAGTTTCTGCATGAAAATGAAATAGAAAAACAATCACCATCACTTTTTTAAAACAATATTTTAAAAAAGATAATAAAGAATCTTATGTTGTTAATCACCTTTCTCTGATTGAATTAGACAGTTGTATGCTATTAAAATTAAATATAAAAACTTTTAATGTGGACATAAACTTCTAGAAGTATCACTAGGAAACAATCATTGTTGTATATTCCTCTCTGAAAGAAACCATTTAATAAATATAGTTCAATGAAGGTCTTTGTTGAGACGACAATTTCTGATATAAGATATCCTTAGGTTTCTTAAAAACTGGAAAGCAAGTGAAGGAATTAATAACCCAACAAAATGGGAATGAAAATTACTTTAAAATGAAAACATCTGAACAATCAGCAGCCACAGAAACATACCATCTCAATTTAAGCTGAGCCTCTGAAAATACAGTAAGATTAATGGTAAAACTAACTGGCTTTCCCGGCAGGGAGATTTCTGTTTCACAGAAGACTGACCCTTAGCATTTGAAAGTGCTAATGCAGTTGTAAATTAGCATCAAAAAGCCCAATAAACATCCATACTTTTCTATAAAGCTCTAAACCTCTCCCCCACATAATGTTTTGTTAAACTGGTACATAAACTTTTACCTCTGGCTATTTAGTAAGTTACTCATTACAGTAAGCTTCCAGTACAGAAGTAAATATAACCCTTGTCTTTTCTTCTATTATCAGTTAATTCACAGCCCTCCCCACAACGTTGGGACAATCTAAGATGATAGAGGAAGTTTTTCCTCTCAACACAAGGCACTACTTTTACTTCAGAAGCAACCAACTAGAACTAAAGAAAGATTTCAGAGACTACAGTAGGCATCTCAAATGTGGTGACTTTGTTTTTTAGTCTAAAAATTTTTGAGAGGACACCTCCCCTTAATTTAGACCGCTTTAAGTATTAAAATAACTAAACTTTAAACACTGAAATGAGATTTCCTTATAGGAAGAGAAGTGAAAGAGAAATCATAGAATGCATCTAACTTCCCATTGCTAAAATCTCCAAATGACTATTTAATAGCAAATACCAGGCTCCTGCTGAAAGTCATTAAACTTGAAAACTACTCTGAACAAGGCAACCTCAATGTTCCATCTGAGATGCACAGGTACAAATGCAAACCAGATTTTGAAGGATAAAAAACCCACACAAAACAAGAACTTCAAAAGCAGCAATAACAACAACAACCAAAAAAAAAAAAACAGCAATCATTTCTATCATCATAGAATGCATCCAATTAGAATCTGCTTTTAGGAATTATTTTGAGAGAAAGTAGAAATTGCATTAATTCTTTCTAACTGTGCTTCAGCAGTGAGACAGGAACTGTTCCTGCACGCACTGAGGCCCTGGGCAGCTGAGGAGGCCGCTGACGGCTCTTTCCTGGGGAAGTACTGAACCTGGATGAGAAAGCAGCTGATAGGTGTTCAAGAGTAAGTACTTACTTGACACACAATCAGGGTCGAAAGCAGGGGAATGGAGCTGTGGCTCTCATTTTGTAAATAGACCAAGAAAAGAGGTACATACAAAACTGAAGGAGTTATGAATTAGAGGGATACTCACCTACCAAGCTAAAAGTGTTTAAGGAAGACTAAACTATCATGGAATTACTGGTGACTTAATATAAAATGAAGGTAGTTTTGGATGGCCATTAAGCATGCCAAAAAGCTGACTGGATGCCTCAGCAAATGCCTGGCTTTTCTGAGCCAGGTGGTTAGTCACTGTAATAAAGCCGGGGGCTGGCAGGGCACGTTCCATTATCCACAATTCTGCCTTCCAATATAAAGCAACTAACAAGGTAGGTTTTTTTTTCTTCTCTTTGTAAAATGCTCTTTAGATGCTTCTTTGTAATGAGGAGAATAAGAAATTATTCTTACATAATGAATGATATAAAATTCTAAACTCGGAAAAGCAAATTAGCGATTAACAAATCATGACCTCCCAACATTTTTAGGACCATCCCCCAGCACAATATATCTACAGATAGTATTACTCAGTATATACAATAACTATATTTAATAAATTTATAATACCTTTTGGAAAAGCTATTATAACAAAAATTCTTTGAAAAAAACTTAAAGTCTAACAGGCATGCTTTACTTTTAATTTTATATATTGTTCCCTGGGATTAAATACCTACTTGTGCAGATATAAAAAAAGCAAGGGCAGAAAATATGTAATTAAAGACTACTTAAATTCCCAAGTGGATACAACTCTAATACATCTACAAAAAACTTAAAAATGATTGCATGAGAACAGAAACAATTCAAAGCAAATAGAGAATAGGGAAAATCATTAAACAATATTAAATATGTTCCAAGATAGGAAGTATCTTACCTCCATTGGACTAATAAATTCATTCATGCCTCTGTTGTAAACATAGATCATAGCGTCATATAAATGATTTTCCCAACACATGAGAACTACCTGTAAAAAGGAAAAGTTGCTTGGTCCATACAATTCAATAAGTCTAACCAATTATTACCCTTAAACCTTTAATAATGGAGAAGATTTTGAATTCTCCTCCCTAATTTTTCTTTCCTCTGAAAAAAACTGAAATTGAAGTACTCAAACACAAGGCTATGTATGACAAGAACTGTTTTAAGTTCAATACTACTTTTAACAGTATAATAGCTACTTTTAAACGTCCTCTGCTGTTTAATTTTATTTCATCTCTATTCTTTCCTTCTCCATATTCATTTTACCTTTGGTCACTAGTTCTACAAATATTTACTATATACCAATATTCCTAGGCATTAGGAATAAAGTGATGGATAAGACAAACCCAGACCTAGTCTCTACCTTTAAAGAACTTGCGCTCATTTTGGACACAAACTAAAAGAAGGGAGGGACATAAAATGATATGTGAGCTATGATTTAGGGAAGATACTCAATTACACAAATAATTCACTTACAACTGTGATAAGTGTTATAGAAGAACCTGATTTGGTCTGGAGTATTCAGAAGGTCATCCTTGAGGGAGCAATATTTAAGCTAGGACCTACAGGATGCGTGTATGTGAGCCAAAGCACAGATGGAAACTGGGAACTCTGCAGGCAGAAGCAGTAAGGAGCCTGAAATGTTTAAGGATGGAGAGAAATCAATTCGAGAAAATATTTAGGAAGGGGAATAGAAATGACTGAAGTATAGAGTACTCTGTGTTCTGTTCCTATGAGAACCATGCTACACTATAGGGTAGTGAGGACAGGGCTGGAGGAGAAGAGTAGAGGCTGGCAAAAGAGAAGAATAAGAAACAGCAGAGATAAGAGGAAAAACAAAAGTGAGAGGTCATGGGAGAGCCTTTGTAGACAAAAGCATGTTCTTGTAGCTCTCCTCTCACTGCCCTCCCTCTCAGCCAGTGCCCTGATAACACTCGTCTTTGCTGATGACTAATACATTTACATCATCAGCCCTAAACATATTTCTAATCACTGACTTGCTATCTTTATCTGAATATCTAGTAGCTATTTCAAATGGCAGAACAGAATTCCTGACTTTGTCACCCAAACTTAGACCTACTCCAGACACCAGTCTTCCAAACTTCTTCAAGAAATCACTACTTTGTTTCTGAAGCCAAAAAGCTAGGCAATATCCTCAAATTCTCTCCCCGTACCCCTTACCCCCAAATCCAATTCATCAGCAAACCAGCTCTACATCTAAAACATGTCCAAAATCAGGCCACCTCTCTCCACCTTACTGCTACCATCACAGGCCAGACAGAACCACCTCCTGGACTAGCTCCTACCTACGTCTGTACTTAGCCCTCAGCCCTCATTCTGTTACCCCTAAAGCAAACCAGAGTGTTCTTGCTTAAAACTTTTACCTTGTCCTGAAAGGTCTACCTCTCTCTTTCAAAGAAGCTCCAGGTCTGTCTGCCTGTTATCTGTTACTTTTAACACCCAAGGCATGCACATAAATGTGTGTGTGTGTGTGTGTATTTTCTTTCATTAGCTGTTGCTTTTAGCCATAACAATCTTCTTCTCCAAGACCTTTGCATTACTTTGCTTCTTATCATTCAGATTCCAGGCTCACTGTTACTTCCTCAGAAAGTCTTTCTATAATGAGCCAATCTAAAGTAGACTCAGCCTCTCCCTACCAGATCACCTGTTTGACTTTCAGCATAACACTTGTCTTTGGATATTTCTGATTTGTTTACTTGTTTATCTGTTTATTGTCAAACTTTTTGCTAAAATGTAGGCCTTACGAGAGGCCAAGTCTTGTCTATCGGGGTCACTGAAGCATCCTCAGAGCCTGACACTCAATAAATGTTCCTTGAATTAATGACTAAATGCTGTCGAAAGAGTAAATAAAATTTGAAAAATATGGGTTGATATAGTGGACATGGAGGTCATTGCTAACTGTGGTGAAGGCAAAGTTGAAGAGTTATTAGAATGTTTTAAAAAATGGCAATAGCAACCTAGACAATGCTTTCAGGAAATCGGTGACTGGGAAGAGTGTGATGGGGTAGCAACCCAGGGAAAGAAGGGAAGCAGAATGGATACGGGGATATGGAGAGAAGGGAAACTGAGGGAAAGATTTTTTAAACTGTCTTAACATGAAAAAGATTAGAATTTATTTACATAATATTGAGGAAAAGCTAAAAAATGTTGGAAAGAGAAGAAACTGGAAATTTCACCTATAGTGGTGACAGGTAAATAAAGCTAGGCCGATAACATGCTCTCAAACCATTAGACCTATTATTAGACTGTGAAGCCTATACCAGACTACCCATATAATAGAAAGGCACATGTAAAAGAAGATCTGGCTTTACTCTGCAAACTTTCAGCCATTCATAAAGAGCTTCCAGGAAGAAAACAATGACCGTTTTTCCAAACCCTTCATTTCTATGTAATTTTGCACATTAAAAGAAAACTTTTGGTCTAGCTAAGGTCTTTGTAAGTTACTCATGTTTTAGCACAGTAGGGCTTAGCACCTTTGTATCTCTGTGCCTCTGCAGGAGCAGCATACTCATTATTATAACTATATGGAAATAAAGAATTAAACTGTGAAATGTCTTGAGCCAGAATACATACTCCTCCTCAATTAAGGACTGAAAACTTACTACAGAAACCTCAGATATACTGTAAATTATCAAACAATGGGCTGGCTGATCAAAATGAGACATCTTGCAATTTGCTTCTTATACTATTTCAAAAATCAGTTGCGAAAATTATCAACTCTAAACTTATAAATTACCTTTTATTTAAAAAATGGTTTCATACTCTTAAAAGTAAAACTAGTTTATTATTTAAGTTAAAGTACTCATAGTTGAAATCAATCCATTTGCAGGATGAAAACTGTGGTAGTGAACAAAACAGATAAAGAAGGATCAGTCAATAAACAACAGTCCTAAGAAACATATTGACAAATAAAAGTTTATAAGACATCTTACCAAAAGTGCTCAACAAGTAACTGGGCTGATAGATGGCGGAAGGAGGCCCACTCAGGTAAATACAGGGAGGGACAAAAGCATACCTACAACTGTAAACCTGTTTTTGCCCCTCCCTGTATAATCAATATAGGAATGACATTTATTTCATAAATTAGTAAATGTCTATGAACTCACCTGCTGAATATCTAAGCTGGTTATATCCATATGTACAATGAGAGCTTCCACATTTTCCATTAACTTCTTGTCTTGGAAATGAACAATCAAGTCTTTCATTACCTGGGGTGTGATCCCCACCAATTTATCACTTAAAATATATGGCTCAAGGCACTCCAAAAACACTCCTTTGGCCACTGAATTCTCATTTAATTTGTCATACATCTGGCTAAATAAAAGATCTCTACAACAGAAAGAAAAAAACACATTTAGGAACATTTCAAACATCCATTAAATCCAGCCTGCTAAGTATATCATCTTTTTTTCTATTTCAACTTACAAGTTTATTAAAAACAGTGAAAAAATATATAGATATAATCTTAATTCTCCCAGTACTTCTTTTACAAATAAGAAAAGTTGAATAAATTAAATTATTTGCTGAAAGTCATACAACTAACAAGTAGTAGTCAGAATTAAAACTCACCCTTCTACCTTAAATCCTGTATGACAGACAAAATTAAATGTTTTCCAAGTTTTCATGTATGTATTCTATTGCTTTGAATCATTCACTATATCAGTCATTCCTCTTAAAAAAAAAAAAAAAAGAAAACTGTGCTACTTCTATGTACCTGATGGTATTATTATTATTTTCACTAAATGTATAATCTCTATATCTGTATCACATCAACTGTGAAAAGTGCTAACTGGTTCATCCACAAGTGTGGCCTTTCATAAAAAGTTCCACAAAAAGGTCAAGGAAGATTCTAAAAGGAGTGGGAGATGGTCTTGTCTAATCTGAAGTCCTGGAAGGAGACAGATGATAAACACACTGGCTGTAGGTCACCAGAACCACATGCCACTTTTCAGTAAACAGTATTTGCAATATCCTGGGGGAAAATCCATATCCATTTCTTTTTTCTCATATCCACAAATGTAATTTTTGCATCATTTTCCACCTTTACTTCAAACTTGAGTATTTTTCATGTTAGTTTCATTTTAATCAATAATACATCACATTTTTCTGATTACCAATTACTACCCAAGTAAAAGAAACATATTAATGAAGCTTTACTGTAAGAAACATAAAGAGTAATAAAGTAAGTCTAATGAATTTAAAGGAAATGTCATATGTGCCAGTGCTTGCACTCTCTAATGTGTTGTTAAAAACAACATGCTAGGGGAGATAATTAGGTATTTTAGTTCATCATAAAAAATCCTGGAGAGGAGAATTAAATAGTTAAAAATTCAGTAAACAGAGTATAAAAGTTGACAAACAAGGCACTCCTGGGACACACAGCAGCATACAATGCTGGTAAGATTAATGGGAAAAGAGTAAGTTTCTTTCTTAACGAGTCAGAGGCTATAATAAAGAAGTGAGAAAAATAAAACTCAGCAACTCCTTCTGCATTCTACCTTAAATAAAACAAAATTCTAAGACATGTTCTCATCATTCTGGGAGAATATTTATTAGAGCATTAGGGAAAGAGGGAGGAAAAAGTACATCCAGAAAGTTTTTTGCTCTTGTATTTCGTTCTATATTTAGGCATTATACTCCTGGGTGCTGACTTTCTTTACAGGAAGGCTAACTTCGAAATTACCTTAGCCTTATAGCCAGTAAAATAGAAAATCCATTCTTTCTGCATAACTTCACTTGATGTTAATATCCATATTAAAGATATTATTTGGAATTTATCAATCATAACTTCAAACTGATAGAGGGAAATGGCTAAATTCATGTTGTGCATTATCAATTTTATAATACAAAAAAGGTGAAGAACTCAGCCTTGATGATAATTATAAATTCATCTGAAGGGAGTAAGAGTATTGATTCTCATGCTTGATGGTCTATATTAAACATGTAAAAAGAACAAATAATTAAATCCTCACTAAATATAAGTGGAACTTAATAAATCTAAAGTTAGTTTGGGTTGGTCTCTTTATTTATAAAAGTAAAGCAAAGTTCAAATGAACTTTAAAAAGTTAGGTTCAAAATGTTGTTATCTGATACAAGCATCACAATTTGTAAACGCTTCCTTTAAAAAGGCATGGCTTAATTGTGATGGTTGCACAACTCTGTAAATACACTAAAAACTACTAAACCATACACTTTAAAAGGGTGAATTTTATGGTATGTGAATTATATCTCAATATAAATGTCATAAAATTAAAGGCATAACACCTTTCCCCCCTAGATTTGATGTTTAAAATTTAACATGCAGTTACCAAGAACACAGAATCCAAAGCATCCAGTTCCTCAACCACACTTGATAATCAGGATCTTTCTGTTTCTCAAACAACAATCCTGATGCTGAACAACACAACTGAACAAATACCATGGCTATCAAAATACCATTTCAGGTTCATATTAGATTTAACAGAAATATTTGTAGTTCATATTTATATATGATTCAAGTGATTTAAGTGATGGCTTCTTTTTGGATATCTACTTGCAGTAATATGAGCTCCAAGTGGTCAATATCATCTACATACAGCACCTATTTAGTTTTGAAATATAATTCATGTATAATAATATAGCTCTCATTTTTAGATTTTATTCATTCATTCATTCATTCATTCATTCATTCATTCATTCATCCTAGAGATTGGGGAAGGGAGAGAGAAAGAGGAGAGAAGCAACGACGTGTGAGAGAAACATCAATCAGTTGCTCTTGGCCACAACCCAGGCACGTGCCCTGATTGGCAACCTTTAGCTTGGTGTGATAATGCCCAGCCAACTGAGAGCCACACTAGTCGGGGCATATAGCATCTATTTTTAAACAATGTCCAAAGTTATAGTTTCAAGTAAGCTCTGGACCCACTATAAAAATAAACTAAAATTATGATTACTGTTGTACAGGCAAAATGACAAATCATTAAATGTTTTATAAAAAGCCTTGAGACATATCTTTTGTCTAATACCAAAAAGAAATATACACACCAAATTGAAATGAAACTGTGGAACAGAGACCAAATCATGAAAATAAAAGTATAAGTCTACAAAAATAATTTGTCATTTCTGATTTTTAAAAATTTATGAAACTGGAGTACTATGTAGCAGAAAGAAAGAAGGAACTTCTACCATTTGCAACAACATGGATGGAACTAGAGAGAATTATGCTTAGCGAAATAAGCCAGGCAACGAAAGAAAAATACCTTATGCTGTCACCTATTACAGGAAACTAATGAATAACACAAACAAATGAGCAAAATTGAACCAAAGAATACAACAAGGATGCCAGCCTGTAAAATCAAGCATGCTGTGGTCCGGGGACAGCCAACTGACCTGGAGTCTGCACGATCCTTCACCGTGTGGGAAGGCCACCCTCCCCTCCACACCCCCACTATTATTAGGGTTTTCTGGACCCAAGGGTAGGTAGGACGACGACCATGTCCAGCTTGAAGCAGCTAGAGGAGCTCAAGACCTTCGCTCATTGTCCTTTATAAGATTATAAAGGGTCTTAAGTCTGAGAGGGAGGGATTATCATTTTTTTTTTTTTAATTTTATTTTGGTTTTTCAATTACAGTTGTCCCCTTTTCCCCTAATTTCTCTCCCCCACCCAACCCACCCCCTCTCCCGCAATCATATCCCTCCCCGCTGTCCATGTCCATGAGTCCTTCATACGGGTTCTTTGACTAATCCCTTCCCTTACTTATCCCCCTTCTCTCCCTCTCCCCTCCCCCGTATTGACTGCTATTCTGCTCTCTGTTCTATTTAGTTCCTTTGTTTGTGTTGTTCTTTAGTTTCCTGTATTAGGTGATATCATATGGTATTTTTCTTTCTTTGCCTGGCTTATTTCACTAAGAATAATTCTCTCTAGTTCCATCCATGTTGTTGCAAATGGCAGGAGTTCCTTCTTTCTTTCTGCTGCATAGTATTCCATTGTGTAAATGTACCACAGTTTTTTGATCCACTCATCTACAGATGGGCACTTAGGTTGTTTCCAGCACTTAGCTATTGTAAACAGTGCTGCAATGAACATAGGAGTGCATAAGTTCTTTTGAATTGGTGTTTCAAGATTCTTCGGGTATAATCCTAGTAGTGGAGTCGCTGGTTCAAAAGGCAGTTCCATTTTTAATCTTTTGAGGTAATTCCATACTGTTCTCCATAGTGGCTGCACCAGTCTGCATTCCCACCAACAGTGCAGTAGGGTTCCCGTTTCTCCACATCCTCGCCAGCACTTGTTGCTTGTTGATTTGTTGATGATGGCCATTCTGACTGGTGTAAAATGGTATCTCATTGTGGTTTTTATTTGCATCTCCCTGATGGCTAATGATGTTGAGCATTTTTTCATGTGTCTATGGACCTTCTGTATGTCCTCTTCAGAGAAGTGTTTGTTCAGGTTCCTTGGATTTTTTATTGTTAAAATAATTAATCATTTATTTAAAAAATGAAAAAAACAAGAATATATGAAAGGGTGAAGCGGGAGAGCTTGTATGTACGACCCATGGGCACGGACTTGGGGTGGGATTGCTGGGGGTGGGGGGTGCTGGGTCGAGGGGAGCAAAGGGGAAAAAATTGGAACTATTGTAACAATATAATCAATAAAATATACTTTAAAAAAATTTATGAAAAGACTATAAAGCCAAATTTTAACCAAAAAAAGATATCAATACACATTGATTGGTATGCCCTACATGTTTCCTGCCATAGTATAAAGAATTTTATATTATAAAAGAATTCTTAAGTATGAATGGAAATGCATATATACACTAATTTAATTAATATTACTGCTGGATATAAAATTCTATTAATTATCATACTGAGGTAACAGTGATTATAGTATAATGGTTGTGGTACTGAGTTAAAATTAATTTCAGAATATGTATTAAGTTTATAATTTGACCCACATATAAAACCAGTATAACATATGAAAAATAAGAGGACTGACTATAAAAACAATGTACCCATTAAGAAGATATTAATATAAAAGGCATCTAGGGGCCAGGATTGAGTGTCTAAGTGATGACCCTAGAAGTGAAAGAAGTTACCTGAAACTGGCAGAGTACTAAATTATGTTTTGTAAGATGTATCTGTGTTATGCACAATCTGAGCATTCCTTAAAGCTATCTTAATGTCACAGATACTTTGAAAAATTGGGAATGTAAAAGAGAAGACCTCAAATGCAAATGAAACCAAATGTCAAAGAAGAGAGTGACATCAACAAGAAGAAGACACAGGTTGTTCTTACTTTGCTTCCCCCTCACAAGAAAAACTAACAATATTCAAGAATGAGACACCTCTGAGAGAATCCTGGAACATGGAGGTGAGCCTTAAGCACCTCCCTGTACTGCAGAGACCAAGACAAATTGCATTAAAGAGATACTAGAAGTGGCTACACAGTGACTACATTTGCCCCTCTCCCAAGACAGCACAGCACCATGTGGAGAGGTCTCCCCTGTGTTTCTGGTCTCTAGTAATAAAAGAGAACCCAGAGGGAACACTAACACCCACCCCAGTATTGTGGGTCACTTTGCAGGACCCCTACTCGATCTTGCGTCATAGGAATTGCAGGGTAATCTGCAGGGCTCAACAACTGTGAATCTGTGATGGAGAAAGGGGAAGAAGCTTGTAATCACCAGCATGGAGATCCTGGCAAATGGATGACATACCTGCAGAGACCAAGTAGTAATCCCAATCTGTGGCTTTGTTCATCTGCAGAACCAAGTCAGAGGTGCACTGAGACCAGGGAATTTGTGGAGTGCTGATCCGCCTGATTAAAACCCTAAAACAAAGAGGTTTTCTGGCCCTAGAGCCTGGTTTGCCCATGCCCAGGAAAGGAGCTGAATCACAGTCTCACCCACTAGGGAAAGTATCTTCTGGCACTATCTGACCAGAGGACTGGAGACAACTCATGGAAGCTGTGTGGCCCAGTGGAACCTGTGGCTGAGAGGCAAGTGGACAGAGCTGATAGAATGAACAAAACCAATGGCCCTATTTGTTCAGGGAACTTAAGGTGTGTGTTGGCATGAGTTTAAACAACAAAGAGTTTTACTGGCTAAAGAAATGCTTCTCCCCTGGTGCCCAGGCAGGGACTCTAATTCACAGCCCTGTTCACTGCTGAATATAGCCTTTAGCCTGTCTGACCAGGAAACCTAAACAGAGCACATGGGGAATTGTACAGACCCTTCATCAGTCCTATGCACGGTGGCACTTAAGAGAGCACAGCTCGTGGCATCCTCTGTCTGCAGAGCAAAAGTGGTGGCCTCCCCTGACCAGAGAAGTCAATGCACACTCAGGTGCCCAAACAATCAGCTGTACAGGCCCTGGGTCTCATCCTGCTATCCTACCAGGATAGGGAAACTAATTCATAGTTCCATTACTACTGAATATAATACGCAGTCTTGACCAACTAGTAAGCCTGACCAGAGAATCCAGGTAACCATGAAGCCCATCCTACAGCCTCACTTAGGTAGAAGTCCTACCCAGATGTGCAGCCAGTGGCAACCCACCCCCATGCCTACAATCAGAGCTTGAACAGTTGCCTCACCCCAAAACAGACCATAACGACAGGCCCACCTATCCAAGAACATTACCAACAAACACACCCAGAAACTCGAACTAATTGGTGATGAATTGTCTCTGCCAAAGCAAACCTGTAAAGTCTGAAAAAGGAGCCCAACTATTCAAATGCACAGATACCAATGGAAGGAATTAAAGATCATTTAAAAAATCAGGTAACTGTGTCACCACCAAAGAAAACCAATAAAGTTCCAATTACTGACCATAAGTAAATGAATATCTATGAACTATCTATCATACAAATAATTCAGACAATCCTCGTAAGGAAGTTTAGTGAACTACAAGAAAACACAGACAGACAACTAAACAAAGTTAGGAAAACAATGCATGAACCAAAAGAGAAGTTTGAGCAAGAAAGTAGCAACTACCCAAAAACAAAAAACAAAACAAAACAAAAAAAACCTACTAGAAATCCTACAGTTGAAAAATATAATAACTGAAGAATTCAATAGCGAGTTTCAAAAGTAAAGTTTACCACACAGAGAAAAGAATCAGTGATCTGGAGAATAGGACATTGCAAATGACCCTGTCAAGAGGAGCAAAAAGCAAAAAAAAAATTAATAAAGAAAGCCTATGGGAATTGTGAGACACATTAAAAAAATAAAACATTATTCACATTATGGGAATTCCAGAAGGAAAAGAGAAAGAGGAAGGAACAAAAAGTATATTTAAAGCAATAATGGCTGAATACTTCCAAAATCTGGGTAAAAAATGGACCGCCTTATTCATAAGGCCCAAAGAACACCAAATGGGTTGAACCTGAATAGGGTTACATACAGCAAGACACATTATAATTAAACTGTCAAAAGGCAAAGACAAATAAAGAATTTTATAGAGCAGCAAAAGAAAAGACAGAAGTTACGCAGAAGGGAATACCTATAATTTCTCAACAGAAACTTTTCAAACCAGGAGGAAAATGATGACACATTCAAAATATTAGGGAAAAAAAAGTCAGCCAAGAATTCATACCCAACAAAGCTGTCCTTCAGAAACAAAGGAGGGATAAAGACTTTTCCAAGCAAACAAAAACTGAGAGAGTGCATTAACCCTAGACCTGCCATATAAGAAATGCTAATGGGAGTTCTTTAACTGGAAATTAAAAAAATATTAGTTAGCATCATGAAGAGGTAGAATGAATCTCATTGGAAATGGTAAATATATAGTCAGAGTTAGACTCTGCAATATGGTAATAGAGGTGCATAATTCACTTTACAACTCTGGTTTGAAAGTTTAAAAAAACAAATGCAGTAAAAATAAGCATAACTACAATAATCTGTTATTAGTTACACAGTATTTTTAAAAAGTACATTGTAAAAGCAATAGCCTACAATGTGAGGAGGAAAAGTAAAAGTGGAAGGTTTACAGGTTATATTGAAGTTAAGTTGTTTTCAGTTTAAAATACAGTGTTTTAAGTTTAAGATATTTCACATATGCCTCATGGTAACAAGGGAAATTCCTGCAGAATTATACAAAAGAACATGATTAAGAAGTCAAAGCATACTGACACCAGAAGACTTCAAAACACATCAAAAAGGACAGAAGAATAAGTAACAAGGAATAATGATTACACAAAACCAGAAAACAATTAACAAAATGGCAATAGTAAATCCTTACTTATGAATAATTACTTTAATAGCTGAATGGGTTTAAAAAAGAACCAAAATCCAACAATACACTGCCTATAAGAGATTCACTTTGGTCTTAAAGATACATATAGACTGAGAGTGCAGGGATAGAAAAAGACATTTCAAGCAACTGGTAAACAAAAATAAAAGCAGGCGTAGCTATACTTACCAGACAAAATAGACTTTAAACTAAAAATTATAAAGGAGACAAAAAAAGTCATTACATAATGATAAAGGGGTCAATCCACCACAGAGATATAATAATTGTAAAGATTCATGTGCCCAACATTACAGTACCTAAATATATAAAGCAAAAACTAATAGAGCTAAAAGGAGAAATAAACAGTAATTCAATAATAGTTGATGACTTTAATATCCCACTCTCAACAATGAATAGATCATCCAGACAGAGAATCAATAAGTAAACAGCCAATTTGAGCAACATCATAGATCAAATGTACCTAGCAGACATATACAGAACACTCTACCCAACAATAGCAGAGTATAGGTTCTTCGCGAGTGGACATGGAACATTTTCTAGGATAGACCATATGTTAGGCCACAAAACAAGTCTTAGCAAATTCAAGAAACCTGAAATCATACCATGTATCTTCCCTGACCATAATGGAATGAAACCAGAATTTAGTTAACAAGAGTAAAACTGAGAAATTCATAAACTCATGGAAATTAAATAACACTCTCCTGAACACCAATGGATCAAAGAAGAAATGAAAGGGGAAATAAAAAGTTTTCTTGAGACAAAAGAAAATGGAAAGACAATACCAGTACGTGTGGGATGCAGCAAAAGCAGTTTAAGAGGGATGTTCATAGCAACAAACACCTACATTAAGAAGAAAGTTCCTAAATAAGCAACCTAACTCTACACCTTAAAGAAGTAGAAAAAGAACAAGCAGAGCCCCAAATCAGCAGAAACAAGGGAGTAATCAAGTTTAGAGAAGAAATAAATAAAACAGGAAACCGAAAAACAATAGAAAAGAATACACAAAACTGACAAAGCCTTATCTAGACCAACGGGGGTGGGGATGTGGGAGAGAACCCATATTGACATTATAAATGAAAAAGGAGACATTACAACTAATATCACAGAAATCGAAAGCATCATCTGCACCTCCATTTCATGGCAGCATTATTTATAAAAGTCAAAACATGGACACATCTTAAGTGTCCACTGATAGATGAATGGATAATAAAGTTGGGGCATGTACATGTGTGTGCATATGTAGGTATAAAAAATATGAGGAAATCCTAAGATTTGCAACAACATGGGTGCACCCCGAAGGCACTATGCTAAGTGAAATAAGTCAGACAGAAAAAGACAAATAGTATATGATGTCACATATATGTGGAATCTAAAAAAAATCCTACAAAAAGAGATCATGCTTGTTTTCATCAGATGTGAGGGTGGGGGAAAGGAAAATTGGAGGAAGGTGGTCAAAAGATACAAACTTCCAGTTATAAGATAAATAAATCCTCGGAATATATGTATAACATGATGACAGTAGCTAATACTGCTGTATGACATACAAGACAGTTGTTAGTAGAGTACATCCTAAGCATTCTCATTACAAGGAGAAAATTTTTTCCTTTTTTTTTTCTTTTTACTGTACCTATCTAAGACCTATGTTAGCTAAACCTACTGTGGTAATCATTTCACAATATATGAAAGTCAAACCATCTTGTATACCTTAAACTTATACAGTGCTATATGTCAATTATTTCTCATTAACACTGGGGGAAAATGTCAAAAAAGATGGTATAAAGTGTCCTCTTCAGGGAGAAAGATACCACACTGAAATGAAACTACATTTTTTATAAGAACATAAGAACATTTTTGAGACTAACACAAAATAATTCTCATTATTTCTTCTTTTTTCTATATAATCCTTCATCTTACAACTGCTAGACCATTTCAACTTTCAGTCACTGAGACAGTATTCATATATTCAATGAGATAATGATCATAAGTCACCTGGCAAAGCAGGAAGCAGAATTATTTAATTAATTCAACCATCAGGTACTGAATAGCTTCTTTGCACCAGGTACCATTCTAGGTAGATATAATCCATTTTATAAAGATATATCTTTTTGCTCTAAACAAAAATTTATTTTTTAGGCACTTTATTTTATCTCATTTATAACCTCAATTGAAGATTTATATTTATGCCAGTTCTTATTAGTATCAATTTCCTTACCTGAAAATAATGATAAAATTACCTATCTTACATTGTAATTATAAGGATTAAATGAAATAAAATATGTGAAACTGATCCATAAACTATTCAGGCTGCATTAAAAAAATACAAGATAAATAACAAGGAAGTAAGTGTGAAAAGTGGGATAAAGCGAAAACTAAGTAAAGAAAAGCTAGGGTGAGGGTACTATATCATGGCTCTTAGCTTTCTAGGAAACAGTTCACTGTTCATCAGGTAAAAGTAACTAGCTGTACAGAAGATGCAATAGTATTTCTGGTACTAACACTTGAGAGAAATTTCTCCCTTAGGCCCACATAAAGAAGGCAATTTGTAACATAAAAGTAATGCTCTCGACAATATCCCAACTGTGAATACAACATATTTCAATGGATAATTACATATAACACTATAGCTAAAACACTGGAATAAATGTTAGCCCCAAGGAAGCAGATTGTATAGCTCTTTGTGACTGAGAGATCTGACAGCAAGTAACTGCCCTCTGGATAACCGTCACTGACACTTTCAAACTATGATCCGATCTTTAATGATTCAGGATACCTGAATATATATAACTTCATGAGTCAAGTCAGTGTTGCACATAACTTTAGGGTTATCTGCATTATATCCTCACATTTGTTCTCTACCACTCAGGAAGCAGTACAAGTTAGTGGTTAAAAAACAAGAGTCCGGGAGCTAGACTGCTTATATTAGCCCACCTTTGATCCTCAAAAGAAGTGTCAGTAAGCTTTGTCAAGTTGTTTAATGGCTTTTTCTACCTCTGGAACCTCCTATGTAAAATGAGGATAATAATACCTACCTCAGTTTTATAAAAATTAGATAAGTTGTTATAAAAATTAGATAAATTAATGTAAAAGGACTTAGGACAATATCTGGCATGTAGGGAGCTGTTACTGTTAAGTAGAAAATTTGTGAACCAGTATAGGTTAGTTAAATTACATAGTCACTAGGAAACCAACAAAGCCTAATCAAGAACAAACTGACAGCTGTAAGAGGGGAGGAGGAAGGCAGGGACAGATTGAATGAAGGTGAAGGGGTTAGTCAAAGAACATATATGAAGGACCCACAAACATGGAAAACTGTGGGGATTGACTATGGAAGTAGGGGTTGAGTTGGATGGAGGGGGACAAAGGGGAAAAAAATTGGGACAACTGCAATAGCATAAGTAATAAAATGTTTTTAAAAATAATATTATAATAACTATGTATGGTGCCAGGTGGATACTAGAATATCAGGGGTATAACTTTGTAAATTCTATAAATGTCTAATCACTATGCTGTACACCTGAAACTAATATAAAATAATATTGAATGTCAACTGTAATTGAAAAATAAAATAATAACTAATAAACTGTAGACTTTAAATATTAAAATAAATTAAATAAATTAAAAATAAAACATGGTCAGAAAACCAGGAATTTCCTTCGACTGTTATAAATAAAGCTCTTATATCCTTAAACCACAGGGCTCATGTGCCTGAAAATCAGTCCGATTATGATTCTGAGGAGTACAGAATTACAATTTAACTTTAATTCAGGCTCTTTATGTGAAAGATTGAGTATTGATTAGAAAGACTCGGGCTTAAGAACTGGAATAGGATCACTAAAAAAAAAGGAGCTTATTTACACTGATTTGTTTTAAACAAAAAGGCTCTGTACATCAACACTGCAGATGCACAATGAATCTTACCCTTTTGGTTGGTATGAAATACTACGTTTTAGTGATGGTTTGTAAAAGAGTATATACACAGTTCATGAACCATACACATTTACTTTTCAGATCCTTAAGTAGTACTGCTCTTTTGTTAGCTCTGTTCTTCACCTCCACTATCCTGCCACACAAACACATAGATGATACATCCACAGCATCTATTTTGGGAAAGTTAACTTTATCAGGTAAATGGACTGCATATTGTAAAAGAATGAAATTTCTGTAAATTTAATTAAAAAAATAAAAACCTGTCCAGTCAAATGCATATAATTCATAGCAGTAAATTATAACGTAAGCAAGAGGCAACCTGAATTCAAAATAATTGAATCTGACAGGCAATGTATACTCACTTGCGCTGTAGCAGAAGGCAGTAATCAACTATGACAGGAACCATATCCTGTAGAGGAACCATAAAGAAAGCATCAGCACCATATCTTTGTCCAATGACTCACTGGTTAGACACAACATAAAATGAAAGTGGTCTGCTTAAGACTCTTGGGAGAATATAATTTTATATTATGTTTTTGGTAAACAATTTGGCACCATGTGTCGAAAGTCTTAAAAATGTGAAACCACTTTTACACCGAAATTCTATCTGGAAATTTATCCTAATATGTTTAAGAAAAAAATTTATAATGCATTAATATATTCAATACTGTACAGAAACAGAAGAAGGAGGGGGACAGGAGGAAGAAATAAGAATTAAATATACTAAATGGGAAAACAGTTAAGTAAATTTACTATTTAAGTAAAACATTATATAGATGTTACAAGTTTACAAAGAGTTTACAATTAGGTAAACATTAGGTAAAAAAATAAGGGGGCAAAAGACAAATGCCGTATTATCTTACCTAATACAGGAACCTAATGAACAAAACAAACAAATAGGCAAAATAGAACCAGAGGCATGGAGACAAGGGACAGACTGACAGTGACCAGAGGGCAGAGGGGAGAGGGATATGAGGTGGGGTAGAAGGGGAAGGAGCTACTCAAGGAACTAGTATAAATGACCCATGGACATGGACAACAGGGTGGGGACTGACTCTGGGAGAAGGCAGATGGGCAGGACAGGGGAGAGCAACAGGGGAAAATGGGACAACTGTAATAGAACAACAATTTAAAAAATAAATAAATAAAATGAAAAAATATGTATTCTCACAACTTTGTAAAGAAAATTTGCAAAGAAAAAAAAGAATAAAATACATCGAATGGTAATAGGATCTAGTTGGTCCTGTTGGTAATAAAGTTTGCCCATATTTTATCACAATCCTCCAAACCAGCTATTTTAAGTTGATATAACTTCTCAGTGCCATAATATTTTGACTGTTTTAAATTCATCATGTATAGATAGACTCATATCAAGTGAAGAGAAATCCATAGTTTTGGCCTTTTTTAAGAGAACCAGTTTGAGGGAGAAATAGCTTACTGTCATAAAACCAAGCATCAGATTTCAACAGTACTCTTTCATTTTCTGCTGGCTACAGAGAAATGGTTTCCTTTTTAAAAAATCCTAAAAGGCCTAGATTATTGGCAGAAAAAAATCTCTTCAGGAGGGAGAAGATGCTATGTTAAGAAAATACTATATGCTAGCACTTGTTTGACAGAAAGATCAAAACTGAGGACACTTGTTATCTGAGAGAAATATCAAAGAAAGGACTTATAACCCTGAAAGGATTACAGGGCTATTCCTGACCCATCCATCTGCTTCCTTTAATTATCAATATTCTTCATGACTATATTTAAAATCTTATTTAGATTCTTCAAAAACAGGAAGTGAAATCATACATTTGAAAGTATTAAAGCTTTATCAAGTTTCAACCCTGATTAAGAATATAGCAGGCCAGATAACCTAGGGGGGGAAATATCTCTCTAGAAATGCTGGGGAAATTTTAATAAACATTGTTATAAATACACAGCTGAGCTCCCAAGACCAGAGTGGAAGAGTGAAAAGAGAACTGAAAACCAAGCAATAAGCCCTGAGCTGTCAACTTAGACTGTCCTATAAACTTTCTGGTCACATAAGAGCTTAAATTTTAATGCCAAAAGGAAGTTGGGTCTTAGAATCTTGCAACATAAAAGATTGGAAAAAAAAAATCTAGCTAAAATCAGATTCTTGAAAAGCTGCATCCTTTGTGAAAGGAAATTAGAAAGAAAAAAAAAAAATCTGCCTATAGACAAAGGAAGACGACAACAAAGGCTGTCTGTTTTAGCCTGGACTTAGTGAAAGTAAATTTGTCCTCTCCACGAGTCCTCAATAAAGACCTGCCCGCAGGTGGATTTAGGATTTGAATTTATACCATCTCCTTAGTATGGAACAATCAAGACAGAAGGGTAACACAAAATGATCCTGCCCCAGTTGGGTAGCTCAGTTGGTTCAAGTATCATCCCAATATGCCAAAGTTGCTAGTTCAAACCCTGGTCAGGGCACATACAGCAATCAACCAGTGAATGCATAAGTGAGTGAAACAACAAATCAATGTTTGTCTGTCACTCTAAAAATAACTAAATAAAAAACTTTTTAAAATTTAAATGATCCTTAAAAAGGATACACTCCTGAGGTACTTGAAAAAAGCAAATTCAGAATTTCTCCAGAGATGGTGTTTAACACATACAAAATAAGTCCTACTGACAAAGCCCCACTGAAAATGCACTCAAAATAAAAATTTAAAGCTTCTCATGAAATAATGCATCATGAGTGAACACCAGCAGAACTACAAATAGCACAGGTAGAGGGCTAAAACTTCAAATATAATTATCAGGTAGAAATTATTAAAGGATATTTTTTAATTATTAAAAGACATAAAATAAGGAAATAAGTGCCTTGCCTGGTACTCGGTCCTAAGGATATACGATAGGGATAATGGAGAGTGAAACCATCTGATTCATACCTTTAGATCACGCTGGTAAATTTACACAAGAGGATCTGAAAAACCAAGACTGAATATGGAAGGCTACTATAGTGGTCAAAGAAGGAAACAGGAGACTAAACTAGGGTAGTGATAGTGGGCATAAAACAGCAAACAGAATTAAGAAATATTTAAAAAGTAAAACTACAGAGCTTGGTGACAATTTGGTTGTGGATTGGAAGGCATAGGGAGAAGTCTATAATAACTCCTAATTTCTAATTTAAGTGATGGTTGACTGACGATGTCATAAAATGAGATAAGAAATACAGGAGGTGTCAGAAGAAGAAGTATAGCTTTGGCTATGGTAGATTTGAGGAACATCTTTACTCAAATGTTGAATAATAAGAAACTGGATCTAGTAATCTGAAACATATGAATTAGAATTATAGATTTCTAAGTCATGAGAGGTAACAATGTATATAAATAAAATTGTCTACAAAAGAGATAAAAATCATTGGACAATAAAATAAATCACAAGGAAAACCAGTATTCACGAATAGTCAGAGGATGAAAAAAAAGATTCGACTCAGTAACTGTCAGAGAGGTGTTAAAAATCAGAAGAACACGCAGTCAGAGATATCTACAGGATACAGAATATCAAAAAGGAGTGATTATCATTGTTTAATACAGCACTGAGGATGAGTAAGATATGGTAGTGTTTATTGGCTTTAGCAATTAAGATATCATTGGTATGTTTAGTAAGAAAGTGTTTTATTTTCTTGATTAGATGGTAAGTACAGGGATGTGTGAGATCCAGCCTACAGAGAATTAAGTGGTGAGTGAAGTATTTGTGTGAGGAGGGAAGTAAGAGAGAAAAAAATGGAAGAGACTGAAGAGGGAGAGAGAGGGCAGAAGGAGAGACAGAAGGTGAAGATAAAACATCAATATATGCATAACTAGAATCTCTAAATAAGGAAACTATAAAACAATAGAATAGAATGAATAGTTCAAGATAATTCAAGAAAATTTCCCTAAAATAAAAAATGAACATAAATCTACATATTGAAAGAACACACCATACGCCAGAAGGAAAAAAAAAAAGCCTACAATGATTTCACGGGGAGACTCGTTGCAGTAATGTTACTGGATTCCAAAAATTAAGAGACAGTCAAGAAAAGACATCAGTCAATTTTGAAAGGGGAAGATAAAAGTTCTGGCTAGCCTCATATCTTCCCACTGTGGCATTCAAAGATAGATTATAGAGCAATATTTTCAAGATCTTTAAGAAAGCCAAAACATTTTTCACTATAAAAGCTAGACACCAACAATTTGAAGATGCAATAACTCAAAGAATACTGTTCTCATGAGCCTTTCTTGAAGAAACTGCTTCAGCAACCAAGAAATGACTAGGGAAACTATAGCAAAAGCTGGTAATGGGCATGAACTATATTTAACTAAAACAGACACTCTAGCAATGAGAAAAAGATTTACATTAAAGACAAACTAGAAGGCAAAGAGAAAAGAAGGTGAAAAAAGTAGAAAAGATTCACTGGCTTCATCTGTGAACTGGTAGTTAAAAGACAGCCTTTAAAGCTCACACTTAAAATTGGAACTAGAAGCATGTTTAATGTTATAAAAGTAAATACTAAGTTAACAGTTAAAATCTGGTAATGGAGGAGGATTAAAAAGGAAGAACGAAAAAGAGACATACTAATTTTTATCATAGCAAGGACTAATGTCCAAGAAACTAGAGAATCAAGTGTACTGTATAATGCTATAATGATAAAGGTATTCATTGGAATTAAATACACATTCCTAAATATCAGTAGTACATGTACAAATAAAAAATAGAGTAAGTGGTAAAAGCCTTTCTTTAAAAAATAAAAATAAAAATATTTGGCTTACTTCACTTGAGATTTTCACACTGAAATTTGAAATCTCAAAAAGCAAACCCCCGATACTATTGTGGATGAAAAAGGGGCTTTGTAATAAATCTAACTGAAAATAACCTCACAGGGTTATTCTATTATAAATTCCTAATTGGGCAGATCATAAAGGGTAGTCAGTCATGCCCCAAGCCTAGAAAGGTTTATCTTTACCTTAAGCAAGCCCGATACATTGTTTTTGTGGATCTAGGTTAACACACCTTTGAAGTGCCTCTTTTTCAAATACTTAAGAAACATAGCCACCCTCAAGGGAGCAAGCAATCTTGTTAACTATCCTATCATCCAATCATGGAGCTATCCCCACCTTGCTTTCTCCATCTTCATTGAATTTTCCTTATTTCTCTCTGTAATTCCAAGTGTATAAAAGAAACTGCAAAATTGTCATTCTCGGTACCACTTGAGATCTTGCTTCCCAACATGTCATCAGTTTGGCTCAAATTAGCCCTTATAAAATATCTCTACAGGTTGTTGACACTATGTTGTAAACAAGAATCATATAACGTAATTGAAAATGATTGAAAACACAATGATAGGCAAAAGTGTAACATGCAAAGAAATATAAGAGATTGTGATCCTTCCTTCAGATAAAGTGGAATTCAGGCTAAAAGGGTATTAAGTGAACAAATACGTCATAACAAAAATAAATTTCCTATTTCTATATGCCAAATTTCTATATAGTACATACTAAATTATATAGTAACAACATTCATGCAGCAGAAGATGGAAGAAAAAGTAGAGAAAAGAACAGTTAACAGGGCACTTTGTTTCTCACAGTCCATGAGAAACTGAGTAGACAAAAATGGGTAAGAGTTTAAAATATCTAACTATTAATTTTAAAAATCAGATTGATAATGAAACACACAAAGCACTATATTTCAAGTGCTCATGGAACAACTGATGAAAACTGACCGTATATTGAGCCACAAAGAAAATCTAAACTCCAAAAAGCAGAATTAGTACACAAAACATTGTCTGACCACAATACAAGAAAACCAGAAAGTAATCACATATCATAAGATGCTCTTTCCATGTCAAAAAATAAAAACTTCCTCTTAAACTCTTCAGAGAAGGAATACCAAGATTGAAGATTA